>NW_027454017.1:338750-677500 GCF_040206685.1 Ascaphus truei
CCTTTATTAGTGAGCCTGGTTACCCCCTCTCGGAACCACAGACTTAGAAATCGCCAGCTCATATACAGTGCATAAAATATATTTATATATATATACCCTTATACACCATTTTAATAAAAAATATCACAAAATTCTTCTAAGTCCCTCGGGAAGAGTGAAAGACGCGCACGTTCATTTTCAGAGCTCCTAGACCTTCCTATAAGAAGTTAGCCAAAAAGTAGCTTCGAAAAACACTTAGGTTAAGTTTCAGAGTTGCTTCTAATGTACCAAAGCTGGACTTAGACATAATTTCACTCTCACAACATTATGGCTGGTTGGAGACAGTCCGAACCACAAGTACCGGGTCCATGGTTCTGGCCGTATACTGGGGGGACGGGGACGACTCCCATTAACCCCTGACTATACCGGGGATACGCTTATCACAATGACTTTCTGGTCTGTGCTGAAGCAGGGCATTCTGGCAGGCAAGTGGCTTGACCTTTATCAGTGAGCCTGGTTACCCCCTCTCGGAACCACAGACTTAGAAATCGCCAGCTCATATACAGTGCATAAAATATATTTATATATATATACCCTTATACACCATTTTAATAAAAAATATCACAAAATTCTTCTAAGTCCCTCGGGAAGAGTGAAAGACGCGCACGTTCATTTTCAGAGCTCCTAGACCTTCCTATAAGAAGTTAGCCAAAAAGTAGCTTCGAAAAACACTTAGGTTAAGTTTCAGAGTTGCTTCTAATGTACCAAAGCTGGACTTAGACATAATTTCACTCTCACAACATTATGGCTGGTTGGAGACAGTCCGAACCACAAGTACCGGGTCCATGGTTCTGGCCGTATACTGGGGGGACGGGGATGACTCCCATTAACCCCTGACTATACCGGGGATACGCTTATCACAATGCCTTTCTGGTCTGTGCTGAAGCAGGGCATTCTGGCAGCCAAGTGGCTTGACCTTTATTAGTGAGCCTGGTTACCCCCTCTCGGAACCACAGACTTAGAAATCGCCAGCTCATATACAGTGCATAAAATATATTTATATATATACCCTTATACACCATTTTAATAAAAAATATCACAAAATTCTTCTAAGTCCCTCGGGAAGAGTAAAAGACGCGCACGTTCATTTTCAGAGCTCCTAGACCTTCCTATAAGAAGTTAGCTAAAAAGTAGCTTCGAAAAACGCTTAGGTTAAGTTTCAGAGTTGCTTCTAATGTACCAAAGCTGGACTTAGACATAATTTCACTCTCACAACATTATGGCTGGTTGGAGACAGTCCGAACCACAAGTACCGGGTCCATGGTTCTGGCCGTATACTGGGGGGACGGGGACGACTCCCATTAACCCCTGACTATACCGGGGATACGCTTATCACAATGACTTTCTGGTCTGTGCTGAAGCAGGGCATTCTGGCAGGCAAGTGGCTTGACCTTTATTAGTGAGCCTGGTTACCCCCTCTCGGAACCACAGACTTAGAAATCGCCAGCTCATATACAGTGCATAAAATATATTTATATATATACCCTTATACACCATTTTAATAAAAAATATCACAAAATTCTTCTAAGTCCCTCGGGAAGAGTGAAAGACGCGCACGTTCATTTTCAGAGCTCCTAGACCTTCCTATAAGAAGTTAGCTAAAAAGTAGCTTCGAAAAACGCTTAGGTTAAGTTTCAGAGTTGCTTCTAATGTACCAAAGCTGGACTTAGACATAATTTCACTCTCACAACATTATGGCTGGTTGGAGACAGTCCGAACCACAAGTACCGGGTCCATGGTTCTGGCCGTATACTGGGGGGACGGGGACGACTCCCATTAACCCCTGACTATACCGGGGATACGCTTATCACAATGACTTTCTGGTCTGTGCTGAAGCAGGGCATTCTGGCAGGCAAGTGGCTTGACCTTTATTAGTGAGCCTGGTTACCCCCTCTCGGAACCACAGACTTAGAAATCGCCAGCTCATATACAGTGCATAAAATATATTTATATATATATACCCTTATACACCATTTTAATAAAAAATATCACAAAATTCTTCTAAGTCCCTCGGGAAGAGTGAAAGACGCGCACGTTCATTTTCAGAGCTCCTAGACCTTCCTATAAGAAGTTAGCCAAAAAGTAGCTTCGAAAAACACTTAGGTTAAGTTTCAGAGTTGCTTCTAATGTACCAGAGCTGGACTTAGACATAATTTCACTCTCACAACATTATGGCTGGTTGGAGACAGTCCGAACCACAAGTACCGGGTCCATGGTTCTGGCCGTATACTGGGGGGACGGGGACGACTCCCATTAACCCCTGACTATACCGGGGATACGCTTATCACAATGCCTTTCTGGTCTGTGCTGAAGCAGGGCATTCTGGCAGCCAAGTGGCTTGACCTTTATTAGTGAGCCTGGTTACCCCCTCTCGGAACCACAGACTTAGAAATCGCCAGCTCATATACAGTGCATAAAATATATTTATATATATACCCTTATACACCATTTTAATAAAAAATATCACAAAATTCTTCTAAGTCCCTCGGGAAGAGTGAAAGACGCGCACATTCATTTTCAGAGCTCCTAGACCTTCCTATAAGAAGTTAGCCAAAAAGTAGCTTCGAAAAACGCTTAGGTTAAGTTTCAGAGTTGCTTCTAATGTACCAAAGCTGGACTTAGACATAATTTCACTCTCACAACATTATGGCTGGTTGGAGACAGTCCGAACCACAAGTACCGGGTCCATGGTTCTGGCCGTATACTGGGGGGACGGGGATGACTCCCATTAACCCCTGACTATACCGGGGATACGCTTATCACAATGCCTTTCTGGTCTGTGCTGAAGCAGGACATTCTGGCAGCCAAGTGGCTTGACCTTTATTAGTGAGCCTGGTTACCCCCTCTCGGAACCACAGACTTAGAAATCGCCAGCTCATATACAGTGCATAAAATATATTTATATATATACCCTTATACACCATTTTAATAAAAAATATCACAAAATTCTTCTAAGTCCCTCGGGAAGAGTAAAAGACGCGCACGTTCATTTTCAGAGCTCCTAGACCTTCCTATAAGAAGTTAGCGAAAAAGTAGCTTCGAAAAACGCTTAGGTTAAGTTTCAGAGTTGCTTCTAATGTACCAAAGCTGGACTTAGACATAATTTCACTCTCACAACATTATGGCTGGTTGGAGACAGTCCGAACCACAAGTACCGGGTCCATGGTTCTGGCCGTATACTGGGGGGACGGGGACGACTCCCATTAACCCCTGACTATACCGGGGATACGCTTATCACAATGACTTTCTGGTCTGTGCTGAAGCAGGGCATTCTGGCAGGCAAGTGGCTTGACCTTTATCAGTGAGCCTGGTTACCCCCTCTCGGAACCACAGACTTAGAAATCGCCAGCTCATATACAGTGCATAAAATATATTTATATATATATACCCTTATACACCATTTTAATAAAAAATATCACAAAATTCTTCTAAGTCCCTCGGGAAGAGTGAAAGACGCGCACGTTCATTTTCAGAGCTCCTAGACCTTCCTATAAGAAGTTAGCCAAAAAGTAGCTTCGAAAAACACTTAGGTTAAGTTTCAGAGTTGCTTCTAATGTACCAAAGCTGGACTTAGACATAATTTCACTCTCACAACATTATGGCTGGTTGGAGACAGTCCGAACCACAAGTACCGGGTCCATGGTTCTGGCCGTATACTGGGGGGACGGGGATGACTCCCATTAACCCCTGACTATACCGGGGATACGCTTATCACAATGCCTTTCTGGTCTGTGCTGAAGCATGGCATTCTGGCAGCCAAGTGGCTTGACCTTTATTAGTGAGCCTGGTTACCCCCTCTCGGAACCACAGACTTAGAAATCGCCAGCTCATATACAGTGCATAAAATATATTTATATATATACCCTTATACACCATTTTAATAAAAAATATCACAAAATTCTTCTAAGTCCCTCGGGAAGAGTAAAAGACGCGCACGTTCATTTTCAGAGCTCCTAGACCTTCCTATAAGAAGTTAGCCAAAAAGTAGCTTCGAAAAACGCTTAGGTTAAGTTTCAGAGTTGCTTCTAATGTACCAAAGCTGGACTTAGACATAATTTCACTCTCACAACATTATGGCTGGTTGGAGACAGTCCGAACCACAAGTACCGGGTCCATGGTTCTGGCCGTATACTGGGGGGACGGGGACGACTCCCATTAACCCCTGACTATACCGGGGATACGCTTATCACAATGACTTTCTGGTCTGTGCTGAAGCAGGGCATTCTGGCAGGCAAGTGGCTTGACCTTTATTAGTGAGCCTGGTTACCCCCTCTCGGAACCACAGACTTAGAAATCGCCAGCTCATATACAGTGCATAAAATATATTTATATATATACCCTTATACACCATTTTAATAAAAAATATCACAAAATTCTTCTAAGTCCCTCGGGAAGAGTGAAAGACGCGCACGTTCATTTTCAGAGCTCCTAGACCTTCCTATAAGAAGTTAGCTAAAAAGTAGCTTCGAAAAACGCTTAGGTTAAGTTTCAGAGTTGCTTCTAATGTACCAAAGCTGGACTTAGACATAATTTCACTCTCACAACATTATGGCTGGTTGGAGACAGTCCGAACCACAAGTACCGGGTCCATGGTTCTGGCCGTATACTGGGGGGACGGGGACGACTCCCATTAACCCCTGACTATACCGGGGATACGCTTATCACAATGACTTTCTGGTCTGTGCTGAAGCAGGGCATTCTGGCAGGCAAGTGGCTTGACCTTTATTAGTGAGCCTGGTTACCCCCTCTCGGAACCACAGACTTAGAAATCGCCAGCTCATATACAGTGCATAAAATATATTTATATATATATACCCTTATACACCATTTTAATAAAAAATATCACAAAATTCTTCTAAGTCCCTCGGGAAGAGTGAAAGACGCGCACGTTCATTTTCAGAGCTCCTAGACCTTCCTATAAGAAGTTAGCCAAAAAGTAGCTTCGAAAAACACTTAGGTTAAGTTTCAGAGTTGCTTCTAATGTACCAAAGCTGGACTTAGACATAATTTCACTCTCACAACATTATGGCTGGTTGGAGACAGTCCGAACCACAAGTACCGGGTCCATGGTTCTGGCCGTATACTGGGGGGACGGGGACGACTCCCATTAACCCCTGACTATACCGGGGATACGCTTATCACAATGCCTTTCTGGTCTGTGCTGAAGCAGGGCATTCTGGCAGCCAAGTGGCTTGACCTTTATTAGTGAGCCTGGTTACCCCCTCTCGGAACCACAGACTTAGAAATCGCCAGCTCATATACAGTGCATAAAATATATTTATATATATACCCTTATACACCATTTTAATAAAAAATATCACAAAATTCTTCTAAGTCCCTCGGGAAGAGTGAAAGACGCGCACATTCATTTTCAGAGCTCCTAGACCTTCCTATAAGAAGTTAGCCAAAAAGTAGCTTCGAAAAACGCTTAGGTTAAGTTTCAGAGTTGCTTCTAATGTACCAAAGCTGGACTTAGACATAATTTCACTCTCACAACATTATGGCTGGTTGGAGACAGTCCGAACCACAAGTACCGGGTCCATGGTTCTGGCCGTATACTGGGGGGACGGGGATGACTCCCATTAACCCCTGACTATACCGGGGATACGCTTATCACAATGCCTTTCTGGTCTGTGCTGAAGCAGGGCATTCTGGCAGCCAAGTGGCTTGACCTTTATTAGTGAGCCTGGTTACCCCCTCTCGGAACCACAGACTTAGAAATCGCCAGCTCATATACAGTGCATAAAATATATTTATATATATACCCTTATACACCATTTTAATAAAAAATATCACAAAATTCTTCTAAGTCCCTCGGGAAGAGTAAAAGACGCGCACGTTCATTTTCAGAGCTCCTAGACCTTCCTATAAGAAGTTAGCGAAAAAGTAGCTTCGAAAAACGCTTAGGTTAAGTTTCAGAGTTGCTTCTAATGTACCAAAGCTGGACTTAGACATAATTTCACTCTCACAACATTATGGCTGGTTGGAGACAGTCCGAACCACAAGTACCGGGTCCATGGTTCTGGCCGTATACTGGGGGGACGGGGACGACTCCCATTAACCCCTGACTATACCGGGGATACGCTTATCACAATGACTTTCTGGTCTGTGCTGAAGCAGGGCATTCTGGCAGGCAAGTGGCTTGACCTTTATCAGTGAGCCTGGTTACCCCCTCTCGGAACCACAGACTTAGAAATCGCCAGCTCATATACAGTGCATAAAATATATTTATATATATATACCCTTATACACCATTTTAATAAAAAATATCACAAAATTCTTCTAAGTCCCTCGGGAAGAGTGAAAGACGCGCACGTTCATTTTGAGAGCTCCTAGACCTTCCTATAAGAAGTTAGCCAAAAAGTAGCTTCGAAAAACACTTAGGTTAAGTTTCAGAGTTGCTTCTAATGTACCAAAGCTGGACTTAGACATAATTTCACTCTCACAACATTATGGCTGGTTGGAGACAGTCCGAACCACAAGTACCGGGTCCATGGTTCTGGCCGTATACTGGGGGGACGGGGATGACTCCCATTAACCCCTGACTATACCGGGGATACGCTTATCACAATGCCTTTCTGGTCTGTGCTGAAGCAGGGCATTCTGGCAGCCAAGTGGCTTGACCTTTATTAGTGAGCCTGGTTACCCCCTCTCGGAACCACAGACTTAGAAATCGCCAGCTCATATACAGTGCATAAAATATATTTATATATATACCCTTATACACCATTTTAATAAAAAATATCACAAAATTCTTCTAAGTCCCTCGGGAAGAGTAAAAGACGCGCACGTTCATTTTCAGAGCTCCTAGACCTTCCTATAAGAAGTTAGCTAAAAAGTAGCTTCGAAAAACGCTTAGGTTAAGTTTCAGAGTTGCTTCTAATGTACCAAAGCTGGACTTAGACATAATTTCACTCTCACAACATTATGGCTGGTTGGAGACAGTCCGAACCACAAGTACCGGGTCCATGGTTCTGGCCGTATACTGGGGGGACGGGGACGACTCCCATTAACCCCTGACTATACCGGGGATACGCTTATCACAATGACTTTCTGATCTGTGCTGAAGCAGGGCATTCTGGCAGGCAAGTGGCTTGACCTTTATTAGTGAGCCTGGTTACCCCCTCTCGGAACCACAGACTTAGAAATCGCCAGCTCATATACAGTGCATAAAATATATTTATATATATACCCTTATACACCATTTTAATAAAAAATATCACAAAATTCTTCTAAGTCCCTCGGGAAGAGTGAAAGACGCGCACGTTCATTTTCAGAGCTCCTAGACCTTCCTATAAGAAGTTAGCCAAAAAGTAGCTTCGAAAAACACTTAGGTTAAGTTTCAGAGTTGCTTCTAATGTACCAAAGCTGGACTTAGACATAATTTCACTCTCACAACATTATGGCTGGTTGGAGACAGTCCGAACCACAAGTACCGGGTCCATGGTTCTGGCCGTATACTGGGGGGACGGGGATGACTCCCATTAACCCCTGACTATACCGGGGATACGCTTATCACAATGCCTTTCTGGTCTGTGCTGAAGCAGGGCATTCTGGCAGCCAAGTGGCTTGACCTTTATTAGTGAGCCTGGTTACCCCCTCTCGGAACCACAGACTTAGAAATCGCCAGCTCATATACAGTGCATAAAATATATTTATATATATACCCTTATACACCATTTTAATAAAAAATATCACAAAATTCTTCTAAGTCCCTCGGGAAGAGTAAAAGACGCGCACGTTCATTTTCAGAGCTCCTAGACCTTCCTATAAGAAGTTAGCTAAAAAGTAGCTTCGAAAAACGCTTAGGTTAAGTTTCAGAGTTGCTTCTAATGTACCAAAGCTGGACTTAGACATAATTTCACTCTCACAACATTATGGCTGGTTGGAGACAGTCCGAACCACAAGTACCGGGTCCATGGTTCTGGCCGTATACTGGGGGGACGGGGACGACTCCCATTAACCCCTGACTATACCGGGGATACGCTTATCACAATGACTTTCTGGTCTGTGCTGAAGCAGGGCATTCTGGCAGGCAAGTGGCTTGACCTTTATTAGTGAGCCTGGTTACCCCCTCTCGGAACCACAGACTTAGAAATCGCCAGCTCATATACAGTGCATAAAATATATTTATATATATACCCTTATACACCATTTTAATAAAAAATATCACAAAATTCTTCTAAGTCCCTCGGGAAGAGTGAAAGACGCGCACGTTCATTTTCAGAGCTCCTAGACCTTCCTATAAGAAGTTAGCTAAAAAGTAGCTTCGAAAAACGCTTAGGTTAAGTTTCAGAGTTGCTTCTAATGTACCAAAGCTGGACTTAGACATAATTTCACTCTCACAACATTATGGCTGGTTGGAGACAGTCCGAACCACAAGTACCGGGTCCATGGTTCTGGCCGTATACTGGGGGGACGGGGACGACTCCCATTAACCCCTGACTATACCGGGGATACGCTTATCACAATGACTTTCTGGTCTGTGCTGAAGCAGGGCATTCTGGCAGGCAAGTGGCTTGACCTTTATTAGTGAGCCTGGTTACCCCCTCTCGGAACCACAGACTTAGAAATCGCCAGCTCATATACAGTGCATAAAATATATTTATATATATATACCCTTATACACCATTTTAATAAAAAATATCACAAAATTCTTCTAAGTCCCTCGGGAAGAGTGAAAGACGCGCACGTTCATTTTCAGAGCTCCTAGACCTTCCTATAAGAAGTTAGCCAAAAAGTAGCTTCGAAAAACACTTAGGTTAAGTTTCAGAGTTGCTTCTAATGTACCAAAGCTGGACTTAGACATAATTTCACTCTCACAACATTATGGCTGGTTGGAGACAGTCCGAACCACAAGTACCGGGTCCATGGTTCTGGCCGTATACTGGGGGGACGGGGACGACTCCCATTAACCCCTGACTATACCGGGGATACGCTTATCACAATGCCTTTCTGGTCTGTGCTGAAGCAGGGCATTCTGGCAGCCAAGTGGCTTGACCTTTATTAGTGAGCCTGGTTACCCCCTCTCGGAACCACAGACTTAGAAATCGCCAGCTCATATACAGTGCATAAAATATATTTATATATATACCCTTATACACCATTTTAATAAAAAATATCACAAAATTCTTCTAAGTCCCTCGGGAAGAGTGAAAGACGCGCACATTCATTTTCAGAGCTCCTAGACCTTCCTATAAGAAGTTAGCCAAAAAGTAGCTTCGAAAAACGCTTAGGTTAAGTTTCAGAGTTGCTTCTAATGTACCAAAGCTGGACTTAGACATAATTTCACTCTCACAACATTATGGCTGGTTGGAGACAGTCCGAACCACAAGTACCGGGTCCATGGTTCTGGCCGTATACTGGGGGGACGGGGATGACTCCCATTAACCCCTGACTATACCGGGGATACGCTTATCACAATGCCTTTCTGGTCTGTGCTGAAGCAGGGCATTCTGGCAGCCAAGTGGCTTGACCTTTATTAGTGAGCCTGGTTACCCCCTCTCGGAACCACAGACTTAGAAATCGCCAGCTCATATACAGTGCATAAAATATATTTATATATATACCCTTATACACCATTTTAATAAAAAATATCACAAAATTCTTCTAAGTCCCTCGGGAAGAGTAAAAGACGCGCACGTTCATTTTCAGAGCTCCTAGACCTTCCTATAAGAAGTTAGCGAAAAAGTAGCTTCGAAAAACGCTTAGGTTAAGTTTCAGAGTTGCTTCTAATGTACCAAAGCTGGACTTAGACATAATTTCACTCTCACAACATTATGGCTGGTTGGAGACAGTCCGAACCACAAGTACCGGGTCCATGGTTCTGGCCGTATACTGGGGGGACGGGGACGACTCCCATTAACCCCTGACTATACCGGGGATACGCTTATCACAATGACTTTCTGGTCTGTGCTGAAGCAGGGCATTCTGGCAGGCAAGTGGCTTGACCTTTATTAGTGAGCCTGGTTACCCCCTCTCGGAACCACAGACTTAGAAATCGCCAGCTCATATACAGTGCATAAAATATATTTATATATATACCCTTATACACCATTTTAATAAAAAATATCACAAAATTCTTCTAAGTCCCTCGGGAAGAGTGAAAGACGCGCACGTTCATTTTCAGAGCTCCTAGACCTTCCTATAAGAAGTTAGCTAAAAAGTAGCTTCGAAAAACGCTTAGGTTAAGTTTCAGAGTTGCTTCTAATGTACCAAAGCTGGACTTAGACATAATTTCACTCTCACAACATTATGGCTGGTTGGAGACAGTCCGAACCACAAGTACCGGGTCCATGGTTCTGGCCGTATACTGGGGGGACGGGGACGACTCCCATTAACCCCTGACTATACCGGGGATACGCTTATCACAATGACTTTCTGGTCTGTGCTGAAGCAGGGCATTCTGGCAGGCAAGTGGCTTGACCTTTATTAGTGAGCCTGGTTACCCCCTCTCGGAACCACAGACTTAGAAATCGCCAGCTCATATACAGTGCATAAAATATATTTATATATATATACCCTTATACACCATTTTAATAAAAAATATCACAAAATTCTTCTAAGTCCCTCGGGAAGAGTGAAAGACGCGCACGTTCATTTTCAGAGCTCCTAGACCTTCCTATAAGAAGTTAGCCAAAAAGTAGCTTCGAAAAACACTTAGGTTAAGTTTCAGAGTTGCTTCTAATGTACCAAAGCTGGACTTAGACATAATTTCACTCTCACAACATTATGGCTGGTTGGAGACAGTCCGAACCACAAGTACCGGGTCCATGGTTCTGGCCGTATACTGGGGGGACGGGGACGACTCCCATTAACCCCTGACTATACCGGGGATACGCTTATCACAATGCCTTTCTGGTCTGTGCTGAAGCAGGGCATTCTGGCAGCCAAGTGGCTTGACCTTTATTAGTGAGCCTGGTTACCCCCTCTCGGAACCACAGACTTAGAAATCGCCAGCTCATATACAGTGCATAAAATATATTTATATATATACCCTTATACACCATTTTAATAAAAAATATCACAAAATTCTTCTAAGTCCCTCGGGAAGAGTGAAAGACGCGCACATTCATTTTCAGAGCTCCTAGACCTTCCTATAAGAAGTTAGCCAAAAAGTAGCTTCGAAAAACGCTTAGGTTAAGTTTCAGAGTTGCTTCTAATGTACCAAAGCTGGACTTAGACATAATTTCACTCTCACAACATTATGGCTGGTTGGAGACAGTCCGAACCACAAGTACCGGGTCCATGGTTCTGGCCGTATACTGGGGGGACGGGGATGACTCCCATTAACCCCTGACTATACCGGGGATACGCTTATCACAATGCCTTTCTGGTCTGTGCTGAAGCAGGGCATTCTGGCAGCCAAGTGGCTTGACCTTTATTAGTGAGCCTGGTTACCCCCTCTCGGAACCACAGACTTAGAAATCGCCAGCTCATATACAGTGCATAAAATATATTTATATATATACCCTTATACACCATTTTAATAAAAAATATCACAAAATTCTTCTAAGTCCCTCGGGAAGAGTAAAAGACGCGCACGTTCATTTTCAGAGCTCCTAGACCTTCCTATAAGAAGTTAGCGAAAAAGTAGCTTCGAAAAACGCTTAGGTTAAGTTTCAGAGTTGCTTCTAATGTACCAAAGCTGGACTTAGACATAATTTCACTCTCACAACATTATGGCTGGTTGGAGACAGTCCGAACCACAAGTACCGGGTCCATGGTTCTGGCCGTATACTGGGGGGACGGGGACGACTCCCATTAACCCCTGACTATACCGGGGATACGCTTATCACAATGACTTTCTGGTCTGTGCTGAAGCAGGGCATTCTGGCAGGCAAGTGGCTTGACCTTTATCAGTGAGCCTGGTTACCCCCTCTCGGAACCACAGACTTAGAAATCGCCAGCTCATATACAGTGCATAAAATATATTTATATATATATACCCTTATACACCATTTTAATAAAAAATATCACAAAATTCTTCTAAGTCCCTCGGGAAGAGTGAAAGACGCGCACGTTCATTTTGAGAGCTCCTAGACCTTCCTATAAGAAGTTAGCCAAAAAGTAGCTTCGAAAAACACTTAGGTTAAGTTTCAGAGTTGCTTCTAATGTACCAAAGCTGGACTTAGACATAATTTCACTCTCACAACATTATGGCTGGTTGGAGACAGTCCGAACCACAAGTACCGGGTCCATGGTTCTGGCCGTATACTGGGGGGACGGGGATGACTCCCATTAACCCCTGACTATACCGGGGATACGCTTATCACAATGCCTTTCTGGTCTGTGCTGAAGCAGGGCATTCTGGCAGCCAAGTGGCTTGACCTTTATTAGTGAGCCTGGTTACCCCCTCTCGGAACCACAGACTTAGAAATCGCCAGCTCATATACAGTGCATAAAATATATTTATATATATACCCTTATACACCATTTTAATAAAAAATATCACAAAATTCTTCTAAGTCCCTCGGGAAGAGTAAAAGACGCGCACGTTCATTTTCAGAGCTCCTAGACCTTCCTATAAGAAGTTAGCTAAAAAGTAGCTTCGAAAAACGCTTAGGTTAAGTTTCAGAGTTGCTTCTAATGTACCAAAGCTGGACTTAGACATAATTTCACTCTCACAACATTATGGCTGGTTGGAGACAGTCCGAACCACAAGTACCGGGTCCATGGTTCTGGCCGTATACTGGGGGGACGGGGACGACTCCCATTAACCCCTGACTATACCGGGGATACGCTTATCACAATGACTTTCTGATCTGTGCTGAAGCAGGGCATTCTGGCAGGCAAGTGGCTTGACCTTTATTAGTGAGCCTGGTTACCCCCTCTCGGAACCACAGACTTAGAAATCGCCAGCTCATATACAGTGCATAAAATATATTTATATATATACCCTTATACACCATTTTAATAAAAAATATCACAAAATTCTTCTAAGTCCCTCGGGAAGAGTGAAAGACGCGCACGTTCATTTTCAGAGCTCCTAGACCTTCCTATAAGAAGTTAGCTAAAAAGTAGCTTCGAAAAACGCTTAGGTTAAGTTTCAGAGTTGCTTCTAATGTACCAAAGCTGGACTTAGACATAATTTCACTCTCACAACATTATGGCTGGTTGGAGACAGTCCGAACCACAAGTACCGGGTCCATGGTTCTGGCCGTATACTGGGGGGACGGGGACGACTCCCATTAACCCCTGACTATACCGGGGATACGCTTATCACAATGACTTTCTGGTCTGTGCTGAAGCAGGGCATTCTGGCAGGCAAGTGGCTTGACCTTTATTAGTGAGCCTGGTTACCCCCTCTCGGAACCACAGACTTAGAAATCGCCAGCTCATATACAGTGCATAAAATATATTTATATATATACCCTTATACACCATTTTAATAAAAAATATCACAAAATTCTTCTAAGTCCCTCGGGAAGAGTAAAAGACGCGCACGTTCATTTTCAGAGCTCCTAGACCTTCCTATAAGAAGTTAGCCAAAAAGTAGCTTCGAAAAACACTTAGGTTAAGTTTCAGAGTTGCTTCTAATGTACCAAAGCTGGACTTAGACATAATTTCACTCTCACAACATTATGGCTGGTTGGAGACAGTCCGAACCACAAGTACCGGGTCCATGGTTCTGGCCGTATACTGGGGGGACGGGGATGACTCCCATTAACCCCTGACTATACCGGGGATACGCTTATCACAATGCCTTTCTGGTCTGTGCTGAAGCAGGGCATTCTGGCAGCCAAGTGGCTTGACCTTTATTAGTGAGCCTGGTTACCCCCTCTCGGAACCACAGACTTAGAAATCGCCAGCTCATATACAGTGCATAAAATATATTTATATATATACCCTTATACACCATTTTAATAAAAAATATCACAAAATTCTTCTAAGTCCCTCGGGAAGAGTAAAAGACGCGCACGTTCATTTTCAGAGCTCCTAGACCTTCCTATAAGAAGTTAGCTAAAAAGTAGCTTCGAAAAACGCTTAGGTTAAGTTTCAGAGTTGCTTCTAATGTACCAAAGCTGGACTTAGACATAATTTCACTCTCACAACATTATGGCTGGTTGGAGACAGTCCGAACCACAAGTACCGGGTCCATGGTTCTGGCCGTATACTGGGGGGACGGGGACGACTCCCATTAACCCCTGACTATACCGGGGATACGCTTATCACAATGACTTTCTGGTCTGTGCTGAAGCAGGGCATTCTGGCAGGCAAGTGGCTTGACCTTTATTAGTGAGCCTGGTTACCCCCTCTCGGAACCACAGACTTAGAAATCGCCAGCTCATATACAGTGCATAAAATATATTTATATATATATACCCTTATACACCATTTTAATAAAAAATATCACAAAATTCTTCTAAGTCCCTCGGGAAGAGTGAAAGACGCGCACGTTCATTTTCAGAGCTCCTAGACCTTCCTATAAGAAGTTAGCCAAAAAGTAGCTTCGAAAAACACTTAGGTTAAGTTTCAGAGTTGCTTCTAATGTACCAAAGCTGGACTTAGACATAATTTCACTCTCACAACATTATGGCTGGTTGGAGACAGTCCGAACCACAAGTACCGGGTCCATGGTTCTGGCCGTATACTGGGGGGACGGGGACGACTCCCATTAACCCCTGACTATACCGGGGATACGCTTATCACAATGCCTTTCTGGTCTGTGCTGAAGCAGGGCATTCTGGCAGCCAAGTGGCTTGACCTTTATTAGTGAGCCTGGTTACCCCCTCTCGGAACCACAGACTTAGAAATCGCCAGCTCATATACAGTGCATAAAATATATTTATATATATACCCTTATACACCATTTTAATAAAAAATATCACAAAATTCTTCTAAGTCCCTCGGGAAGAGTGAAAGACGCGCACATTCATTTTCAGAGCTCCTAGACCTTCCTATAAGAAGTTAGCCAAAAAGTAGCTTCGAAAAACGCTTAGGTTAAGTTTCAGAGTTGCTTCTAATGTACCAAAGCTGGACTTAGACATAATTTCACTCTCACAACATTATGGCTGGTTGGAGACAGTCCGAACCACAAGTACCGGGTCCATGGTTCTGGCCGTATACTGGGGGGACGGGGATGACTCCCATTAACCCCTGACTATACCGGGGATACGCTTATCACAATGCCTTTCTGGTCTGTGCTGAAGCAGGGCATTCTGGCAGCCAAGTGGCTTGACCTTTATTAGTGAGCCTGGTTACCCCCTCTCGGAACCACAGACTTAGAAATCGCCAGCTCATATACAGTGCATAAAATATATTTATATATATACCCTTATACACCATTTTAATAAAAAATATCACAAAATTCTTCTAAGTCCCTCGGGAAGAGTAAAAGACGCGCACGTTCATTTTCAGAGCTCCTAGACCTTCCTATAAGAAGTTAGCCAAAAAGTAGCTTCGAAAAACGCTTAGGTTAAGTTTCAGAGTTGCTTCTAATGTACCAAAGCTGGACTTAGACATAATTTCACTCTCACAACATTATGGCTGGTTGGAGACAGTCCGAACCACAAGTACCGGGTCCATGGTTCTGGCCGTATACTGGGGGGACGGGGACGACTCCCATTAACCCCTGACTATACCGGGGATACGCTTATCACAATGACTTTCTGGTCTGTGCTGAAGCAGGGCATTCTGGCAGGCAAGTGGCTTGACCTTTATCAGTGAGCCTGGTTACCCCCTCTCGGAACCACAGACTTAGAAATCGCCAGCTCATATACAGTGCATAAAATATATTTATATATATATACCCTTATACACCATTTTAATAAAAAATATCACAAAATTCTTCTAAGTCCCTCGGGAAGAGTGAAAGACGCGCACGTTCATTTTGAGAGCTCCTAGACCTTCCTATAAGAAGTTAGCCAAAAAGTAGCTTCGAAAAACACTTAGGTTAAGTTTCAGAGTTGCTTCTAATGTACCAAAGCTGGACTTAGACATAATTTCACTCTCACAACATTATGGCTGGTTGGAGACAGTCCGAACCACAAGTACCGGGTCCATGGTTCTGGCCGTATACTGGGGGGACGGGGATGACTCCCATTAACCCCTGACTATACCGGGGATACGCTTATCACAATGCCTTTCTGGTCTGTGCTGAAGCAGGGCATTCTGGCAGCCAAGTGGCTTGACCTTTATTAGTGAGCCTGGTTACCCCCTCTCGGAACCACAGACTTAGAAATCGCCAGCTCATATACAGTGCATAAAATATATTTATATATATACCCTTATACACCATTTTAATAAAAAATATCACAAAATTCTTCTAAGTCCCTCGGGAAGAGTAAAAGACGCGCACGTTCATTTTCAGAGCTCCTAGACCTTCCTATAAGAAGTTAGCTAAAAAGTAGCTTCGAAAAACGCTTAGGTTAAGTTTCAGAGTTGCTTCTAATGTACCAAAGCTGGACTTAGACATAATTTCACTCTCACAACATTATGGCTGGTTGGAGACAGTCCGAACCACAAGTACCGGGTCCATGGTTCTGGCCGTATACTGGGGGGACGGGGACGACTCCCATTAACCCCTGACTATACCGGGGATACGCTTATCACAATGACTTTCTGATCTGTGCTGAAGCAGGGCATTCTGGCAGGCAAGTGGCTTGACCTTTATTAGTGAGCCTGGTTACCCCCTCTCGGAACCACAGACTTAGAAATCGCCAGCTCATATACAGTGCATAAAATATATTTATATATATACCCTTATACACCATTTTAATAAAAAATATCACAAAATTCTTCTAAGTCCCTCGGGAAGAGTGAAAGACGCGCACGTTCATTTTCAGAGCTCCTAGACCTTCCTATAAGAAGTTAGCTAAAAAGTAGCTTCGAAAAACGCTTAGGTTAAGTTTCAGAGTTGCTTCTAATGTACCAAAGCTGGACTTAGACATAATTTCACTCTCACAACATTATGGCTGGTTGGAGACAGTCCGAACCACAAGTACCGGGTCCATGGTTCTGGCCGTATACTGGGGGGACGGGGACGACTCCCATTAACCCCTGACTATACCGGGGATACGCTTATCACAATGACTTTCTGGTCTGTGCTGAAGCAGGGCATTCTGGCAGGCAAGTGGCTTGACCTTTATTAGTGAGCCTGGTTACCCCCTCTCGGAACCACAGACTTAGAAATCGCCAGCTCATATACAGTGCATAAAATATATTTATATATATACCCTTATACACCATTTTAATAAAAAATATCACAAAATTCTTCTAAGTCCCTCGGGAAGAGTAAAAGACGCGCACGTTCATTTTCAGAGCTCCTAGACCTTCCTATAAGAAGTTAGCCAAAAAGTAGCTTCGAAAAACACTTAGGTTAAGTTTCAGAGTTGCTTCTAATGTACCAAAGCTGGACTTAGACATAATTTCACTCTCACAACATTATGGCTGGTTGGAGACAGTCCGAACCACAAGTACCGGGTCCATGGTTCTGGCCGTATACTGGGGGGACGGGGATGACTCCCATTAACCCCTGACTATACCGGGGATACGCTTATCACAATGCCTTTCTGGTCTGTGCTGAAGCAGGGCATTCTGGCAGCCAAGTGGCTTGACCTTTATTAGTGAGCCTGGTTACCCCCTCTCGGAACCACAGACTTAGAAATCGCCAGCTCATATACAGTGCATAAAATATATTTATATATATACCCTTATACACCATTTTAATAAAAAATATCACAAAATTCTTCTAAGTCCCTCGGGAAGAGTAAAAGACGCGCACGTTCATTTTCAGAGCTCCTAGACCTTCCTATAAGAAGTTAGCTAAAAAGTAGCTTCGAAAAACGCTTAGGTTAAGTTTCAGAGTTGCTTCTAATGTACCAAAGCTGGACTTAGACATAATTTCACTCTCACAACATTATGGCTGGTTGGAGACAGTCCGAACCACAAGTACCGGGTCCATGGTTCTGGCCGTATACTGGGGGGACGGGGACGACTCCCATTAACCCCTGACTATACCGGGGATACGCTTATCACAATGCCTTTCTGGTCTGTGCTGAAGCAGGGCATTCTGGCAGCCAAGTGGCTTGACCTTTATTAGTGAGCCTGGTTACCCCCTCTCGGAACCACAGACTTAGAAATCGCCAGCTCATATACAGTGCATAAAATATATTTATATATATACCCTTATACACCATTTTAATAAAAAATATCACAAAATTCTTCTAAGTCCCTCGGGAAGAGTGAAAGACGCGCACATTCATTTTCAGAGCTCCTAGACCTTCCTATAAGAAGTTAGCCAAAAAGTAGCTTCGAAAAACGCTTAGGTTAAGTTTCAGAGTTGCTTCTAATGTACCAAAGCTGGACTTAGACATAATTTCACTCTCACAACATTATGGCTGGTTGGAGACAGTCCGAACCACAAGTACCGGGTCCATGGTTCTGGCCGTATACTGGGGGGACGGGGACGACTCCCATTAACCCCTGACTATACCGGGGATACGCTTATCACAATGCCTTTCTGGTCTGTGCTGAAGCAGGGCATTCTGGCAGCCAAGTGGCTTGACCTTTATTAGTGAGCCTGGTTACCCCCTCTCGGAACCACAGACTTAGAAATCGCCAGCTCATATACAGTGCATAAAATATATTTATATATATACCCTTATACACCATTTTAATAAAAAATATCACAAAAATCTTCTAAGTCCCTCGGGAAGAGTGAAAGACGCGCACGTTCATTTTCAGAGCTCCTAGACCTTCCTATAAGAAGTTAGCCAAAAAGTAGCTTCGAAAAACGCTTAGGTTAAGTTTCAGAGTTGCTTCTAATGTACCAAAGCTGGACTTAGACATAATTTCACTCTCACAACATTATGGCTGGTTGGAGACAGTCCGAACCACAAGTACCGGGTCCATGGTTCTGGCCGTATACTGGGGGGACGGGGACGACTCCCATTAACCCCTGACTATACCGGGGATACGCTTATCACAATGCCTTTCTGGTCTGTGCTGAAGCAGGGCATTCTGGCAGCCAAGTGGCTTGACCTTTATTAGTGAGCCTGGTTACCCCCTCTCGGAACCACAGACTTAGAAATCGCCAGCTCATATACAGTGCATAAAATATATTTATATATATACCCTTATACACCATTTTAATAAAAAATATCACAAAATTCTTCTAAGTCCCTCGGGAAGAGTGAAAGACGCGCACATTCATTTTCAGAGCTCCTAGACCTTCCTATAAGAAGTTAGCCAAAAAGTAGCTTCGAAAAACGCTTAGGTTAAGTTTCAGAGTTGCTTCTAATGTACCAAAGCTGGACTTAGACATAATTTCACTCTCACAACATTATGGCTGGTTGGAGACAGTCCGAACCACAAGTACCGGGTCCATGGTTCTGGCCGTATACTGGGGGGACGGGGATGACTCCCATTAACCCCTGACTATACCGGGGATACGCTTATCACAATGCCTTTCTGGTCTGTGCTGAAGCAGGGCATTCTGGCAGCCAAGTGGCTTGACCTTTATTAGTGAGCCTGGTTACCCCCTCTCGGAACCACAGACTTAGAAATCGCCAGCTCATAAACAGTGCATAAAATATATTTATATATATACCCTTATACACCATTTTAATAAAAAATATCACAAAATTCTTCTAAGTCCCTCGGGAAGAGTAAAAGACGCGCACGTTCATTTTCAGAGCTCCTAGACCTTCCTATAAGAAGTTAGCGAAAAAGTAGCTTCGAAAAACGCTTAGGTTAAGTTTCAGAGTTGCTTCTAATGTACCAAAGCTGGACTTAGACATAATTTCACTCTCACAACATTATGGCTGGTTGGAGACAGTCCGAACCACAAGTACCGGGTCCATGGTTCTGGCCGTATACTGGGGGGACGGGGACGACTCCCATTAACCCCTGACTATACCGGGGATACGCTTATCACAATGACTTTCTGGTCTGTGCTGAAGCAGGGCATTCTGGCAGGCAAGTGGCTTGACCTTTATTAGTGAGCCTGGTTACCCCCTCTCGGAACCACAGACTTAGAAATCGCCAGCTCATATACAGTGCATAAAATATATTTATATATATATACCCTTATACTCCATTTTAATAAAAAATATCACAAAATTCTTCTAAGTCCCTCGGGAAGAGTGAAAGACGCGCACGTTCATTTTCAGAGCTCCTAGACCTTCCTATAAGAAGTTAGCCAAAAAGTAGCTTCGAAAAACACTTAGGTTAAGTTTCAGAGTTGCTTCTAATGTACCAAAGCTGGACTTAGACATAATTTCACTCTCACAACATTATGGCTGGTTGGAGACAGTCCGAACCACAAGTACCGGGTCCATGGTTCTGGCCGTATACTGGGGGGACGGGGATGACTCCCATTAACCCCTGACTATACCAGGGATACGCTTATCACAATGCCTTTCTGGTCTGTGCTGAAGCAGGGCATTCTGGCAGCCAAGTGGCTTGACCTTTATTAGTGAGCCTGGTTACCCCCTCTCGGAACCACAGACTTAGAAATCGCCAGCTCATATACAGTGCATAAAATATATTTATATATATACCCTTATACACCATTTTAATAAAAAATATCACAAAATTCTTCTAAGTCCCTCGGGAAGAGTAAAAGACGCGCACGTTCATTTTCAGAGCTCCTAGACCTTCCTATAAGAAGTTAGCCAAAAAGTAGCTTCGAAAAACGCTTAGGTTAAGTTTCAGAGTTGCTTCTAATGTACCAAAGCTGGACTTAGACATAATTTCACTCTCACAACATTATGGCTGGTTGGAGACAGTCCGAACCACAAGTACCGGGTCCATGGTTCTGGCCGTATACTGGGGGGACGGGGACGACTCCCATTAACCCCTGACTATACCGGGGATACGCTTATCACAATGACTTTCTGGTCTGTGCTGAAGCAGGGCATTCTGGCAGGCAAGTGGCTTGACCTTTATTAGTGAGCCTGGTTACCCCCTCTCGGAACCACAGACTTAGAAATCGCCAGCTCATATACAGTGCATAAAATATATTTATATATATACCCTTATACACCATTTTAATAAAAAATATCACAAAATTCTTCTAAGTCCCTCGGGAAGAGTGAAAGACGCGCACGTTCATTTTCAGAGCTCCTAGACCTTCCTATAAGAAGTTAGCCAAAAAGTAGCTTCGAAAAACACTTTGGTTAAGTTTCAGAGTTGCTTCTAATGTACCAAAGCTGGACTTAGACATAATTTCACTCTCACAACATTATGGCTGGTTGGAGACAGTCCGAACCACAAGTACCGGGTCCATGGTTCTGGCCGTATACTGGGGGGACGGGGACGACTCCCATTAACCCCTGACTATACCGGGGATACGCTTATCACAATGCCTTTCTGGTCTGTGCTGAAGCAGGGCATTCTGGCAGCCAAGTGGCTTGACCTTTATTAGTGAGCCTGGTTACCCCCTCTCGGAACCACAGACTTAGAAATCGCCAGCTCATATACAGTGCATAAAATATATTTATATATATACCCTTATACACCATTTTAATAAAAAATATCACAAAATTCTTCTAAGTCCCTCGGGAAGAGTGAAAGACGCGCACGTTCATTTTCAGAGCTCCTAGACCTTCCTATAAGAAGTTAGCCAAAAAGTAGCTTCGAAAAACGCTTAGGTTAAGTTTCAGAGTTGCTTCTAATGTACCAAAGCTGGACTTACTGTAGACATAATTTCACTCTCACAACATTATGGCTGGTTGGAGACAGTCCGAACCACAAGTACCGGGTCCATGTTTCTGGCCGTATACTGGGGGGACGGGGATGACTCCCATTAACCCCTGACTATACCGGGGATACGCTTATCACAATGCCTTTCTGGTCTGTGCTGAAGCAGGGCATTCTGGCAGCCAAGTGGCTTGACCTTTATTAGTGAGCCTGGTTACCCCCTCTCGGAACCACAGACTTAGAAATCGCCAGCTCATATACAGTGCATAAAATATATTTATATATATATACCCTTATACTCCATTTTAATAAAAAATATCACAAAATTCTTCTAAGTCCCTCGGGAAGAGTGAAAGACGCGCACGTTCATTTTCAGAGCTCCTAGACCTTCCTATAAGAAGTTAGCCAAAAAGTAGCTTCGAAAAACACTTAGGTTAAGTTTCAGAGTTGCTTCTAATGTACCAAAGCTGGACTTAGACATAATTTCACTCTCACAACATTATGGCTGGTTGGAGACAGTCCGAACCACAAGTACCGGGTCCATGGTTCTGGCCGTATACTGGGGGGACGGGGATGACTCCCATTAACCCCTGACTATACCGGGGATACGCTTATCACAATGCCTTTCTGGTCTGTGCTGAAGCAGGGCATTCTGGCAGCCAAGTGGCTTGACCTTTATTAGTGAGCCTGGTTACCCCCTCTCGGAACCACAGACTTAGAAATCGCCAGCTCATATACAGTGCATAAAATATATTTATATATATACCCTTATACACCATTTTAATAAAAAATATCACAAAATTCTTCTAAGTCCCTCGGGAAGAGTAAAAGACGCGCACGTTCATTTTCAGAGCTCCTAGACCTTCCTATAAGAAGTTAGCTAAAAAGTAGCTTCGAAAAACGCTTAGGTTAAGTTTCAGAGTTGCTTCTAATGTACCAAAGCTGGACTTAGACATAATTTCACTCTCACAACATTATGGCTGGTTGGAGACAGTCCGAACCACAAGTACCGGGTCCATGGTTCTGGCCGTATACTGGGGGGACGGGGACGACTCCCATTAACCCCTGACTATACCGGGGATACGCTTATCACAATGACTTTCTGGTCTGTGCTGAAGCAGGGCATTCTGGCAGGCAAGTGGCTTGACCTTTATTAGTGAGCCTGGTTACCCCCTCTCGGAACCACAGACTTAGAAATCGCCAGCTCATATACAGTGCATAAAATATATTTATATATATACCCTTATACACCATTTTAATAAAAAATATCACAAAATTCTTCTAAGTCCCTCGGGAAGAGTGAAAGACGCGCACGTTCATTTTCAGAGCTCCTAGACCTTCCTATAAGAAGTTAGCCAAAAAGTAGCTTCGAAAAACACTTAGGTTAAGTTTCAGAGTTGCTTCTAATGTACCAAAGCTGGACTTAGACATAATTTCACTCTCACAACATTATGGCTGGTTGGAGACAGTCCGAACCACAAGTACCGGGTCCATGGTTCTGGCCGTATACTGGGGGGACGGGGACGACTCCCATTAACCCCTGACTATACCGGGGATACGCTTATCACAATGCCTTTCTGGTCTGTGCTGAAGCAGGGCATTCTGGCAGCCAAGTGGCTTGACCTTTATTAGTGAGCCTGGTTACCCCCTCTCGGAACCACAGACTTAGAAATCGCCAGCTCATATACAGTGCATAAAATATATTTATATATATACCCTTATACACCATTTTAATAAAAAATATCACAAAATTCTTCTAAGTCCCTCGGGAAGAGTGAAAGACGCGCACGTTCATTTTCAGAGCTCCTAGACCTTCCTATAAGAAGTTAGCCAAAAAGTAGCTTCGAAAAACGCTTAGGTTAAGTTTCAGAGTTGCTTCTAATGTACCAAAGCTGGACTTGGACATAATTTCACTCTCACAACATTATGGCTGGTTGGAGACAGTCCGAACCACAAGTACCGGGTCCATGGTTCTGGCCGTATACTGGGGGGACGGGGATGACTCCCATTAACCCCTGACTATACCGGGGATACGCTTATCACAATGCCTTTCTGGTCTGTGCTGAAGCAGGGCATTCTGGCAGCCAAGTGGCTTGACCTTTATTAGTGAGCCTGGTTACCCCCTCTCGGAACCACAGACTTAGAAATCGCCAGCTCATATACAGTGCATAAAATATATTTATATATATACCCTTATACACCATTTTAATAAAAAATATCACAAAATTCTTCTAAGTCCCTCGGGAAGAGTAAAAGACGCGCACGTTCATTTTCAGAGCTCCTAGACCTTCCTATAAGAAGTTAGCTAAAAAGTAGCTTCGAAAAACGCTTAGGTTAAGTTTCAGAGTTGCTTCTAATGTACCAAAGCTGGACTTAGACATAATTTCACTCTCACAACATTATGGCTGGTTGGAGACAGTCCGAACCACAAGTACCGGGTCCATGGTTCTGGCCGTATACTGGGGGGACGGGGACGACTCCCATTAACCCCTGACTATACCGGGGATACGCTTATCACAATGCCTTTCTGGTCTGTGCTGAAGCAGGGCATTCTGGCAGCCAAGTGGCTTGACCTTTATTAGTGAGCCTGGTTACCCCCTCTCGGAACCACAGACTTAGAAATCGCCAGCTCATATACAGTGCATAAAATATATTTATATATATACCCTTATACACCATTTTAATAAAAAATATCACAAAATTCTTCTAAGTCCCTCGGGAAGAGTGAAAGACGCGCACGTTCATTTTCAGAGCTCCTAGACCTTCCTATAAGAAGTTAGCCAAAAAGTAGCTTCGAAAAACGCTTAGGTTAAGTTTCAGAGTTGCTTCTAATGTACCAAAGCTGGACTTAGACATAATTTCACTCTCACAACATTATGGCTGGTTGGAGACAGTCCGAACCACAAGTACCGGGTCCATGGTTCTGGCCGTATACTGGGGGGACGGGGACGACTCCCATTAACCCCTGACTATACCGGGGATACGCTTATCACAATGCCTTTCTGGTCTGTGCTGAAGCAGGGCATTCTGGCAGCCAAGTGGCTTGACCTTTATTAGTGAGCCTGGTTACCCCCTCTCGGAACCACAGACTTAGAAATCGCCAGCTCATATACAGTGCATAAAATATATTTATATATATACCCTTATACACCATTTTAATAAAAAATATCACAAAATTCTTCTAAGTCCCTCGGGAAGAGTGAAAGACGCGCACATTCATTTTCAGAGCTCCTAGACCTTCCTATAAGAAGTTAGCCAAAAAGTAGCTTCGAAAAACGCTTAGGTTAAGTTTCAGAGTTGCTTCTAATGTACCAAAGCTGGACTTAGACATAATTTCACTCTCACAACATTATGGCTGGTTGGAGACAGTCCGAACCACAAGTACCGGGTCCATGGTTCTGGCCGTATACTGGGGGGACGGGGATGACTCCCATTAACCCCTGACTATACCGGGGATACGCTTATCACAATGCCTTTCTGGTCTGTGCTGAAGCAGGGCATTCTGGCAGCCAAGTGGCTTGACCTTTATTAGTGAGCCTGGTTACCCCCTCTCGGAACCACAGACTTAGAAATCGCCAGCTCATAAACAGTGCATAAAATATATTTATATATATACCCTTATACACCATTTTAATAAAAAATATCACAAAATTCTTCTAAGTCCCTCGGGAAGAGTAAAAGACGCGCACGTTCATTTTCAGAGCTCCTAGACCTTCCTATAAGAAGTTAGCGAAAAAGTAGCTTCGAAAAACGCTTAGGTTAAGTTTCAGAGTTGCTTCTAATGTACCAAAGCTGGACTTAGACATAATTTCACTCTCACAACATTATGGCTGGTTGGAGACAGTCCGAACCACAAGTACCGGGTCCATGGTTCTGGCCGTATACTGGGGGGACGGGGACGACTCCCATTAACCCCTGACTATACCGGGGATACGCTTATCACAATGACTTTCTGGTCTGTGCTGAAGCAGGGCATTCTGGCAGGCAAGTGGCTTGACCTTTATTAGTGAGCCTGGTTACCCCCTCTCGGAACCACAGACTTAGAAATCGCCAGCTCATATACAGTGCATAAAATATATTTATATATATACCCTTATACACCATTTTAATAAAAAATATCACAAAATTCTTCTAAGTCCCTCGGGAAGAGTGAAAGACGCGCACGTTCATTTTCAGAGCTCCTAGACCTTCCTATAAGAAGTTAGCTAAAAAGTAGCTTCGAAAAACGCTTAGGTTAAGTTTCAGAGTTGCTTCTAATGTACCAAAGCTGGACTTAGACATAATTTCACTCTCACAACATTATGGCTGGTTGGAGACAGTCCGAACCACAAGTACCGGGTCCATGGTTCTGGCCGTATACTGGGGGGACGGGGACGACTCCCATTAACCCCTGACTATACCGGGGATACGCTTATCACAATGCCTTTCTGGTCTGTGCTGAAGCAGGGCATTCTGGCAGCCAAGTGGCTTGACCTTTATTAGTGAGCCTGGTTACCCCCTCTCGGAACCACAGACTTAGAAATCGCCAGCTCATATACAGTGCATAAAATATATTTATATATATACCCTTATACACCATTTTAATAAAAAATATCACAAAATTCTTCTAAGTCCCTCGGGAAGAGTGAAAGACGCGCACGTTCATTTTCAGAGCTCCTAGACCTTCCTATAAGAAGTTAGCCAAAAAGTAGCTTCGAAAAACGCTTAGGTTAAGTTTCAGAGTTGCTTCTAATGTACCAAAGCTGGACTTAGACATAATTTCACTCTCACAACATTATGGCTGGTTGGAGACAGTCCGAACCACAAGTACCGGGTCCATGGTTCTGGCCGTATACTGGGGGGACGGGGACGACTCCCATTAACCCCTGACTATACCGGGGATACGCTTATCACAATGCCTTTCTGGTCTGTGCTGAAGCAGGGCATTCTGGCAGCCAAGTGGCTTGACCTTTATTAGTGAGCCTGGTTACCCCCTCTCGGAACCACAGACTTAGAAATCGCCAGCTCATATACAGTGCATAAAATATATTTATATATATACCCTTATACACCATTTTAATAAAAAATATCACAAAATTCTTCTAAGTCCCTCGGGAAGAGTGAAAGACGCGCACATTCATTTTCAGAGCTCCTAGACCTTCCTATAAGAAGTTAGCCAAAAAGTAGCTTCGAAAAACGCTTAGGTTAAGTTTCAGAGTTGCTTCTAATGTACCAAAGCTGGACTTAGACATAATTTCACTCTCACAACATTATGGCTGGTTGGAGACAGTCCGAACCACAAGTACCGGGTCCATGGTTCTGGCCGTATACTGGGGGGACGGGGATGACTCCCATTAACCCCTGACTATACCGGGGATACGCTTATCACAATGCCTTTCTGGTCTGTGCTGAAGCAGGGCATTCTGGCAGCCAAGTGGCTTGACCTTTATTAGTGAGCCTGGTTACCCCCTCTCGGAACCACAGACTTAGAAATCGCCAGCTCATAAACAGTGCATAAAATATATTTATATATATACCCTTATACACCATTTTAATAAAAAATATCACAAAATTCTTCTAAGTCCCTCGGGAAGAGTAAAAGACGCGCACGTTCATTTTCAGAGCTCCTAGACCTTCCTATAAGAAGTTAGCGAAAAAGTAGCTTCGAAAAACGCTTAGGTTAAGTTTCAGAGTTGCTTCTAATGTACCAAAGCTGGACTTAGACATAATTTCACTCTCACAACATTATGGCTGGTTGGAGACAGTCCGAACCACAAGTACCGGGTCCATGGTTCTGGCCGTATACTGGGGGGACGGGGACGACTCCCATTAACCCCTGACTATACCGGGGATACGCTTATCACAATGACTTTCTGGTCTGTGCTGAAGCAGGGCATTCTGGCAGGCAAGTGGCTTGACCTTTATTAGTGAGCCTGGTTACCCCCTCTCGGAACCACAGACTTAGAAATCGCCAGCTCATATACAGTGCATAAAATATATTTATATATATATACCCTTATACTCCATTTTAATAAAAAATATCACAAAATTCTTCTAAGTCCCTCGGGAAGAGTGAAAGACGCGCACGTTCATTTTCAGAGCTCCTAGACCTTCCTATAAGAAGTTAGCCAAAAAGTAGCTTCGAAAAACACTTAGGTTAAGTTTCAGAGTTGCTTCTAATGTACCAAAGCTGGACTTAGACATAATTTCACTCTCACAACATTATGGCTGGTTGGAGACAGTCCGAACCACAAGTACCGGGTCCATGGTTCTGGCCGTATACTGGGGGGACGGGGATGACTCCCATTAACCCCTGACTATACCGGGGATACGCTTATCACAATGCCTTTCTGGTCTGTGCTGAAGCAGGGCATTCTGGCAGCCAAGTGGCTTGACCTTTATTAGTGAGCCTGGTTACCCCCTCTCGGAACCACAGACTTAGAAATCGCCAGCTCATATACAGTGCATAAAATATATTTATATATATACCCTTATACACCATTTTAATAAAAAATATCACAAAATTCTTCTAAGTCCCTCGGGAAGAGTAAAAGACGCGCACGTTCATTTTCAGAGCTCCTAGACCTTCCTATAAGAAGTTAGCTAAAAAGTAGCTTCGAAAAACGCTTAGGTTAAGTTTCAGAGTTGCTTCTAATGTACCAAAGCTGGACTTAGACATAATTTCACTCTCACAACATTATGGCTGGTTGGAGACAGTCCGAACCACAAGTACCGGGTCCATGGTTCTGGCCGTATACTGGGGGGACGGGGACGACTCCCATTAACCCCTGACTATACCGGGGATACGCTTATCACAATGACTTTCTGGTCTGTGCTGAAGCAGGGCATTCTGGCAGGCAAGTGGCTTGACCTTTATTAGTGAGCCTGGTTACCCCCTCTCGGAACCACAGACTTAGAAATCGCCAGCTCATATACAGTGCATAAAATATATTTATATATATACCCTTATACACCATTTTAATAAAAAATATCACAAAATTCTTCTAAGTCCCTCGGGAAGAGTGAAAGACGCGCACGTTCATTTTCAGAGCTCCTAGACCTTCCTATAAGAAGTTAGCTAAAAAGTAGCTTCGAAAAACGCTTAGGTTAAGTTTCAGAGTTGCTTCTAATGTACCAAAGCTGGACTTAGACATAATTTCACTCTCACAACATTATGGCTGGTTGGAGACAGTCCGAACCACAAGTACCGGGTCCATGGTTCTGGCCGTATACTGGGGGGACGGGGACGACTCCCATTAACCCCTGACTATACCGGGGATACGCTTATCACAATGCCTTTCTGGTCTGTGCTGAAGCAGGGCATTCTGGCAGCCAAGTGGCTTGACCTTTATTAGTGAGCCTGGTTACCCCCTCTCGGAACCACAGACTTAGAAATCGCCAGCTCATATACAGTGCATAAAATATATTTATATATATACCCTTATACACCATTTTAATAAAAAATATCACAAAATTCTTCTAAGTCCCTCGGGAAGAGTGAAAGACGCGCACGTTCATTTTCAGAGCTCCTAGACCTTCCTATAAGAAGTTAGCTAAAAAGTAGCTTCGAAAAACGCTTAGGTTAAGTTTCAGAGTTGCTTCTAATGTACCAAAGCTGGACTTAGACATAATTTCACTCTCACAACATTATGGCTGGTTGGAGACAGTCCGAACCACAAGTACCGGGTCCATGGTTCTGGCCGTATACTGGGGGGACGGGGACGACTCCCATTAACCCCTGACTATACCGGGGATACGCTTATCACAATGACTTTCTGGTCTGTGCTGAAGCAGGGCATTCTGGCAGGCAAGTGGCTTGACCTTTATTAGTGAGCCTGGTTACCCCCTCTCGGAACCACAGACTTAGAAATCGCCAGCTCATATACAGTGCATAAAATATATTTATATATATACCCTTATACACCATTTTAATAAAAAATATCACAAAATTCTTCTAAGTCCCTCGGGAAGAGTGAAAGACGCGCACGTTCATTTTCAGAGCTCCTAGACCTTCCTATAAGAAGTTAGCCAAAAAGTAGCTTCGAAAAACACTTAGGTTAAGTTTCAGAGTTGCTTCTAATGTACCAAAGCTGGACTTAGACATAATTTCACTCTCACAACATTATGGCTGGTTGGAGACAGTCCGAACCACAAGTACCGGGTCCATGGTTCTGGCCGTATACTGGGGGGACGGGGACGACTCCCATTAACCCCTGACTATACCGGGGATACGCTTATCACAATGCCTTTCTGGTCTGTGCTGAAGCAGGGCATTCTGGCAGCCAAGTGGCTTGACCTTTATTAGTGAGCCTGGTTACCCCCTCTCGGAACCACAGACTTAGAAATCGCCAGCTCATATACAGTGCATAAAATATATTTATATATATACCCTTATACACCATTTTAATAAAAAATATCACAAAATTCTTCTAAGTCCCTCGGGAAGAGTGAAAGACGCGCACGTTCATTTTCAGAGCTCCTAGACCTTCCTATAAGAAGTTAGCCAAAAAGTAGCTTCGAAAAACGCTTAGGTTAAGTTTCAGAGTTGCTTCTAATGTACCAAAGCTGGACTTAGACATAATTTCACTCTCACAACATTATGGCTGGTTGGAGACAGTCCGAACCACAAGTACCGGGTCCATGGTTCTGGCCGTATACTGGGGGGACGGGGACGACTCCCATTAACCCCTGACTATACCGGGGATACGCTTATCACAATGCCTTTCTGGTCTGTGCTGAAGCAGGGCATTCTGGCAGCCAAGTGGCTTGACCTTTATTAGTGAGCCTGGTTACCCCCTCTCGGAACCACAGACTTAGAAATCGCCAGCTCATATACAGTGCATAAAATATATTTATATATATACCCTTATACACCATTTTAATAAAAAATATCACAAAATTCTTCTAAGTCCCTCGGGAAGAGTAAAAGACGCGCACGTTCATTTTCAGAGCTCCTAGACCTTCCTATAAGAAGTTAGCCAAAAAGTAGCTTCGAAAAACGCTTAGGTTAAGTTTCAGAGTTGCTTCTAATGTACCAAAGCTGGACTTAGACATAATTTCACTCTCACAACATTATGGCTGGTTGGAGACAGTCCGAACCACAAGTACCGGGTCCATGGTTCTGGCCGTATACTGGGGGGACGGGGATGACTCCCATTTACCCCTGACTATACCGGGGATACGCTTATCACAATGCCTTTCTGGTCTGTGCTGAAGCAGGGCATTCTGGCAGCCAAGTGGCTTGACCTTTATTAGTGAGCCTGGTTACCCCCTCTCGGAACCACAGACTTAGAAATCGCCAGCTCATATACAGTGCATAAAATATATTTATATATATACCCTTATACACCATTTTAATAAAAAATATCACAAAATTCTTCTAAGTCCCTCGGGAAGAGTGAAAGACGCGCACGTTCATTTTCAGAGCTCCTAGACCTTCCTATAAGAAGTTAGCTAAAAAGTAGCTTCGAAAAACGCTTAGGTTAAGTTTCAGAGTTGCTTCTAATGTACCAAAGCTGGACTTAGACATAATTTCACTCTCACAACATTATGGCTGGTTGGAGACAGTCCGAACCACAAGTACCGGGTCCATGGTTCTGGCCGTATACTGGGGGGACGGGGACGACTCCCATTAACCCCTGACTATACCGGGGATACGCTTATCACAATGACTTTCTGGTCTGTGCTGAAGCAGGGCATTCTGGCAGGCAAGTGGCTTGACCTTTATTAGTGAGCCTGGTTACCCCCTCTCGGAACCACAGACTTAGAAATCGCCAGCTCATATACAGTGCATAAAATATATTTATATATATACCCTTATACACCATTTTAATAAAAAATATCACAAAATTCTTCTAAGTCCCTCGGGAAGAGTGAAAGACGCGCACGTTCATTTTCAGAGCTCCTAGACCTTCCTATAAGAAGTTAGCCAAAAAGTAGCTTCGAAAAACACTTAGGTTAAGTTTCAGAGTTGCTTCTAATGTACCAAAGCTGGACTTAGACATAATTTCACTCTCACAACATTATGGCTGGTTGGAGACAGTCCGAACCACAAGTACCGGGTCCATGGTTCTGGCCGTATACTGGGGGGACGGGGACGACTCCCATTAACCCCTGACTATACCGGGGATACGCTTATCACAATGCCTTTCTGGTCTGTGCTGAAGCAGGGCATTCTGGCAGCCAAGTGGCTTGACCTTTATTAGTGAGCCTGGTTACCCCCTCTCGGAACCACAGACTTAGAAATCGCCAGCTCATATACAGTGCATAAAATATATTTATATATATACCCTTATACACCATTTTAATAAAAAATATCACAAAATTCTTCTAAGTCCCTCGGGAAGAGTGAAAGACGCGCACGTTCATTTTCAGAGCTCCTAGACCTTCCTATAAGAAGTTAGCCAAAAAGTAGCTTCGAAAAACGCTTAGGTTAAGTTTCAGAGTTGCTTCTAATGTACCAAAGCTGGACTTAGACATAATTTCACTCTCACAACATTATGGCTGGTTGGAGACAGTCCGAACCACAAGTACCGGGTCCATGGTTCTGGCCGTATACTGGGGGGACGGGGACGACTCCCATTAACCCCTGACTATACCGGGGATACGCTTATCACAATGCCTTTCTGGTCTGTGCTGAAGCAGGGCATTCTGGCAGCCAAGTGGCTTGACCTTTATTAGTGAGCCTGGTTACCCCCTCTCGGAACCACAGACTTAGAAATCGCCAGCTCATATACAGTGCATAAAATATATTTATATATATACCCTTATACACCATTTTAATAAAAAATATCACAAAATTCTTCTAAGTCCCTCGGGAAGAGTAAAAGACGCGCACGTTCATTTTCAGAGCTCCTAGACCTTCCTATAAGAAGTTAGCCAAAAAGTAGCTTCGAAAAACGCTTAGGTTAAGTTTCAGAGTTGCTTCTAATGTACCAAAGCTGGACTTAGACATAATTTCACTCTCACAACATTATGGCTGGTTGGAGACAGTCCGAACCACAAGTACCGGGTCCATGGTTCTGGCCGTATACTGGGGGGACGGGGATGACTCCCATTTACCCCTGACTATACCGGGGATACGCTTATCACAATGCCTTTCTGGTCTGTGCTGAAGCAGGGCATTCTGGCAGCCAAGTGGCTTGACCTTTATTAGTGAGCCTGGTTACCCCCTCTCGGAACCACAGACTTAGAAATCGCCAGCTCATATACAGTGCATAAAATATATTTATATATATACCCTTATACACCATTTTAATAAAAAATATCACAAAATTCTTCTAAGTCCCTCGGGAAGAGTGAAAGACGCGCACGTTCATTTTCAGAGCTCCTAGACCTTCCTATAAGAAGTTAGCCAAAAAGTAGCTTCGAAAAACGCTTAGGTTAAGTTTCAGAGTTGCTTCTAATGTACCAAAGCTGGACTTAGACATAATTTCACTCTCACAACATTATGGCTGGTTGGAGACAGTCCGAACCACAAGTACCGGGTCCATGGTTCTGGCCGTATACTGGAGGGATTTCAGCATTTTTGTGTGACCTTGAAAACCACAGTCACAAGCCGAAATGCAGTTCCATAGAAACTTGCCATTTTACCGCTGAACCTAAAAATGGGTAGAAAGTACTTTTTCTCCCTTCCTGTTAATGCCACAGACTTCGCCTTTACAGGGCACACGTTTTCTATCTTCCCCGCTTCAGCCCATGAAATATTGAGCTTCAAATCTGTTGTTAACGTGGTGTAAAAAAGTTGCTCACAGCTGTTCTAGGAACACATTGTGAAATCGCGTATATCTTTTCTTCTACACATAGGAATGTATTGTGCTTTGCTTTACACACTATTCTACAGTCAAGAGGAGAGAATTCATCAAGTTTAATAAGCAAAAACACTGTATAAGTCGAATTTCAGCATTTTTGTGTGACCGGGAAAACCACAGTCACAAGCCGAGATGCAGTTCCATAGAAACTTGCCATTTTACCGCTGAACCTAAAAATGGGTAGAAAGTACTTTTTCTCCCTTCCTGTTAATGCCACAGACTTCGCCTTTACAGGGCACACGTTTTCTATCTTCCCCGCTTCAGCCCATGAAATATTGAGCTTCAAATGTGTTGTTAACGTTGTGTAAAAAAGTTGCTCACAGCTGTTCTAGGAACACATTGTGAAATCGCGTATATCTTTTCTTCTACACATAGGAATGTATTGTGCTTTGCTTTACACACTATTCTACAGTCAAGAGGAGAGAATTCATCAAGTTTAATAAGCAAAAACTCTGTATAAGTCGAATTTCAGCATTTTTGTGTGACCGGGAAAACCACAGTCACAAGCCGAGATTCAGTTCCATAGGAACTTGCCATTTTACCGCTGAACCTAAAAATGGGTAGAAAGTACTTTTTCTCCCTTCCTGTTAATGCCACAGACTTCGCCTTTACAGGGCACACGTTTTCTATCTTCCCCGCTTCAGCCCATGAAATATTGAGCTTCAAATGTGTTGTTAACATTGTGTAAAAAAGTTGCTCACAGCTGTTCTAGGAACACATTGTGAAATCGCGTATATCTTTGCTTCTACACATAGGAATGTATTGTGCTTTGCTTTACACACTATTCTACAGTCAAGAGGAGAGAATTCATCAAGTTTAATAAGCAAAAACACTGTATAAGTCGAATTTCAGCATTTTTGTGTGACCGGGAAAACCACAGTCACAAGCCGAGATGCAGTTCCATAGAAACTTGCCATTTTACCGCTGAACCTAAAAATGGGTAGAAAGTACTTTTTCTCCCTTCCTGTTAATGCCACAGACTTCGCCTTTACAGGGCACACGTTTTCTATCTTCCCCGCTTCAGCCCATGAAATATTGAGCTTCAAATGTGTTGTTAACGTTGTGTAAAAAAGTTGCTCACAGCTGTTCTTGGAACACATTGTGAAATCGCGTATATCTTTGCTTCTACACATAGAAATGTATTGTGCTTTGCTTTACACACTATTCTACAGTCAAGAGGAGAGAATTCATCAAGTTTAATAAGCAAAAACACTGTATAAGTCGAATTTCAGCATTTTTGTGTGACCGGGAAAACCACAGTCACAAGCCGAGATGCAGTTCCATAGAAACTTGCCATTTTACCGCTGAACCTAAAAATGGGTAGAAAGTACTTTTTCTCCCTTTCTGTTAATGCCACAGGCTTCGCCTTTACAGGGCACACGTTTTCTATCTTCCCCGCTTCAGCCCATGAAATATTGAGCTTCAAATCTGTTGTTAACGTGGTGTAAAAAAGTTGCTCACAGCTGTTCTAGGAACACATTGTGAAATCGCGTATATCTTTGCTTCTACACATAGCAATGTATTGTGCTTTGCTTTACACACTATTCTACAGTCAAGAGGAGAGAATTCATCAAGTTTAATAAGCAAAACCACTGTATAAGTCGAATTTCAGCATTTTTGTGTGACCGGGAAAACCACAGTCACAAGCCGAGATGCAGTTCCATAGAAACTTGCAATTTTACCGCTGAACCTAAAAATGGGTAGAAAGTACTTTTTCTCCCTTCCTGTTAATGCCACAGACTTCGCCTTTACAGGGCACACGTTTTCTATCTTCCCCGCTTCAGCCCATGAAATATTGAGCTTCAAATGTGTTGTTAACATTGTGTAAAAAAGTTGCTCACAGCTGTTCTAGGAACACATTGTGAAATCGCGTATATCTTTTCTTCTACACATAGGAATGTATTGTGCTTTGCTTTACACACTATTCTACAGTCAAGAGGAGAGAATTCATCAAGTTTAATAAGCAAAAACACTGTATAAGTCGAATTTCAGCATTTTTGTGTGACCGGGAAAACCACAGTCACAAGCCGAGATGCAGTTCCATAGAAACTTGCCATTTTACCGCTGAACCTAAAAATGGGTAGAAAGTACTTTTTCTCCCTTCCTGTTAATGCCACAGACTTCACCTTTACAGGGCACACGTTTTCTATCTTCCCCGCTTCAGCCCATGAAATATTGAGCTTCAAATGTGTTGTTAACGTTGTGTAAAAAAGTTGCTCACAGCTGTTCTAGGAACACATTGTGAAATCGCGTAAATCTTTGCTTCTACACATAGCAATGTATTGTGCTTTGCTTTACACACTATTCTACAGTCAAGAGGAGAGAATTCATCAAGTTTAATAAGCAAAAACACTGTATAAGTCGAATTTCAGCATTTTTGTGTGACCGGGAAAACCACAGTCACAAGCCGAGATGCAGTTCCATAGAAACTTGCCATTTTACCGCTGAACCTAAAAATGGGTAGAAAGTACTTTTTCTCCCTTTCTGTTAATGCCACAGACTTCGCCTTTACAGGGCACACGTTTTCTATCTTCCCCGCTTCAGCCCATGAAATATTGAGCTTCAAATCTGTTGTTAACGTGGTGTAAAAAAGTTGCTCACAGCTGTTCTAGGAACACATTGTGAAATCGCGTATATCTTTGCTTCTACACATAGCAATGTATTGTGCTTTGCTTTACACACTATTCTACAGTCAAGAGGAGAGAATTCATCAAGTTTAATAAGCAAAAACACTGTATAAGTCGAATTTCAGCATTTTTGTGTGACCGGGAAAACCACAGTCACAAGCCGAGATGCAGTTCCATAGAAACTTGCCATTTTACCGCTGAACCTAAAAATGGGTAGAAAGTACTTTTTCTCCCTTCCTGTTAATGCCACAGACTTCGCCTTTACAGGGCACACGTTTTCTATCTTCCCCGCTTCAGCCCATGAAATATTGAGCTTCAAATGTGTTGTTAACGTTGTGTAAAAAAGTTGCTCACAGCTGTTCTAGGAACACATTGTGAAATCGCGTAAATCTTTGCTTCTACACATAACAATGTATTGTGCTTTGCTTTACACACTATTCTACAGTCAAGAGGAGAGAATTCATCAAGTTTAATAAGCAAAAACACTGTATAAGTCGAATTTCAGCATTTTTGTGTGACCGGGAAAACCACAGTCACAAGCCGAGATGCAGTTCCATAGAAACTTGCCATTTTACCGCTGAACCTAAAAATGGGTAGAAAGTACTTTTTCTCCCTTCCTGTTAATGCCACAGACTTCGCCTTTACAGGGCACACGTTTTCTATCTTCCCCGCTTCAGCCCATGAAATATTGAGCTTCAAATGTGTTGTTAACATTGTGTAAAAAAGTTGCTCACAGCTGTTCTAGGAACACATTGTGAAATCGCGTATATCTTTTCTTCTACACATAGGAATGTATTGTGCTTTGCTTTACACACTATTCTACAGTCAAGAGGAGAGAATTCATCAAGTTTAATAAGCAAAAACACTGTATAAGTCGAATTTCAGCATTTTTGTGTGACCGGGAAAACCACAGTCACAAGCCGAGATGCAGTTCCATAGAAACTTGCCATTTTACCGCTGAACCTAAAAATGGGTAGAAAGTACTTTTTCTCCCTTCCTGTTAATGCCACAGACTTCACCTTTACAGGGCACACGTTTTCTATCTTCCCCGCTTCAGCCCATGAAATATTGAGCTTCAAATGTGTTGTTAACGTTGTGTAAAAAAGTTGCTCACAGCTGTTCTAGGAACACATTGTGAAATCGCGTAAATCTTTGCTTCTACACATAGCAATGTATTGTGCTTTGCTTTACACACTATTCTACAGTCAAGAGGAGAGAATTCATCAAGTTTAATAAGCAAAAACACTGTATAAGTCGAATTTCAGCATTTTTGTGTGACTGGGAAAACCACAGTCACAAGCCGAGATGCAGTTCCATAGAAACTTGCCATTTTACCGCTGAACCTAAAAATGGGTAGAAAGTACTTTTTCTCCCTTCCTGTTAATGCCACAGACTTCGCCTTTACAGGGCACACGTTTTCTATCTTCCCCGCTTCAGCCCATGAAATATTGAGCTTCAAATGTGTTGTTAACGTTGTGTAAAAAAGTTGCTCACAGCTGTTCTTGGAACACATTGTGAAATCGCGTATATCTTTGTTTCTACACATAGAAATGTATTGTGCTTTTCTTTACACACTATTCTACAGTCAAGAGGAGAGAATTCATCAAGTTTAATAAGCAAAAACACTGTATAAGTCGAATTTCAGCATTTTTGTGTGACCGGGAAAACCACAGTCACAAGCCGAGATGCAGTTCCATAGAAACTTGCCATTTTACCGCTGAACCTAAAAATGGGTAGAAAGTACTTTTTCTCCCTTCCTGTTAATGCCACAGACTTCGCCTTTACAGGGCACACGTTTTCTATCTTCCCCGCTTCAGCCCATGAAATATTGAGCTTCAAATGTGTTGTTAACTTTGTGTAAAAAAGTTGCTCACAGCTGTTCTAGGAACACATTGTGAAATCGCGTATATCTTTGCTTCTACACATAGCAATGTATTGTACTTTGCTTTACACACTATTCTACAGTCAAGAGGAGAGAATTCATCAAGTTTAATAAGCAAAAACACTGTATAAGTCGAATTTCAGCATTTTTGTGTGACCGGGAAAACCACAGTCACAAGCCGAGATGCAGTTCCATAGAAACTTGCCATTTTACCGCTGAACCTAAAAATGGGTAGAAAGTACTTTTCTCCCTTCCTGTTAATGCCACAGACTTCGCCTTTACAGGGCACACGTTTTCTATCTTCCCCGCTTCAGCCCATGAAATATTGAGCTTCAAATCTGTTGTTAACGTGGTGTAAAAAAGTTGCTCACAGCTGTTCTAGGAACACATTGTGAAATCGCGTATATCTTTGCTTCTACACATAGGAATGTATTGTGCTTTGCTTTACACACTATTCTACCGTCAAGAGGAGAGAATTCATCAAGTTTAATAAGCAAAAACACTGTATAAGTCGAATTTCAGCATTTTTGTGTGACCGGGAAAACCACAGTCACAAGCCGAGATGCAGTTCCATAGAAACTTGCCATTTTACCGCTGAACCTAAAAATGGGTAGAAAGTACTTTTTCTCCCTTCCTGTTAATGCCACAGACTTCGCCTTTACAGGGCACACGTTTTCTATCTTCCCCGCTTCAGCCCATGAAATATTGAGCTTCAAATGTGTTGTTAACGTTGTGTAAAAAAGTTGCTCACAGCTGTTCTTGGAACACATTGTGAAATCGCGTATATCTTTGTTTCTACACATAGAAATGTATTGTGCTTTTCTTTACACACTATTCTACAGTCAAGAGGAGAGAATTCATCAAGTTTAATAAGCAAAAACACTGTATAAGTCGAATTTCAGCATTTTTGTGTGACCGGGAAAACCACAGTCACAAGCCGAGATGCAGTTCCATAGAAACTTGCCATTTTACCGCTGAACCTAAAAATGGGTAGAAAGTACTTTTTCTCCCTTCCTGTTAATGCCACAGACTTCGCCTTTACAGGGCACACGTTTTCTATCTTCCCCGCTTCAGCCCATGAAATATTGAGCTTCAAATGTGTTGTTAACTTTGTGTAAAAAAGTTGCTCACAGCTGTTCTAGGAACACATTGTGAAATCGCGTATATCTTTGCTTCTACACATAGCAATGTATTGTACTTTGCTTTACACACTATTCTACAGTCAAGAGGAGAGAATTCATCAAGTTTAATAAGCAAAAACACTGTATAAGTCGAATTTCAGCATTTTTGTGTGACCGGGAAAACCACAGTCACAAGCCGAGATGCAGTTCCATAGAAACTTGCCATTTTACCGCTGAACCTAAAAATGGGTAGAAAGTACTTTTCTCCCTTCCTGTTAATGCCACAGACTTCGCCTTTACAGGGCACACGTTTTCTATCTTCCCCGCTTCAGCCCATGAAATATTGAGCTTCAAATCTGTTGTTAACGTGGTGTAAAAAAGTTGCTCACAGCTGTTCTAGGAACACATTGTGAAATCGCGTATATCTTTGCTTCTACACATAGGAATGTATTGTGCTTTGCTTTACACACTATTCTACCGTCAAGAGGAGAGAATTCATCAAGTTTAATAAGCAAAAACACTGTATAAGTCGAATTTCAGCATTTTTGTGTGACCGGGAAAACCACAGTCACAAGCCGAGATGCAGTTCCATAGAAACTTGCCATTTTACCGCTGAACCTAAAAATGGGTAGAAAGTACTTTTTCTCCCTTCCTGTTAATGCCACAGACTTCACCTTTACAGGGCACACGTTTTCTATCTTCCCCGCTTCAGCCCATGAAATATTGAGCTTCAAATGTGTTGTTAACGTTGTGTAAAAAAGTTGCTCACAGCTGTTCTAGGAACACATTGTGAAATCGCGTAAATCTTTGCTTCTACACATAGCAATGTATTGTGCTTTGCTTTACACACTATTCTACAGTCAAGAGGAGAGAATTCATCAAGTTTAATAAGCAAAAACACTGTATAAGTCGAATTTCAGCATTTTTGTGTGACTGGGAAAACCACAGTCACAAGCCGAGATGCAGTTCCATAGAAACTTGCCATTTTACCGCTGAACCTAAAAATGGGTAGAAAGTACTTTTTCTCCCTTCCTGTTAATGCCACAGACTTCGCCTTTACAGGGCACACGTTTTCTATCTTCCCCGCTTCAGCCCATGAAATATTGAGCTTCAAATGTGTTGTTAACGTTGTGTAAAAAAGTTGCTCACAGCTGTTCTTGGAACACATTGTGAAATCGCGTATATCTTTGTTTCTACACATAGAAATGTATTGTGCTTTTCTTTACACACTATTCTACAGTCAAGAGGAGAGAATTCATCAAGTTTAATAAGCAAAAACACTGTATAAGTCGAATTTCAGCATTTTTGTGTGACCGGGAAAACCACAGTCACAAGCCGAGATGCAGTTCCATAGAAACTTGCCATTTTACCGCTGAACCTAAAAATGGGTAGAAAGTACTTTTTCTCCCTTCCTGTTAATGCCACAGACTTCGCCTTTACAGGGCACACGTTTTCTATCTTCCCCGCTTCAGCCCATGAAATATTGAGCTTCAAATGTGTTGTTAACTTTGTGTAAAAAAGTTGCTCACAGCTGTTCTAGGAACACATTGTGAAATCGCGTATATCTTTGCTTCTACACATAGCAATGTATTGTACTTTGCTTTACACACTATTCTACAGTCAAGAGGAGAGAATTCATCAAGTTTAATAAGCAAAAACACTGTATAAGTCGAATTTCAGCATTTTTGTGTGACCGGGAAAACCACAGTCACAAGCCGAGATGCAGTTCCATAGAAACTTGCCATTTTACCGCTGAACCTAAAAATGGGTAGAAAGTACTTTTCTCCCTTCCTGTTAATGCCACAGACTTCGCCTTTACAGGGCACACGTTTTCTATCTTCCCCGCTTCAGCCCATGAAATATTGAGCTTCAAATCTGTTGTTAACGTGGTGTAAAAAAGTTGCTCACAGCTGTTCTAGGAACACATTGTGAAATCGCGTATATCTTTGCTTCTACACATAGCAATGTATTGTGCTTTGCTTTACACACTATTCTACAGTCAAGAGGAGAGAATTCATCAAGTTTAATAAGCAAAAACACTGTATAAGTCGAATTTCAGCATTTTTGTGTGACTGGGAAAACCACAGTCACAAGCCGAGATGCAGTTCCATAGAAACTTGCCATTTTACCGCTGAACCTAAAAATGGGTAGAAAGTACTTTTTCTCCCTTCCTGTTAATGCCACAGACTTCGCCTTTACAGGGCACACGTTTTCTATCTTCCCCGCTTCAGCCCATGAAATATTGAGCTTCAAATGTGTTGTTAACGTTGTGTAAAAAAGTTGCTCACAGCTGTTCTTGGAACACATTGTGAAATCGCGTATATCTTTGTTTCTACACATAGAAATGTATTGTGCTTTTCTTTACACACTATTCTACAGTCAAGAGGAGAGAATTCATCAAGTTTAATAAGCAAAAACACTGTATAAGTCGAATTTCAGCATTTTTGTGTGACCGGGAAAACCACAGTCACAAGCCGAGATGCAGTTCCATAGAAACTTGCCATTTTACCGCTGAACCTAAAAATGGGTAGAAAGTACTTTTTCTCCCTTCCTGTTAATGCCACAGACTTCGCCTTTACAGGGCACACGTTTTCTATCTTCCCCGCTTCAGCCCATGAAATATTGAGCTTCAAATGTGTTGTTAACTTTGTGTAAAAAAGTTGCTCACAGCTGTTCTAGGAACACATTGTGAAATCGCGTATATCTTTGCTTCTACACATAGCAATGTATTGTACTTTGCTTTACACACTATTCTACAGTCAAGAGGAGAGAATTCATCAAGTTTAATAAGCAAAAACACTGTATAAGTCGAATTTCAGCATTTTTGTGTGACCGGGAAAACCACAGTCACAAGCCGAGATGCAGTTCCATAGAAACTTGCCATTTTACCGCTGAACCTAAAAATGGGTAGAAAGTACTTTTTCTCCCTTCCTGTTAATGCCACAGACTTCGCCTTTACAGGGCACACGTTTTCTATCTTCCCCGCTTCAGCCCATGAAATATTGAGCTTCAAATCTGTTGTTAACGTGGTGTAAAAAAGTTGCTCACAGCTGTTCTAGGAACACATTGTGAAATCGCGTATATCTTTGCTTCTACACATAGGAATGTATTGTGCTTTGCTTTACACACTATTCTACAGTCAAGAGGAGAGAATTCATCAAGTTTAATAAGCACAAACACTGTATAAGTCGAATTTCAGCATTTTTGTGTGACCGGGAAAACCACAGTCACAAGACGAGATGCAGTTCCATAGAAACTTGCCATTTTACCGCTGAACCTAAAAATGGGTAGAAAGTACTTTTTCTCCCTTCCTGTTAATGCCACAGACTTCGCCTTTACAGGGCACACGTTTTCTATCTTCCCCGCTTCAGCCCATGAAATATTGAGCTTCAAATGTGTTGTTAACGTTGTGTAAAAAAGTTGCTCACAGCTGTTCTTGGAACACATTGTGAAATCGCGTATATCTTTGTTTCTACACATAGAAATGTATTGTGCTTTTCTTTACACACTATTCTACAGTCAAGAGGAGAGAATTCATCAAGTTTAATAAGCAAAAACACTGTATAAGTCGAATTTCAGCATTTTTGTGTGACCGGGAAAACCACAGTCACAAGCCGAGATGCAGTTCCATAGAAACTTGCCATTTTACCGCTGAACCTAAAAATGGGTAGAAAGTACTTTTTCTCCCTTCCTGTTAATGCCACAGACTTCGCCTTTACAGGGCACACGTTTTCTATCTTCCCCGCTTCAGCCCATGAAATATTGAGCTTCAAATGTGTTGTTAACTTTGTGTAAAAAAGTTGCTCACAGCTGTTCTAGGAACACATTGTGAAATCGCGTATATCTTTGCTTCTACACATAGCAATGTATTGTACTTTGCTTTACACACTATTCTACAGTCAAGAGGAGAGAATTCATCAAGTTTAATAAGCAAAAACACTGTATAAGTCGAATTTCAGCATTTTTGTGTGACCGGGAAAACCACAGTCACAAGCCGAGATGCAGTTCCATAGAAACTTGCCATTTTACCGCTGAACCTAAAATTGGGTAGAAAGTACTTTTTCTCCCTTCCTGTTAATGCCACAGACTTCGCCTTTACAGGGCACACGTTTTCTATCTTCCCCGCTTCAGCCCATGAAATATTGAGCTTCAAATCTGTTGTTAACGTGGTGTAAAAAAGTTGCTCACAGCTGTTCTAGGAACACATTGTGAAATCGCGTATATCTTTGCTTCTACACATAGGAATGTATTGTGCTTTGCTTTACACACTATTCTACAGTCAAGAGGAGAGAATTCATCAAGTTTAATAAGCACAAACACTGTATAAGTCGAATTTCAGCATTTTTGTGTGACCGGGAAAACCACAGTCACAAGCCGAGATGCAGTTCCATAGAAACTTGCCATTTTACCGCTGAACCTAAAAATGGGTAGAAAGTACTTTTTCTCCCTTCCTGTTAATGCCACAGACTTCGCCTTTACAGGGCACACGTTTTCTATCTTCCCCGCTTCAGCCCATGAAATATTGAGCTTCAAATGTGTTGTTAACATTGTGTAAAAAAGTTGCTCACAGCTGTTCTAGGAACACATTGTGAAATCGCGTATATCTTTTCTTCTACACATAGCAATGTATTGTGCTTTGCTTTACACACTATTCTACAGTCAAGAGGAGAGAATTCATCAAGTTTAATAAGCAAAAACACTGTATAAGTCGATTTTCAGCATTATTGTGTGACCGGGAAAACCACAGTCACAAGCCGAGATGCAGTTCCATAGAAACTTGCCATTTTACCGCTGAACCTAAAAATGGGTAGAAAGTACTTTTTCTCCCTTCCTGTTAATGCCACAGACTTCGCCTTTACAGGGCACACGTTTTCTATCTTCCCCGCTTCAGCCCATGAAATATTGAGCTTCAAATGTGTTGTTAACGTGGTGTAAAAAAGTTGCTCACAGCTGTTCTAGGAACACATTGTGAAATCGCGTATATCTTTGCTTCTACACATAGCAATATATTGTGCTTTGCTTTACACACTATTCTACAGTCAAGAGGAGAGAATTCATCAAGTTTAATAAGCAAAAACACTGTATAAGTCGAATTTCAGCATTTTTGTGTGACCGGGAAAACCACAGTCACAAGCCGAGATGCAGTTCCATAGAAACTTGCCATTTTACCGCTGAACCTAAAAATGGGTAGAAAGTACTTTTTCACCCTTCCTGTTAATGCCACAGACTTCGCCTTTACAGGGCACACGTTTTCTATCTTCCCCGCTTCAGCCCATGAAATATTGAGCTTCAAATCTGTTGTTAACGTTGTGTAAAAAAGTTGCTCACAGCTGTTCTAGGAACACATTGTGAAATCGCGTAAATCTTTGCTTCTACACATAGCAATGTATTGTGCTTTGCTTTACACACTATTCTACAGTCAAGAGGAGAGAATTCATCAAGTTTAATAAGCACAAACACTGTATAAGTCGAATTTCAGCATTTTTGTGTGACCGGGAAAACCACAGTCACAAGCCGAGATGCAGTTCCATAGAAACTTGCCATTTTACCGCTGAACCTAAAAATGGGTAGAAAGTACCTTTTCTCCCTTCCTGTTAATGCCACAGACTTCGCCTTTACAGGGCACACGTTTTCTATCTTCCCCGCTTCAGCCCATGAAATATTGAGCTTCAAATGTGTTGTTAACATTGTGTAAAAAAGTTGCTCACAGCTGTTCTAGGAACACATTGTGAAATCGCGTATATCTTTTCTTCTACACATAGGAATGTATTGTGCTTTGCTTTACACACTATTCTACAGTCAAGAGGAGAGAATTCATCAAGTTTAATAAGCAAAAACACTGTATAAGTTGAATTTCACCATTTTTGTATGACCGGGAAAACCACAGTCACAAGCCGAGATGCAGTTCCATAGAAACTTGCCATTTTACCGCTGAACCTAAAAATGGGTAGAAAGTACTTTTTCTCCCTTCCTGTTAATGCCACAGACTTCGCCTTTACAGGGCACACGTTTTCTATCTTCCCCGCTTCAGCCCATGAAATATTGAGCTTCAAATGTGTTGTTAACTTTGTGTAAAAAAGTTGCTCACAGCTGTTCTAGGAACACATTGTGAAATCGCGTATATCTTTGCTTCTACACATAGCAATGTATTGTGCTTTGCTTTACACACTATTCTACAGTCAAGAGGAGAGAATTCATCAAGTTTAATAAGCAAAAACACTGTATAAGTCGAATTTCAGCATTTTTGTGTGACCGGGAAAACCACAGTCACAAGCCGAGATGCAGTTCCATAGAAACTTGCCATTTTACCGCTGAACCTAAAAATGGGTAGAAAGTACTTTTTCTCCCTTCCTGTTAATGCCACAGACTTCGCCTTTACAGGGCACACGTTTTCTATCTTCCCCGCTTCAGCCCATGAAATATTGAGCTTCAAATCTGTTGTTAACGTGGTGTAAAAAAGTTGCTCACAGCTGTTCTAGGAACACATTGTGAAATCGCGTATATCTTTGCTTCTACACATAGGAATGTATTGTGCTTTGCTTTACACACTATTCTACAGTCAAGAGGAGAGAATTCATCAAGTTTAATAAGCACAAACACTGTATAAGTAGAATTTCAGCATTTTTGTGTGACCGGGAAAACCACAGTCACAAGCCGAGATGCAGTTCCATAGAAACTTGCCATTTTACCGCTGAACCTAAAAATGGGTAGAAAGTACTTTTTCTCCCTTCCTGTTAATGCCACAGACTTCGCCTTTACAGGGCACACGTTTTCTATCTTCCCCGCTTCAGCCCATGAAATATTGAGCTTCAAATGTGTTGTTAACTTTGTGTAAAAAAGTTGCTCACAGCTGTTCTAGGAACACATTGTGAAATCGCGTATATCTTTTCTTCTACACATAGGAATGTATTGTGCTTTGCTTAACACACTATTCTACAGTCAAGAGGAGAGAATTCATCAAGTTTAATAAGCAAAAACACTGTATAAGTCGAATTTCAGCATTTTTGTGTGACCGGGAAAACCACAGTCACAAGTCGAGATGCAGTTCCATAGAAACTTGCCATTTTACCGCTGAACCGAAAAATGGGTAGAAAGTACTTTTTCTCCCTTCCTGTTAATGCCACAGACTTCGCCTTTACAGGGCACACGTTTTCTATCTTCCCCGCTTCCGCCCATGAAATATTGAGCTTCAAATGTGTTGTTAACGTTGTGTAAAAAAGTTGCTCACAGCTGTTCTAGGAACACATTGTGAAATCGCGTATATCTTTTCTTCTACACATAGGAATGTATTGTGCTTTGCTTAACACACTATTCTACAGTCAAGAGGAGAGAATTCATAAAAGTTTAATAAGCACAAACACTGTATAAGTCGAATTTCAGCATTTTTGTGTGACCGGGAAAACCACAGTCACAAGCCGAGATGCAGTTCCATAGAAACTTGCCATTTTACCGCTGAACCTAAAAATGGGTAGAAAGTACTTTTTCTCCCTTCCTGTTAATGCCACAGACTTCGCCTTTACAGGGCACACGTTTTCTATCTTCCCCGCTTCAGCCCATGAAATATTGAGCTTCAAATGTGTTGTTAACATTGTGTAAAAAAGTTGCTCACAGCTGTTCTAGGAACACATTGTGAAATCGCGTATATCTTTTCTTCTACACATAGCAATGTATTGTGCTTTGCTTTACACACTATTCTACAGTCAAGAGGAGAGAATTCATCAAGTTTAATAAGCAAAAACACTGTATAAGTCGATTTTCAGCATTATTGTGTGACCGGGAAAACCACAGTCACAAGCCGAGATGCAGTTCCATAGAAACTTGCCATTTTACCGCTGAACCTAAAAATGGGTAGAAAGTACTTTTTCTCCCTTCCTGTTAATGCCACAGACTTCGCCTTTACAGGGCACACGTTTTCTATCTTCCCCGCTTCAGCCCATGAAATATTGAGCTTCAAATGTGTTGTTAACGTGGTGTAAAAAAGTTGCTCACAGCTGTTCTAGGAACACATTGTGAAATCGCGTATATCTTTGCTTCTACACATAGCAATATATTGTGCTTTGCTTTACACACTATTCTACAGTCAAGAGGAGAGAATTCATCAAGTTTAATAAGCAAAAACACTGTATAAGTCGAATTTCAGCATTTTTGTGTGACCGGGAAAACCACAGTCACAAGCCGAGATGCAGTTCCATAGAAACTTGCCATTTTACCGCTGAACCTAAAAATGGGTAGAAAGTACTTTTTCACCCTTCCTGTTAATGCCACAGACTTCGCCTTTACAGGGCACACGTTTTCTATCTTCCCCGCTTCAGCCCATGAAATATTGAGCTTCAAATCTGTTGTTAACGTTGTGTAAAAAAGTTGCTCACAGCTGTTCTAGGAACACATTGTGAAATCGCGTAAATCTTTGCTTCTACACATAGCAATGTATTGTGCTTTGCTTTACACACTATTCTACAGTCAAGAGGAGAGAATTCATCAAGTTTAATAAGCACAAACACTGTATAAGTCGAATTTCAGCATTTTTGTGTGACCGGGAAAACCACAGTCACAAGCCGAGATGCAGTTCCATAGAAACTTGCCATTTTACCGCTGAACCTAAAAATGGGTAGAAAGTACCTTTTCTCCCTTCCTGTTAATGCCACAGACTTCGCCTTTACAGGGCACACGTTTTCTATCTTCCCCGCTTCAGCCCATGAAATATTGAGCTTCAAATGTGTTGTTAACATTGTGTAAAAAAGTTGCTCACAGCTGTTCTAGGAACACATTGTGAAATCGCGTATATCTTTTCTTCTACACATAGGAATGTATTGTGCTTTGCTTTACACACTATTCTACAGTCAAGAGGAGAGAATTCATCAAGTTTAATAAGCAAAAACACTGTATAAGTTGAATTTCACCATTTTTGTATGACCGGGAAAACCACAGTCACAAGCCGAGATGCAGTTCCATAGAAACTTGCCATTTTACCGCTGAACCTAAAAATGGGTAGAAAGTACTTTTTCTCCCTTCCTGTTAATGCCACAGACTTCGCCTTTACAGGGCACACGTTTTCTATCTTCCCCGCTTCAGCCCATGAAATATTGAGCTTCAAATGTGTTGTTAACTTTGTGTAAAAAAGTTGCTCACAGCTGTTCTAGGAACACATTGTGAAATCGCGTATATCTTTGCTTCTACACATAGCAATGTATTGTGCTTTGCTTTACACACTATTCTACAGTCAAGAGGAGAGAATTCATCAAGTTTAATAAGCAAAAACACTGTATAAGTCGAATTTCAGCATTTTTGTGTGACCGGGAAAACCACAGTCACAAGCCGAGATGCAGTTCCATAGAAACTTGCCATTTTACCGCTGAACCTAAAAATGGGTAGAAAGTACTTTTTCTCCCTTCCTGTTAATGCCACAGACTTCGCCTTTACAGGGCACACGTTTTCTATCTTCCCCGCTTCAGCCCATGAAATATTGAGCTTCAAATCTGTTGTTAACGTGGTGTAAAAAAGTTGCTCACAGCTGTTCTAGGAACACATTGTGAAATCGCGTATATCTTTGCTTCTACACATAGGAATGTATTGTGCTTTGCTTTACACACTATTCTACAGTCAAGAGGAGAGAATTCATCAAGTTTAATAAGCACAAACACTGTATAAGTAGAATTTCAGCATTTTTGTGTGACCGGGAAAACCACAGTCACAAGCCGAGATGCAGTTCCATAGAAACTTGCCATTTTACCGCTGAACCTAAAAATGGGTAGAAAGTACTTTTTCTCCCTTCCTGTTAATGCCACAGACTTCGCCTTTACAGGGCACACGTTTTCTATCTTCCCCGCTTCAGCCCATGAAATATTGAGCTTCAAATGTGTTGTTAACTTTGTGTAAAAAAGTTGCTCACAGCTGTTCTAGGAACACATTGTGAAATCGCGTATATCTTTTCTTCTACACATAGGAATGTATTGTGCTTTGCTTAACACACTATTCTACAGTCAAGAGGAGAGAATTCATCAAGTTTAATAAGCAAAAACACTGTATAAGTCGAATTTCAGCATTTTTGTGTGACCGGGAAAACCACAGTCACAAGTCGAGATGCAGTTCCATAGAAACTTGCCATTTTACCGCTGAACCGAAAAATGGGTAGAAAGTACTTTTTCTCCCTTCCTGTTAATGCCACAGACTTCGCCTTTACAGGGCACACGTTTTCTATCTTCCCCGCTTCCGCCCATGAAATATTGAGCTTCAAATGTGTTGTTAACGTTGTGTAAAAAAGTTGCTCACAGCTGTTCTAGGAACACATTGTGAAATCGCGTATATCTTTTCTTCTACACATAGGAATGTATTGTGCTTTGCTTTACACACTATTCTACAGTCAAGAGGAGAGAATTCATCAAGTTTAATAAGCAAAAACTCTGTATAAGTCGAATTTCAGCATTTTTGTGTGACCGAAAAAACCACAGTCACAAGCCGAGATGCAGTTCCATAGAAACTTGCCGTTTTACCGCTGAACCTAAAAATGGGTAGAAAGTACTTTTTCTCCCTTCCTGTTAATGCCACAGACTTCGCCTTTACAGGGCACACGTTTTCTATCTTCCCCGCTTCAGCCCATGAAAAATTGAGCTTCAAATGTGTTGTTAACATTGTGTAAAAAAGTTGCTCACAGCTGTTCTAGGAACACATTGTGAAATCGCGTATATCTTTGCTTCTACACATAGGAATGTATTGTGCTTTGCTTTACACACTATTCTACAGTCAAGAGGAGAGAATTCATCAAGTTTAATAAGCAAAAACACTGTATAAGTCGAATTTCAGCATTTTTGTGTGACCGGGAAAACCACAGTCACAAGCCGAGATGCAGTTCCATAGAAACTTGCCATTTTACCGCTGAACCTAAAAATGGGTAGAAAGTACTTTTTCTCCCTTCCTGTTAATGCCACAGACTTCGCCTTTACAGGGCACACGTTTTCTATCTTCCCCGCTTCAGCCCATGAAATATTGAGCTTCAAATGTGTTGTTAACGTTGTGTAAAAAAGTTGCTCACAGCTGTTCTTGGAACACATTGTGAAATCGCGTATATCTTTTCTTCTACACATAGGAATGTATTGTGCTTTGCTTTACACACTATTCTACAGTCAAGAGGAGAGAATTCATCAAGTTTAATAAGCAAATACACTGTATAAGTCGAATTTCAGCATTTTTGTGTGACCGGGAAAACCACAGTCACAAGCCGAGATGCAGTTCCATAGAAACTTGCCATTTTACCGCTGAACCTAAAAATGGGTAGAAAGTACTTTTTCTCCCTTCCTGTTAATGCCACAGACTTCGCCTTTACAGGGCACACGTTTTCTATCTTCCCCGCTTCAGCCCATGAAATATTGAGCTTCAAATCTGTTGTTAACGTTGTGTAAAAAAGTTGCTCACAGCTGTTCTAGGAACACATTGTGAAATCGCGTAAATCTTTGCTTCTACACATAGCAATGTATTGTGCTTTGCTTTACACACTATTCTACAGTCAAGAGGAGAGAATTCATCAAGTTTAATAAGCACAAACACTGTATAAGTCGAATTTCAGCATTTTTGTGTGAACGGGAAAACCACAGTCACAAGCCGAGATGCAGTTCCATAGAAACTTGCCATTTTACCGCTGAACCTAAAAATGGGTAGAAAGTACTTTTTCTCCCTTCCTGTTAATGCCACAGACTTCGCCTTTACAGGGCACACGTTTTCTATCTTCCCCGCTTCAGCCCATGAAATATTGAGCTTCAAATGTGTTGTTAACATTGTGTAAAAAAGTTGCTCACAGCTGTTCTAGGAACACATTGTGAAATCGCGTATATCTTTTCTTCTACACATAGGAATGTATTGTGCTTTGCTTTACACACTATTCTACAGTCAAGAGGAGAGAATTCATCAAGTTTAATAAGCAAAAACACTGTATAAGTCGAATTTCAGCATTTTTGTGTGACCGGGAAAACCACAGTCACAAGCCGAGATGCAGTTCCATAGAAACTTGCCATTTTACCGCTGAACCTAAAAATGGGTAGAAAGTACTTTTTCTCCCTTCCTGTTAATGCCACAGACTTCGCCTTTACAGGGCACACGTTTTCTATCTTCCCCGCTTCAGCCCATGAAATATTGAGCTTCAAATGTGTTGTTAACTTTGTGTAAAAAAGTTGCTCACAGCTGTTCTAGGAACACATTGTGAAATCGCGTATATCTTTGCTTCTACACATAGCAATGTATTGTGCTTTGCTTTACACACTATTCTACAGTCAAGAGGAGAGAATTCATCAAGTTTAATAAGCAAAAACACTGTATAAGTCGAATTTCAGCATTTTTGTGTGACCGGGAAAACCACAGTCACAAGCCGAGATGCAGTTCCATAGAAACTTGCCATTTTACCGCTGAACCTAAAAATGGGTAGAAAGTACTTTTTCTCCCTTCCTGTTAATGCCACAGACTTCGCCTTTACAGGGCACACGTTTTCTATCTTCCCCGCTTCAGCCCATGAAATATTGAGCTTCAAATCTGTTGTTAACGTGGTGTAAAAAAGTTGCTCACAGCTGTTCTAGGAACACATTGTGAAATCGCGTATATCTTTGCTTCTACACATAGGAATGTATTGTGCTTTGCTTTACACACTATTCTACAGTCAAGAGGAGAGAATTCATCAAGTTTAATAAGCACAAACACTGTATAAGTAGAATTTCAGCATTTTTGTGTGACCGGGAAAACCACAGTCACAAGCCGAGATGCAGTTCCATAGAAACTTGCCATTTTACCGCTGAACCTAAAAATGGGTAGAAAGTACTTTTTCTCCCTTCCTGTTAATGCCACAGACTTCGCCTTTACAGGGCACACGTTTTCTATCTTCCCCGCTTCAGCCCATGAAATATTGAGCTTCAAATGTGTTGTTAACTTTGTGTAAAAAAGTTGCTCACAGCTGTTCTAGGAACACATTGTGAAATCGCGTATATCTTTTCTTCTACACATAGGAATGTATTGTGCTTTGCTTTACACACTATTCTACAGTCAAGAGGAGAGAATTCATCAAGTTTAATAAGCAAAAACTCTGTATAAGTCGAATTTCAGCATTTTTGTGTGACCGAAAAAACCACAGTCACAAGCCGAGATGCAGTTCCATAGAAACTTGCCGTTTTACCGCTGAACCTAAAAATGGGTAGAAAGTACTTTTTCTCCCTTCCTGTTAATGCCACAGACTTCGCCTTTACAGGGCACACGTTTTCTATCTTCCCCGCTTCAGCCCATGAAAAATTGAGCTTCAAATGTGTTGTTAACATTGTGTAAAAAAGTTGCTCACAGCTGTTCTAGGAACACATTGTGAAATCGCGTATATCTTTGCTTCTACACATAGGAATGTATTGTGCTTTGCTTTACACACTATTCTACAGTCAAGAGGAGAGAATTCATCAAGTTTAATAAGCAAAAACACTGTATAAGTCGAATTTCAGCATTTTTGTGTGACCGGGAAAACCACAGTCACAAGCCGAGATGCAGTTCCATAGAAACTTGCCATTTTACCGCTGAACCTAAAAATGGGTAGAAAGTACTTTTTCTCCCTTCCTGTTAATGCCACAGACTTCGCCTTTACAGGGCACACGTTTTCTATCTTCCCCGCTTCAGCCCATGAAATATTGAGCTTCAAATGTGTTGTTAACGTTGTGTAAAAAAGTTGCTCACAGCTGTTCTTGGAACACATTGTGAAATCGCGTATATCTTTTCTTCTACACATAGGAATGTATTGTGCTTTGCTTTACACACTATTCTACAGTCAAGAGGAGAGAATTCATCAAGTTTAATAAGCAAATACACTGTATAAGTCGAATTTCAGCATTTTTGTGTGACCGGGAAAACCACAGTCACAAGCCGAGATGCAGTTCCATACTGTAGAAACTTGCCATTTTACCGCTGAACCTAAAAATGGGTAGAAAGTACTTTTTCTCCCTTCCTGTTAATGCCACAGACTTTGCCTTTACAGGGCACACGTTTTCTATCTTCCCCGCTTCAGCCCATGAAATATTGAGCTTCAAATCTGTTGTTAACGTGGTGTAAAAAAGTTGCTCACAGCTGTTCTAGGAACACATTGTGAAATCGCGTATATCTTTGCTTCTACACATAGGAATGTATTGTGCTTTGCTTTACACACTATTCTACAGTCAAGAGGAGAGAATTCATCAAGTTTAATAAGCACAAACACTGTATAAGTCGAATTTCAGCATTTTTGTGTGACCGGGAAAACCACAGTCACAAGCCGAGATGCAGTTCCATAGAAACTTGCCATTTTACCGCTGAACCTAAAAATGGGTAGAAAGTACTTTTTCTCCCTTCCTGTTAATGCCACAGACTTCGCCTTTACAGGGCACACGTTTTCTATCTTCCCCGCTTCAGCCCATGAAATATTGAGCTTCAAATGTGTTGTTAACATTGTGTAAAAAAGTTGCTCACAGCTGTTCTAGGAACACATTGTGAAATCGCGTATATCTTTTCTTCTACACATAGCAATGTATTGTGCTTTGCTTTACACACTATTCTACAGTCAAGAGGAGAGAATTCATCAAGTTTAATAAGCAAAAACACTGTATAAGTCGATTTTCAGCATTATTGTGTGACCGGGAAAACCACAGTCACAAGCCGAGATGCAGTTCCATAGAAACTTGCCATTTTACCGCTGAACCTAAAAATGGGTAGAAAGTACTTTTTCTCCCTTCCTGTTAATGCCACAGACTTCGCCTTTACAGGGCACACGTTTTCTATCTTCCCCGCTTCAGCCCATGAAATATTGAGCTTCAAATGTGTTGTTAACATTGTGTAAAAAAGTTGCTCACAGCTGTTCTAGGAACACATTGTGAAATCGCGTATATCTTTTCTTCTACACATAGCAATGTATTGTGCTTTGCTTTACACACTATTCTACAGTCAAGAGGAGAGAATTCATCAAGTTTAATAAGCAAAAACACTGTATAAGTCGATTTTCAGCATTATTGTGTGACCGGGAAAACCACAGTCACAAGCCGAGATGCAGTTCCATAGAAACTTGCCATTTTACCGCTGAACCTAAAAATGGGTAGAAAGTACTTTTTCTCCCTTCCTGTTAATGCCACAGACTTCGCCTTTACAGGGCACACGTTTTCTATCTTCCCCGCTTCAGCCCATGAAATATTGAGCTTCAAATCTGTTGTTAACGTGGTGTAAAAAAGTTGCTCACAGCTGTTCTAGGAACACATTGTGAAATCGCGTATATCTTTGCTTCTACACATAGGAATGTATTGTGCTTTGCTTTACACACTATTCTACAGTCAAGAGGAGAGAATTCATCAAGTTTAATAAGCACAAACACTGTATAAGTAGAATTTCAGCATTTTTGTGTGACCGGGAAAACCACAGTCACAAGCCGAGATGCAGTTCCATAGAAACTTGCCATTTTACCGCTGAACCTAAAAATGGGTAGAAAGTACTTTTTCTCCCTTCCTGTTAATGCCACAGACTTCGCCTTTACAGGGCACACGTTTTCTATCTTCCCCGCTTCAGCCCATGAAATATTGAGCTTCAAATCTGTTGTTAACGTGGTGTAAAAAAGTTGCTCACAGCTGTTCTAGGAACACATTGTGAAATCGCGTATATCTTTGCTTCTACACATAGGAATGTATTGTGCTTTGCTTTACACACTATTCTACAGTCAAGAGGAGAGAATTCATCAAGTTTAATAAGCACAAACACTGTATAAGTAGAATTTCAGCATTTTTGTGTGACCGGGAAAACCACAGTCACAAGCCGAGATGCAGTTCCATAGAAACTTGCCATTTTACCGCTGAACCTAAAAATGGGTAGAAAGTACTTTTTCTCCCTTCCTGTTAATGCCACAGACTTCGCCTTTACAGATCACGTTTTCTATCTTCCCCGCTTCAGCCCATGAAATATTGAGCTTCAAATGTGTTGTTAACGTTGTGTAAAAAAGTTGCTCACAGCTGTTCTAGGAACACATTGTGAAATCGCGTATATCTTTTCTTCTACACATAGGAATGTATTGTGCTTTGCTTTACACACTATTCTACAGTCAAGAGGAGAGAATTCATCAAGTTTAATAAGCAAAAACTCTGTATAAGTCGAATTTCAGCATTTTTGTGTGACCGAAAAAATTACAGTCACAAGCCGAGATGCAGTTCCATAGAAACTTGCCGTTTTACCGCTGAACCTAAAAATGGGTAGAAAGTACTTTTTCTCCCTTCCTGTTAATGCCACAGACTTCGCCTTTACAGGGCACACGTTTTCTATCTTCCCCGCTTCAGCCCATGAAAAATTGAGCTTCAAATGTGTTGTTAACATTGTGTAAAAAAGTTGCTCACAGCTGTTCTAGGAACACATTGTGAAATCGCGTATATCTTTGCTTCTACACATAGGAATGTATTGTGCTTTGCTTTACACACTATTCTACAGTCAAGAGGAGAGAATTCATCAAGTTTAATAAGCAAAAACACTGTATAAGTCGAATTTCAGCATTTTTGTGTGACCGGGAAAACCACAGTCACAAGCCGAGATGCAGTTCCATAGAAACTTGCCATTTTACCGCTGAACCTAAAAATGGGTAGAAAGTACTTTTTCTCCCTTCCTGTTAATGCCACAGACTTCGCCTTTACAGGGCACACGTTTTCTATCTTCCCCGCTTCAGCCCATGAAATATTGAGCTTCAAATGTGTTGTTAACGTTGTGTAAAAAAGTTGCTCACAGCTGTTCTTGGAACACATTGTGAAATCGCGTATATCTTTTCTTCTACACATAGGAATGTATTGTGCTTTGCTTTACACACTATTCTACAGTCAAGAGGAGAGAATTCATCAAGTTTAATAAGCAAATACACTGTATAAGTCGAATTTCAGCATTTTTGTGTGACCGGGAAAACCACAGTCACAAGCCGAGATGCAGTTCCATAGAAACTTGCCATTTTACCGCTGAACCTAAAAATGGGTAGAAAGTACTTTTTCTCCCTTCCTGTTAATGCCACAGACTTCGCCTTTACAGGGCACACGTTTTCTATCTTCCCCGCTTCAGCCCATGAAATATTGAGCTTCAAATCTGTTGTTAACGTTGTGTAAAAAAGTTGCTCACAGCTGTTCTAGGAACACATTGTGAAATCGCGTAAATCTTTGCTTCTACACATAGCAATGTATTGTGCTTTGCTTTACACACTATTCTACAGTCAAGAGGAGAGAATTCATCAAGTTTAATAAGCACAAACACTGTATAAGTCGAATTTCAGCATTTTTGTGTGAACGGGAAAACCACAGTCACAAGCCGAGATGCAGTTCCATAGAAACTTGCCATTTTACCGCTGAACCTAAAAATGGGTAGAAAGTACTTTTTCTCCCTTCCTGTTAATGCCACAGACTTCGCCTTTACAGGGCACACGTTTTCTATCTTCCCCGCTTCAGCCCATGAAATATTGAGCTTCAAATGTGTTGTTAACATTGTGTAAAAAAGTTGCTCACAGCTGTTCTAGGAACACATTGTGAAATCGCGTATATCTTTTCTTCTACACATAGGAATGTATTGTGCTTTGCTTTACACACTATTCTACAGTCAAGAGGAGAGAATTCATCAAGTTTAATAAGCAAAAACTCTGTATAAGTCGAATTTCAGCATTTTTGTGTGACCGAAAAAACCACAGTCACAAGCCGAGATGCAGTTCCATAGAAACTTGCCGTTTTACCGCTGAACCTAAAAATGGGTAGAAAGTACTTTTTCTCCCTTCCTGTTAATGCCACAGACTTCGCCTTTACAGGGCACACGTTTTCTATCTTCCCCGCTTCAGCCCATGAAAAATTGAGCTTCAAATGTGTTGTTAACATTGTGTAAAAAAGTTGCTCACAGCTGTTCTAGGAACACATTGTGAAATCGCGTATATCTTTGCTTCTACACATAGGAATGTATTGTGCTTTGCTTTACACACTATTCTACAGTCAAGAGGAGAGAATTCATCAAGTTTAATAAGCAAAAACACTGTATAAGTCGAATTTCAGCATTTTTGTGTGACCGGGAAAACCACAGTCACAAGCCGAGATGCAGTTCCATAGAAACTTGCCATTTTACCGCTGAACCTAAAAATGGGTAGAAAGTACTTTTTCTCCCTTCCTGTTAATGCCACAGACTTCGCCTTTACAGGGCACACGTTTTCTATCTTCCCCGCTTCAGCCCATGAAATATTGAGCTTCAAATGTGTTGTTAACGTTGTGTAAAAAAGTTGCTCACAGCTGTTCTTGGAACACATTGTGAAATCGCGTATATCTTTTCTTCTACACATAGGAATGTATTGTGCTTTGCTTTACACACTATTCTACAGTCAAGAGGAGAGAATTCATCAAGTTTAATAAGCAAATACACTGTATAAGTCGAATTTCAGCATTTTTGTGTGACCGGGAAAACCACAGTCACAAGCCGAGATGCAGTTCCATACTGTAGAAACTTGCCATTTTACCGCTGAACCTAAAAATGGGTAGAAAGTACTTTTTCTCCCTTCCTGTTAATGCCACAGACTTTGCCTTTACAGGGCACACGTTTTCTATCTTCCCCGCTTCAGCCCATGAAATATTGAGCTTCAAATCTGTTGTTAACGTGGTGTAAAAAAGTTGCTCACAGCTGTTCTAGGAACACATTGTGAAATCGCGTATATCTTTGCTTCTACACATAGGAATGTATTGTGCTTTGCTTTACACACTATTCTACAGTCAAGAGGAGAGAATTCATCAAGTTTAATAAGCACAAACACTGTATAAGTCGAATTTCAGCATTTTTGTGTGACCGGGAAAACCACAGTCACAAGCCGAGATGCAGTTCCATAGAAACTTGCCATTTTACCGCTGAACCTAAAAATGGGTAGAAAGTACTTTTTCTCCCTTCCTGTTAATGCCACAGACTTCGCCTTTACAGGGCACACGTTTTCTATCTTCCCCGCTTCAGCCCATGAAATATTGAGCTTCAAATGTGTTGTTAACATTGTGTAAAAAAGTTGCTCACAGCTGTTCTAGGAACACATTGTGAAATCGCGTATATCTTTTCTTCTACACATAGCAATGTATTGTGCTTTGCTTTACACACTATTCTACAGTCAAGAGGAGAGAATTCATCAAGTTTAATAAGCAAAAACACTGTATAAGTCGATTTTCAGCATTATTGTGTGACCGGGAAAACCACAGTCACAAGCCGAGATGCAGTTCCATAGAAACTTGCCATTTTACCGCTGAACCTAAAAATGGGTAGAAAGTACTTTTTCTCCCTTCCTGTTAATGCCACAGACTTCGCCTTTACAGGGCACACGTTTTCTATCTTCCCCGCTTCAGCCCATGAAATATTGAGCTTCAAATCTGTTGTTAACGTGGTGTAAAAAAGTTGCTCACAGCTGTTCTAGGAACACATTGTGAAATCGCGTATATCTTTGCTTCTACACATAGGAATGTATTGTGCTTTGCTTTACACACTATTCTACAGTCAAGAGGAGAGAATTCATCAAGTTTAATAAGCACAAACACTGTATAAGTAGAATTTCAGCATTTTTGTGTGACCGGGAAAACCACAGTCACAAGCCGAGATGCAGTTCCATAGAAACTTGCCATTTTACCGCTGAACCTAAAAATGGGTAGAAAGTACTTTTTCTCCCTTCCTGTTAATGCCACAGACTTCGCCTTTACAGATCACGTTTTCTATCTTCCCCGCTTCAGCCCATGAAATATTGAGCTTCAAATGTGTTGTTAACGTTGTGTAAAAAAGTTGCTCACAGCTGTTCTAGGAACACATTGTGAAATCGCGTATATCTTTTCTTCTACACATAGGAATGTATTGTGCTTTGCTTTACACACTATTCTACAGTCAAGAGGAGAGAATTCATCAAGTTTAATAAGCAAAAACTCTGAATAAGTCGAATTTCAGCATTTTTGTGTGACCGAAAAAATTACAGTCACAAGCCGAGATGCAGTTCCATAGAAACTTGCCGTTTTACCGCTGAACCTAAAAATGGGTAGAAAGTACTTTTTCTCCCTTCCTGTTAATGCCACAGACTTCGCCTTTACAGGGCACACGTTTTCTATCTTCCCCGCTTCAGCCCATGAAAAATTGAGCTTCAAATGTGTTGTTAACATTGTGTAAAAAAGTTGCTCACAGCTGTTCTAGGAACACATTGTGAAATCGCGTATATCTTTGCTTCTACACATAGGAATGTATTGTGCTTTGCTTTACACACTATTCTACAGTCAAGAGGAGAGAATTCATCAAGTTTAATAAGCAAAAACACTGTATAAGTCGAATTTCAGCATTTTTGTGTGACCGGGAAAACCACAGTCACAAGCCGAGATGCAGTTCCATAGAAACTTGCCATTTTACCGCTGAACCTAAAAATGGGTAGAAAGTACTTTTTCTCCCTTCCTGTTAATGCCACAGACTTCGCCTTTACAGGGCACACGTTTTCTATCTTCCCCGCTTCAGCCCATGAAATATTGAGCTTCAAATGTGTTGTTAACGTTGTGTAAAAAAGTTGCTCACAGCTGTTCTTGGAACACATTGTGAAATCGCGTATATCTTTTCTTCTACACATAGGAATGTATTGTGCTTTGCTTTACACACTATTCTACAGTCAAGAGGAGAGAATTCATCAAGTTTAATAAGCAAATACACTGTATAAGTCGAATTTCAGCATTTTTGTGTGACCGGGAAAACCACAGTCACAAGCCGAGATGCAGTTCCATAGAAACTTGCCATTTTACCGCTGAACCTAAAAATGGGTAGAAAGTACTTTTTCTCCCTTCCTGTTAATGCCACAGACTTCGCCTTTACAGGGCACACGTTTTCTATCTTCCCCGCTTCAGCCCATGAAATATTGAGCTTCAAATCTGTTGTTAACGTGGTGTAAAAAAGTTGCTCACAGCTGTTCTAGGAACACATTGTGAAATCGCGTATATCTTTGCTTCTACACATAGCAATGTATTGTGCTTTGCTTTACACACTATTCTACAGTCAAGAGGAGAGAATTCATCAAGTTTAATAAGCAAAAACACTGTATAAGTCGATTTTCAGCATTATTGTGTGACCGGGAAAACCACAGTCACAAGCCGAGATGCAGTTCCATAGAAACTTGCCATTTTACCGCTGAACCTAAAAATGGGTAGAAAGTACTTTTTCTCCCTTCCTGTTAATGCCACAGACTTCGCCTTTACAGGGCACACGTTTTCTATCTTCCCCGCTTCAGCCCATGAAATATTGAGCTTCAAATGTGTTGTTAACATTGTGTAAAAAAGTTGCTCACAGCTGTTCTAGGAACACATTGTGAAATCGCGTATATCTTTTCTTCTACACATCGGAATGTATTGTGCTTTGCTTTACACACTATTCTACAGTCAAGAGGAGAGAATTCATCAAGTTTAATAAGCAAAAACACTATATAAGTCGAATTTCAGCATTTTTGTGTGACCGGGAAAACCACAGTCACAAGCCGAGATGCAGTTCCATAGAAACTTGCCATTTTACCGCTGAACCTAAAAATGGGTAGAAAGTACTTTTTCTCCCTTCCTGTTAATGCCACAGACTTCGCCTTTACAGGGCACACGTTTTCTATCTTCCCCGCTTCAGCCCATGAAATATTGAGCTTCAAATGTGTTGTTAACTTTGTGTAAAAAAGTTGCTCACAGCTGTTCTAGGAACACATTGTGAAATCGCGTATACTTTTGCTTCTACACATAGCAATGTATTGTGCTTTGCTTTACACACTATTCTACAGTCAAGAGGAGAGAATTCATCAAGTTTAATAAGCAAAAACACTGTATAAGTCGAATTTCAGCATTTTTGTGTGACCGGGAAAACCACAGTCACAAGCCGAGATGCAGTTCCATAGAAACTTGCCATTTTACCGCTGAACCTAAAAATGGGTAGAAAGTACTTTTTCTCCCTTCCTGTTAATGCCACAGACTTCGCCTTTACAGGGCACACGTTTTCTATCTTCCCCGCTTCAGCCCATGAAATATTGAGCTTCAAATGTGTTGTTAACGTTGTGTAAAAAAGTTGCTCACAGCTGTTCTAGGAACACATTGTGAAATCGCGTATATCTTTTCTTCTACACATAGGAATGTATTGTGCTTTGCTTTACACACTATTCTACAGTCAAGAGGAGAGAATTCATCAAGTTTAATAAGCAAAAACTCTGTATAAGTCGAATTTCAGCATTTTTGTGTGACCGGGAAAACCACAGTCACAAGCCGAGATGCAGTTCCATAGAAACTTGCCATTTTACCGCTGAACCTAAAAATGGGTAGAAAGTACTTTTTCTCCCTTTCTGTTAATGCCACAGGCTTCGCCTTTACAGGGCACACGTTTTCTATCTTCCCCGCTTCAGCCCATGAAATATTGAGCTTCAAATCTGTTGTTAACGTGGTGTAAAAAAGTTGCTCACAGCTGTTCTAGGAACACATTGTGAAATCGCGTATATCTTTGCTTCTACACATAGCAATGTATTGTGCTTTGCTTTACACACTATTCTACAGTCAAGAGGAGAGAATTCATCAAGTTTAATAAGCAAAACCACTGTATAAGTCGAATTTCAGCATTTTTGTGTGACCGGGAAAACCACAGTCACAAGCCGAGATGCAGTTCCATAGAAACTTGCAATTTTACCGCTGAACCTAAAAATGGGTAGAAAGTACTTTTTCTCCCTTCCTGTTAATGCCACAGACTTCGCCTTTACAGGGCACACGTTTTCTATCTTCCCCGCTTCAGCCCATGAAATATTGAGCTTCAAATGTGTTGTTAACGTTGTGTAAAAAAGTTGCTCACAGCTGTTCTAGGAACACATTGTGAAATCGCGTAAATCTTTGCTTCTACACATAACAATGTATTGTGCTTTGCTTTACACACTATTCTACAGTCAAGAGGAGAGAATTCATCAAGTTTAATAAGCAAAAACACTGTATAAGTCGAATTTCAGCATTTTTGTGTGACCGGGAAAACCACAGTCACAAGCCGAGATGCAGTTCCATAGAAACTTGCCATTTTACCGCTGAACCTAAAAATGGGTAGAAAGTACTTTTTCTCCCTTCCTGTTAATGCCACAGACTTCGCCTTTACAGGGCACACGTTTTCTATCTTCCCCGCTTCAGCCCATGAAATATTGAGCTTCAAATGTGTTGTTAACATTGTGTAAAAAAGTTGCTCACAGCTGTTCTAGGAACACATTGTGAAATCGCGTATATCTTTTCTTCTACACATAGGAATGTATTGTGCTTTGCTTTACACACTATTCTACAGTCAAGAGGAGAGAATTCATCAAGTTTAATAAGCAAAAACACTGTATAAGTCGAATTTCAGCATTTTTGTGTGACCGGGAAAACCACAGTCACAAGCCGAGATGCAGTTCCATAGAAACTTGCCATTTTACCGCTGAACCTAAAAATGGGTAGAAAGTACTTTTTCTCCCTTCCTGTTAATGCCACAGACTTCACCTTTACAGGGCACACGTTTTCTATCTTCCCCGCTTCAGCCCATGAAATATTGAGCTTCAAATGTGTTGTTAACGTTGTGTAAAAAAGTTGCTCACAGCTGTTCTAGGAACACATTGTGAAATCGCGTAAATCTTTGCTTCTACACATAGCAATGTATTGTGCTTTGCTTTACACACTATTCTACAGTCAAGAGGAGAGAATTCATCAAGTTTAATAAGCAAAAACACTGTATAAGTCGAATTTCAGCATTTTTGTGTGACCGGGAAAACCACAGTCACAAGCCGAGATGCAGTTCCATAGAAACTTGCCATTTTACCGCTGAACCTAAAAATGGGTAGAAAGTACTTTTTCTCCCTTCCTGTTAATGCCACAGACTTCGCCTTTACAGGGCACACGTTTTCTATCTTCCCCGCTTCAGCCCATGAAATATTGAGCTTCAAATGTGTTGTTAACGTTGTGTAAAAAAGTTGCTCACAGCTGTTCTTGGAACACATTGTGAAATCGCGTATATCTTTGTTTCTACACATAGAAATGTATTGTGCTTTTCTTTACACACTATTCTACAGTCAAGAGGAGAGAATTCATCAAGTTTAATAAGCAAAAACACTGTATAAGTCGAATTTCAGCATTTTTGTGTGACCGGGAAAACCACAGTCACAAGCCGAGATGCAGTTCCATAGAAACTTGCCATTTTACCGCTGAACCTAAAAATGGGTAGAAAGTACTTTTTCTCCCTTCCTGTTAATGCCACAGACTTCGCCTTTACAGGGCACACGTTTTCTATCTTCCCCGCTTCAGCCCATGAAATATTGAGCTTCAAATGTGTTGTTAACGTTGTGTAAAAAAGTTGCTCACAGCTGTTCTAGGAACACATTGTGAAATCGCGTAAATCTTTGCTTCTACACATAACAATGTATTGTGCTTTGCTTTACACACTATTCTACAGTCAAGAGGAGAGAATTCATCAAGTTTAATAAGCAAAAACACTGTATAAGTCGAATTTCAGCATTTTTGTGTGACCGGGAAAACCACAGTCACAAGCCGAGATGCAGTTCCATAGAAACTTGCCATTTTACCTCTGAACCTAAAAATGGGTAGAAAGTACTTTTCCTCCCTTCCTGTTAATGCCACAGACTTCGCCTTTACAGGGCACACGTTTTCTATCTTCCCCGCTTCAGCCCATGAAATATTGAGCTTCAAATGTGTTGTTAACATTGTGTAAAAAAGTTGCTCACAGCTGTTCTAGGAACACATTGTGAAATCGCGTATATCTTTTCTTCTACACATAGGAATGTATTGTGCTTTGCTTTACACACTATTCTACAGTCAAGAGGAGAGAATTCATCAAGTTTAATAAGCAAAAACACTGTATAAGTCGAATTTCAGCATTTTTGTGTGACCGGGAAAACCACAGTCACAAGCCGAGATGCAGTTCCATAGAAACTTGCCATTTTACCGCTGAACCTAAAAATGGGTAGAAAGTACTTTTCCTCCCTTCCTGTTAATGCCACAGACTTCGCCTTTACAGGGCACACGTTTTCTATCTTCCCCGCTTCAGCCCATGAAATATTGAGCTTCAAATGTGTTGTTAACATTGTGTAAAAAAGTTGCTCACAGCTGTTCTAGGAACACATTGTGAAATCGCGTATATCTTTTCTTCTACACATAGGAATGTATTGTGCTTTGCTTTACACACTATTCTACAGTCAAGAGGAGAGAATTCATCAAGTTTAATAAGCAAAAACACTGTATAAGTCGAATTTCAGCATTTTTGTGTGACCGGGAAAACCACAGTCACAAGCCGAGATGCAGTTCCATAGAAACTTGCCATTTTACCGCTGAACCTAAAAATGGGTAGAAAGTACTTTTCCTCCCTTCCTGTTAATGCCACAGACTTCGCCTTTACAGGGCACACGTTTTCTATCTTCCCCGCTTCAGCCCATGAAATATTGAGCTTCAAATGTGTTGTTAACATTGTGTAAAAAAGTTGCTCACAGCTGTTCTAGGAACACATTGTGAAATCGCGTATATCTTTTCTTCTACACATAGGAATGTATTGTGCTTTGCTTTACACACTATTCTACAGTCAAGAGGAGAGAATTCATCAAGTTTAATAAGCAAAAACACTGTATAAGTCGAATTTCAGCATTTTTGTGTGACCGGGAAAACCACAGTCACAAGCCGAGATGCAGTTCCATAGAAACTTGCCATTTTACCGCTGAACCTAAAAATGGGTAGAAAGTACTTTTTCTCCCTTCCTGTTAATGCCACAGACTTCACCTTTACAGGGCACACGTTTTCTATCTTCCCCGCTTCAGCCCATGAAATATTGAGCTTCAAATGTGTTGTTAACGTTGTGTAAAAAAGTTGCTCACAGCTGTTCTAGGAACACATTGTGAAATCGCGTAAATCTTTGCTTCTACACATAGCAATGTATTGTGCTTTGCTTTACACACTATTCTACAGTCAAGAGGAGAGAATTCATCAAGTTTAATAAGCAAAAACACTGTATAAGTCGAATTTCAGCATTTTTGTGTGACCGGGAAAACCACAGTCACAAGCCGAGATGCAGTTCCATAGAAACTTGCCATTTTACCGCTGAACCTAAAAATGGGTAGAAAGTACTTTTTCTCCCTTCCTGTTAATGCCACAGACTTCGCCTTTACAGGGCACACGTTTTCTATCTTCCCCGCTTCAGCCCATGAAATATTGAGCTTCAAATCTGTTGTTAACGTGGTGTAAAAAAGTTGCTCACAGCTGTTCTAGGAACACATTGTGAAATCGCGTATATCTTTGCTTCTACACATAGCAATGTATTGTGCTTTGCTTTACACACTATTCTACAGTCAAGAGGAGAGAATTCATCAAGTTTAATAAGCAAAAACACTGTATAAGTCTAATTTCAGCATTTTTGTGTGACCGGGAAAACCACAGTCACAAGCCGAGATGCAGTTCCATAGAAACTTGCCATTTTACCGCTGAACCTAAAAATGGGTAGAAAGTACTTTTTCTCCCTTCCTGTTAATGCCACAGACTTCGCCTTTACAGATCACGTTTTCTATCTTCCCCGCTTCAGCCCATGAAATATTGAGCTTCAAATGTGTTGTTAACGTTGTGTAAAAAAGTTGCTCACAGCTGTTCTAGGAACACATTGTGAAATCGCGTATATCTTTTCTTCTACACATAGGAATGTATTGTGCTTTGCTTTACACACTATTCTACAGTCAAGAGGAGAGAATTCATCAAGTTTAATAAGCAAAAACACTGTATAAGTCGAATTTCAGCATTTTTGTGTGACCGGGAAAACCACAGTCACAAGCCGAGATGCAGTTCCATAGAAACTTGCCATTTTACCGCTGAACCTAAAAATGGGTAGAAAGTACTTTTTCTCCCTTCCTGTTAATGCCACAGACTTCGCCTTTACAGGGCACACGTTTTCTATCTTCCCCGCTTCAGCCCATGAAATATTGAGCTTCAAATGTGTTGTTAACGTTGTGTAAAAAAGTTGCTCACAGCTGTTCTAGGAACACATTGTGAAATCGCGTATATCTTTTCTTCTACACATAGGAATGTATTGTGCTTTGCTTTACACACTATTCTACAGTCAAGAGGAGAGAATTCATCAAGTTTAATAAGCAAAAACTCTGTATAAGTCGAATTTCAGCATTTTTGTGTGACCGAAAAAACCACAGTCACAAGCCGAGATGCAGTTCCATAGAAACTTGCCGTTTTACCGCTGAACCTAAAAATGGGTAGAAAGTACTTTTTCTCCCTTCCTGTTAATGCCACAGACTTCGCCTTTACAGGGCACACGTTTTCTATCTTCCCCGCTTCAGCCCATGAAAAATTGAGCTTCAAATGTGTTGTTAACATTGTGTAAAAAAGTTGCTCACAGCTGTTCTAGGAACACATTGTGAAATCGCGTATATCTTTGCTTCTACACATAGGAATGTATTGTGCTTTGCTTTACACACTATTCTACAGTCAAGAGGAGAGAATTCATCAAGTTTAATAAGCAAAAACACTGTATAAGTCGAATTTCAGCATTTTTGTGTGACCGGGAAAACCACAGTCACAAGCCGAGATGCAGTTCCATAGAAACTTGCCATTTTACCGCTGAACCTAAAAATGGGTAGAAAGTACTTTTTCTCCCTTCCTGTTAATGCCACAGACTTCGCCTTTACAGGGCACACGTTTTCTATCTTCCCCGCTTCAGCCCATGAAATATTGAGCTTCAAATGTGTTGTTAACATTGTGTAAAAAAGTTGCTCACAGCTGTTCTAGGAACACATTGTGAAATCGCGTATATCTTTTCTTCTACACATAGCAATGTATTGTGCTTTGCTTTACACACTATTCTACAGTCAAGAGGAGAGAATTCATCAAGTTTAATAAGCAAAAACACTGTATAAGTCGATTTTCAGCATTATTGTGTGACCGGGAAAACCACAGTCACAAGCCGAGATGCAGTTCCATAGAAACTTGCCATTTTACCGCTGAACCTAAAAATGGGTAGAAAGTACTTTTTCTCCCTTCCTGTTAATGCCACAGACTTCGCCTTTACAGGGCACACGTTTTCTATCTTCCCCGCTTCAGCCCATGAAATATTGAGCTTCAAATCTGTTGTTAACGTGGTGTAAAAAAGTTGCTCACAGCTGTTCTAGGAACACATTGTGAAATCGCGTATATCTTTGCTTCTACACTTAGAAATGTATTGTGCTTTGCTTTACACACTATTCTACAGTCAAGAGGAGAGAATTCATCAAGTTTAATAAGCAAAAACACTGTATAAGTCGAATTTCAGCATTTTTGTGTGACCGGGAAAACCACAGTCACAAGCCGAGATGCAGTTCCATAGAAACTTGCCGTTTTACCGCTGAACCTAAAAATGGGTAGAAAGTACTTTTTCTCCCTTCCTGTTAATGCCACAGACTTCGCCTTTACAGGGCACACGTTTTCTATCTTCCCCGCTTCAGCCCATGAAATATTGAGCTTCAAATCTGTTGTTAACGTGGTGTAAAAAAGTTGCTCACAGCTGTTCTAGGAACACATTGTGAAATCGCGTATATCTTTGCTTCTACACATAGCAATGTATTGTTCTTTGCTTTACACACTATTCTACAGTCAAGAGGAGAGAATTCATCAAGTTTAATAAGCAAAAACTCTGTATAAGTCGAATTTCAGCATTTTTGTGTGACCGGGAAAACCACAGTCACAAGCCGAGATTCAGTTCCATAGGAACTTGCCATTTTACCGCTGAACCTAAAAATGGGTAGAAAGTACTTTTTCTCCCTTCCTGTTAATGCCACAGACTTCGCCTTTACAGGGCACACGTTTTCTATCTTCCCCGCTTCAGCCCATGAAATATTGAGCTTCAAATGTGTTGTTAACGTGGTGTAAAAAAGTTGCTCACAGCTGTTCTAGGAACACATTGTGAAATCGCGTATATCTTTGCTTCTACACATAGCAATGTATTGTGCTTTGCTTTACACACTATTCTACAGTCAAGAGGATAGAATTCATCAAGTTTAATAAGCAAAAACACTGTATAAGTCGAATTTCAGCATTTTTGTGTGACCAGGAAAACCACAGTCACAAGCCGAGATGCAGTTCCATAGAAACTTGCCATTTTACCGCTGAACCTAAAAATGGGTAGAAAGTACTTTTTCTCCCTTCCTGTTAATGCCACAGACTTCGCCTTTACAGGGCACACGTTTTCTATCTTCCCCGCTTCAGCCCATGAAATATTGAGCTTCAAATGTGTTGTTAACATTGTGTAAAAAAGTTGCTCACAGCTGTTCTTGGAACACATTGTGAAATCGCGTATATCTTTGCTTCTACACATAGAAATGTATTGTGCTTTGCTTAACACACTATTCTACAGTCAAGAGGAGAGAATTCATCAAGTTTAATAAGCAAAAACACTGTATAAGTCGAATTTCAGCATTTTTGTGTGACCGGGAAAACCACAGTCACAAGCCGAGATGCAGTTCCATAGAAACTTGCCATTTTACCGCTGAACCTAAAAATGGGTAGAAAGTACTTTTTCTCCCTTCCTGTTAATGCCACAGACTTCGCCTTTACAGGGCACACGTTTTCTATCTTCCCCGCTTCAGCCCATGAAATATTGAGCTTCAAATGTGTTGTTAACGTTGTGTAAAAAAGTTGCTCACAGCTGTTCTAGGAACACATTGTGAAATCGCGTATATCTTTTCTTCTACACATAGGAATGTATTGTGCTTTGCTTTACACACTATTCTACAGTCAAGAGGAGAGAATTCATCAAGTTTAATAAGCAAAAACTCTGTATAAGTCGAATTTCAGCATTTTTGTGTGACCGGGAAAACCACAGTCACAAGCCGAGATGCAGTTCCATAGAAACTTGCCATTTTACCGCTGAACCTAAAAATGGGTAGAAAGTACTTTTTCTCCCTTCCTGTTAATGCCACAGACTTCGCCTTTACAGGGCACACGTTTTCTATCTTCCCCGCTTCAGCCCATGAAAAATTGAGCTTCAAATGTGTTGTTAACATTGTGTAAAAAAGTTGCTCACAGCTGTTCTAGGAACACATTGTGAAATCGCGTATATCTTTGCTTCTACACATAGGAATGTATTGTGCTTTGCTTTACACACTATTCTACAGTCAAGAGGAGAGAATTCATCAAGTTTAATAAGCAAAAACACTGTATAAGTCGAATTTCAGCATTTTTGTGTGACCGGGAAAACCACAGTCACAAGCCGAGATGCAGTTCCATAGAAACTTGCCATTTTACCGCTGAACCTAAAAATGGGTAGAAAGTACTTTTTCTCCCTTCCTGTTAATGCCACAGACTTCGCCTTTACAGGGCACACGTTTTCTATCTTCCCCGCTTCAGCCCATGAAATATTGAGCTTCAAATGTGTTGTTAACATTGTGTAAAAAAGTTGCTCACAGCTGTTCTAGGAACACATTGTGAAATCGCGTATATCTTTTCTTCTACACATAGCAATGTATTGTGCTTTGCTTTACACACTATTCTACAGTCAAGAGGAGAGAATTCATCAAGTTTAATAAGCAAAAACACTGTATAAGTCGATTTTCAGCATTATTGTGTGACCGGGAAAACCACAGTCACAAGCCGAGATGCAGTTCCATAGAAACTTGCCATTTTACCGCTGAACCTAAAAATGGGTAGAAAGTACTTTTTCTCCCTTCCTGTTAATGCCACAGACTTCGCCTTTACAGGGCACACGTTTTCTATCTTCCCCGCTTCAGCCCATGAAATATTGAGCTTCAAATGTGTTGTTAACGTGGTGTAAAAAAGTTGCTCACAGCTGTTCTAGGAACACATTGTGAAATCGCGTATATCTTTGCTTCTACACATAGAAATGTATTGTGCTTTGCTTAACACACTATTCTACAGTCAAGAGGAGAGAATTCATCAAGTTTAATAAGCAAAAACACTGTATAAGTCGAATTTCAGCATTTTTGTGTGACCGGGAAAACCACAGTCACAAGCCGAGATGCAGTTCCATAGAAACTTTTTCGTTTTACCGCTGAACCTAAAAATGGGTAGAAAGTACTTTTTCTCCCTTCCTGTTAATGCCACAGACTTCGCCTTTACAGGGCACACGTTTTCTATCTTCCCCGCTTCAGCCCATGAAATATTGAGCTTCAAATCTGTTGTTAACGTGGTGTAAAAAAGTTGCTCACAGCTGTTCTAGGAACACATTGTGAAATCGCGTATATCTTTGCTTCTACACTTAGAAATGTATTGTGCTTTGCTTTACACACTATTCTACAGTCAAGAGGAGAGAATTCATCAAGTTTAATAAGCAAAAACACTGTATAAGTCGAATTTCAGCATTTTTGTGTGACCGGGAAAACCACAGTCACAAGCCGAGATGCAGTTCCATAGAAACTTGCCGTTTTACCGCTGAACCTAAAAATGGGTAGAAAGTACTTTTTCTCCCTTCCTGTTAATGCCACAGACTTCGCCTTTACAGGGCACACGTTTTCTATCTTCCCCGCTTCAGCCCATGAAATATTGAGCTTCAAATCTGTTGTTAACGTGGTGTAAAAAAGTTGCTCACAGCTGTTCTAGGAACACATTGTGAAATCGCGTATATCTTTGCTTCTACACATAGCAATGTATTGTTCTTTGCTTTACACACTATTCTACAGTCAAGAGGAGAGAATTCATCAAGTTTAATAAGCAAAAACTCTGTATAAGTCGAATTTCAGCATTTTTGTGTGACCGGGAAAACCACAGTCACAAGCCGAGATTCAGTTCCATAGGAACTTGCCATTTTACCGCTGAACCTAAAAATGGGTAGAAAGTACTTTTTCTCCCTTCCTGTTAATGCCACAGACTTCGCCTTTACAGGGCACACGTTTTCTATCTTCCCCGCTTCAGCCCATGAAATATTGAGCTTCAAATGTGTTGTTAACGTGGTGTAAAAAAGTTGCTCACAGCTGTTCTAGGAACACATTGTGAAATCGCGTATATCTTTGCTTCTACACATAGCAATGTATTGTGCTTTGCTTTACACACTATTCTACAGTCAAGAGGATAGAATTCATCAAGTTTAATAAGCAAAAACACTGTATAAGTCAATTTTCAGCATTATTGTGTGACCGGGAAAACCACAGTCACAAGCCGAGATGCAGTTCCATAGAGACTTGCCATTTTACCGCTGAACCTAAAAATGGGTAGAAAGTACTTTTTCTCCCTTCCTGTTAATGCCACAGACTTCGCCTTTACAGGGCACACGTTTTCTATCTTCCCCGCTTCAGCCCATGAAATATTGAGCTTCAAATGTGTTGTTAACATTGTGTAAAAAAGTTGCTCACAGCTGTTCTAGGAACACATTGTGAAATCGCGTATATCTTTGCTTCTACACATAGAAATGTATTGTGCTTTGCTTTACACACTATTCTACAGTCAAGAGGAGAGAATTCATCAAGTTTAATAAGCACAAACACTGTATATGTCGAATTTCAGCATTTTTGTGTGACCGGGAAAACCACAGTCACAAGCCGAGATGCAGTTCCATAGAGACTTGCCATTTTACCGCTGAACCTAAAAATGGGTAGAAAGTACTTTTTCTCCCTTCCTGTTAATGCCACAGACTTCGCCTTTACAGGGCACACGTTTTCTATCTTCCCCGCTTCAGCCCATGAAATATTGAGCTTCAAATGTGTTGTTAACATTGTGTAAAAAAGTTGCTCACAGCTGTTCTTGGAACACATTGTGAAATCGCGTATATCTTTGCTTCTACACATAGAAATGTATTGTGCTTTGCTTTACACACTATTCTACAGTCAAGAGGAGAGAATTCATCAAGTTTAATAAGCAAAAACACTGTATAAGTCGAATTTCAGCATTTTTGTGTGACCGGGAAAACCACAGTCACAAGCCGAGATGCAGTTCCATAGAAACTTGCCGTTTTACCGCTGAACCTAAAAATGGGTAGAAAGTACTTTTTCTCCCTTCCTGTTAATGCCACAGACTTCGCCTTTACAGGGCACACGTTTTCTATCTTCCCCGCTTCAGCCCATGAAATATTGAGCTTCAAATCTGTTGTTAACGTGGTGTAAAAAAGTTGCTCACAGCTGTTCTAGGAACACATTGTGAAATCGCGTATATCTTTGCTTCTACACATAGCAATGTATTGTTCTTTGCTTTACACACTATTCTACAGTCAAGAGGAGAGAATTCATCAAGTTTAATAAGCAAAAACACTGTATAAGTCGAATTTCAGCATTTTTGTGTGACCGGGAAAACCACAGTCACAAGCCGAGATGCAGTTCCATAGAAACTTGCCATTTTACCGCTGAACCTAAAAATGGGTAGAAAGTACTTTTTCTCCCTTCCTGTTAATGCCACAGACTTCGCCTTTACAGGGCACACGTTTTCTATCTTCCCCGCTTCAGCCCATGAAATATTGAGATTCAAATGTGTTGTTAACATTGTGTAAAAAAGTTGCTCACAGCTGTTCTTGGAACACATTGTGAAATCGCGTATATCTTTGCTTCTACACATAGAAATGTATTGTGCTTTGCTTTACACACTATTCTACAGTCAAGAGGAGAGAATTCATCAAGTTTAATAAGCACAAACACTGTATATGTCGAATTTCAGCATTTTTGTGTGACCGGGAAAACCACAGTCACAAGCCGAGATGCAGTTCCATAGAGACTTGCCATTTTACCGCTGAACCTAAAAATGGGTAGAAAGTACTTTTTCTCCCTTCCTGTTAATGCCACAGACTTCGCCTTTACAGGGCACACGTTTTCTATCTTCCCCGCTTCAGCCCATGAAATATTGAGCTTCAAATGTGTTGTTAACATTGTGTAAAAAAGTTGCTCACAGCTGTTCTAGGAACACATTGTGAAATCGCGTATATCTTTTCTTCTACACATAGGAATGTATTGTGCTTTGCTTTACACACTATTCTACAGTCAAGAGGAGAGAATTCATCAAGTTTAATAAGCAAAAACACTGTATAAGTCGAATTTCAGCATTTTTGTGTGACCGGGAAAACCACAGTCACAAGCCGAGATGCAGTTCCATAGAAACTTGCCATTTTACCGCTGAACCTAAAAATGGGTAGAAAGTACTTTTTCTCCCTTCCTGTTAATGCCACAGACTTCGCCTTTACAGGGCACACGTTTTCTATCTTCCCCGCTTCAGCCCATGAAATATTGAGCTTCAAATGTGTTGTTAACATTGTGTAAAAAAGTTGCTCACAGCTGTTCTTGGAACACATTGTGAAATCGCGTATATCTTTTCTTCTACACATAGAAATGTATTGTGCTTTGCTTTACACACTATTCTACAGTCAAGAGGAGAGAATTCATCAAGTTTAATAAGCACAAACACTGTATATGTCGAATTTCAGCATTTTTGTGTGACCGGGAAAACCACAGTCACAAGCCGAGATGCAGTTCCATAGAGACTTGCCATTTTACCGCTGAACCTAAAAATGGGTAGAAAGTACTTTTTCTCCCTTCCTGTTAATGCCACAGACTTCGCCTTTACAGGGCACACGTTTTCTATCTTCCCCGCTTCAGCCCATGAAATATTGAGCTTCAAATGTGTTGTTAACATTGTGTAAAAAAGTTGCTCACAGCTGTTCTAGGAACACATTGTGAAATCGCGTATATCTTTTCTTCTACACATAGGAATGTATTGTGCTTTGCTTTACACACTATTCTACAGTCAAGAGGAGAGAATTCATCAAGTTTAATAAGCAAAAACACTGTATAAGTCGAATTTCAGCATTTTTGTGTGACCGGGAAAACCACAGTCACAAGCCGAGATGCAGTTCCATAGAAACTTGCCATTTTACCTCTGAACCTAAAAATGGGTAGAAAGTACTTTTTCTCCCTTCCTGTTAATGCCACAGACTTCGCTTTTACAGGGCACACGTTTTCTATCTTCCCCGCTTCAGCCCATGAAATATTGAGCTTCAAATCTGTTGTTAACGTGGTGTAAAAAAGTTGCTCACAGCTGTTCTAGGAACACATTGTGAAATCGCGTATATCTTTGCTTCTACACATAGCAATGTATTGTGCTTTGCTTTACACACTATTCTACAGTCAAGAGGAGAGAATTCATCAAGTTTAATAAGCAAAAACACTGTATAAGTCGAATTTCAGCATTTTTGTGTGACCGGGAAAACCACAGTCACAAGCCGAGATGCAGTTCCATAGAAACTTGCCATTTTACCGCTGAACCTAAAAATGGGTAGAAAGTACTTTTCCTCCCTTCCTGTTAATGCCACAGACTTCGCCTTTACAGGGCACACGTTTTCTATCTTCCCCGCTTCAGCCCATGAAATATTGAGCTTCAAATGTGTTGTTAACGTTGTGTAAAAAAGTTGCTCACAGCTGTTCTAGGAACACATTGTGAAATCGCGTATATCTTTGCTTCTACACATAGCAATGTATTGTGCTTTGCTTTACACACTATTCTACAGTCAAGAGGAGAGAATTCATCAAGTTTAAGAAGCAAAAACTCTGTATAAGTCGAATTTCAGCATTTTTGTGTGACCGGGAAAACCACAGTCACAAGCCGAGATGCAGTTCCATAGAAACTTGCCGTTTTACCGCTGAACCTAAAAATGGGTAGAAAGTACTTTTTCTCCCTTCCTGTTAATGCCACAGACTTCGCCTTTACAGGGCACACGTTTTCTATCTTCCCCGCTTCAGCCCATGAAATATTGAGCTTCAAATGTGTTGTTAACATTGTGTAAAAAAGTTGCTCACAGCTGTTCTAGGAACACATTGTGAAATCGCGTATATCTTTGCTTCTACACATAGGAATGTATTGTGCTTTGCTTTACACACTATTCTACAGTCAAGAGGAGAGAATTCATCAAGTTTAATAAGCAAAAACACTGTATAAGTCGAATTTCAGCATTTTTGTGTGACCGGGAAAACCACAGTCACAAGCCGAGATGCAGTTCCATAGAAACTTGCCATTTTACCGCTGAACCTAAAAATGGGTAGAAAGTACTTTTTCTCCCTTCCTGTTAATGCCACAGACTTCGCCTTTACAGGGCACACGTTTTCTATCTTCCCCGCTTCAGCCCATGAAATATTGAGCTTCAAATGTGTTGTTAACGTTGTGTAAAAAAGTTGCTCACAGCTGTTCTAGGAACACATTGTGAAATCGCGTATATCTTTGCTTCTACACATAGGAATGTATTGTGCTTTGCTTTACACACTATTCTACAGTCAAGAGGAGAGAATTCATCAAGTTTAATAAGAAAAAACACTGTATAAGTCGAATTTCAGCATTTTTGTGTGACCGGGAAAACCACAGTCACAAGCCGAGATGCAGTTCCATAGAAACTTGCCATTTTACCGCTGAACCTAAAAATGGGTAGAAAGTACTTTTTCTCCCTTCCTGTTAATGCCACAGACTTCGCCTTTACAGGGCACACGTTTTCTATCTTCCCCGCTTCAGCCCATGAAATATTGAGCTTCAAATCTGTTGTTAACGTGGTGTAAAAAAGTTGCTCACAGCTGTTCTAGGAACACATTGTGAAATCGCGTATATCTTTGCTTCTACACATAGCAATGTATTGTGCTTTGCTTTACACACTATTCTACAGTCAAGAGGAGAGAATTCATCAAGTTTAATAAGCAAATACACTGTATAAGTCGAATTTCAGCATTTTTGTGTGACCGGGAAAACCACAGTCACAAGCCGAGATGCAGTTCCATAGAAACTTGCCATTTTACCGCTGAACCTAAAAATGGGTAGAAAGTACTTTTTCTCCCTTCCTGTTAATGCCACAGACTTCGCCTTTACAGGGCACACGTTTTCTATCTTCCCCGCTTCAGCCCATGAAATATTGAGCTTCAAATGTGTTGTTAACATTGTGTAAAAAAGTTGCTCACAGCTGTTCTAGGAACACATTGTGAAATCGCGTATATCTTTGCTTCTACACATAGCAATGTATTGTGCTTTGCTTTACACACTATTCTACAGTCAAGAGGAGAGAATTCATCAAGTTTAATAAGCAAAAACACTGTATAAGTCGATTTTCAGCATTATTGTGTGACCGGGAAAACCACAGTCACAAGCCGAGAAGCAGTTCCATAGAAACTTGCCATTTTACCGCTGAACCTAAAAATGGGTAGAAAGTACTTTTTCTCCCTTCCTGTTAATGCCACAGACTTCGCCTTTACAGGGCACACGTTTTCTATCTTCCCCGTTTCAGCCCATGAAATATTGAGCTTCAAATGTGTTGTTAACATTGTGTAAAAAAGTTGCTCACAGCTGTTCTAGGAACACATTGTGAAATCGCGTATATCTTTTCTTCTACACATAGGAATGTATTGTGCTTTGCTTAACACACTATTCTACAGTCAAGAGGAGAGAATTCATCAAGTTTAATAAGCAAAAACACTGTATAAGTCGAATTTCAGCATTTTTGTGTGACCGGGAAAACCACAGTCACAAGCCGAGATGCAGTTCCATAGAAACTTGCCATTTTACCGCTGAACCTAAAAATGGGTAGAAAGTACTTTTTCTCCCTCCCTGTTAATGCCACAGACTTCGCCTTTACAGGGCACACGTTTTCTATCTTCCCCGCTTCAGCCCATGAAATATTGAGCTTCAAATGTGTTGTTAACATTGTGTAAAAAAGTTGCTCACAGCTGTTCTAGGAACACATTGTGAAATCGCGTATATCTTTGCTTCTACACATAGCAATGTATTGTGCTTTGCTTTACACACTATTCTACAGTCAAGAGGAGAGAATTCATCAAGTTTAATAAGCAAAAACACTGTATAAGTCGAATTTCAGCATTTTTGTGTGACCGGGAAAACCACAGTCACACGCCGAGATGCAGTTCCATAGAAACTTGCCATTTTACCGCTGAACCTAAAAATGGGTAGAAAGTACTTTTTCTCCCTTCCTGTTAATGCCACAGACTTCGCCTTTACAGGGCACACGTTTTCTATCTTCCCCGCTTCAGCCCATGAAATATTGAGCTTCAAATGTGTTGTTAACTTTGTGTAAAAAAGTTGCTCACAGCTGTTCTAGGAACACATTGTGAAATCGCGTATATCTTTGCTTCTACACATAGCAATGTATTGTGCTTTGCTTTACACACTATTCTACAGTCAAGAGGAGAGAATTCATCAAGTTTAATAAGCAAAAACACTGTATAAGTCGAATTTCAGCATTTTTGTGTGACCGGGAAAACCACAGTCACAAGCCGAGATGCAGTTCCATAGAAACTTGCCATTTTACCGCTGAACCTAAAAATGGGTAGAAAGTACTTTTTCTCCCTTCCTGTTAATGCCACAGACTTCGCTTTTACAGGGCACACGTTTTCTATCTTCCCCGCTTCAGCCCATGAAATATTGAGCTTCAAATCTGTTGTTAACGTGGTGTAAAAAAGTTGCTCACAGCTGTTCTAGGAACACATTGTGAAATCGCGTATATCTTTTCTTCTACACATAGGAATGTATTGTGCTTTGCTTTACACACTATTCTACAGTCAAGAGGAGAGAATTCATCAAGTTTAATAAGCAAAAACTCTGTATAAGTCGAATTTCAGCATTTTTGTGTGACCGGGAAAACCACAGTCACAAGCCGAGATGCAGTTCCATAGAAACTTGCCATTTTACCGCTGAACCTAAAAATGGGTAGAAAGTACTTTTTCTCCCTTCCTGTTAATGCCACAGACTTCGCCTTTACAGGGCACACGTTTTCTATCTTCCCCGCTTCAGCCCATGAAATATTGAGCTTCAAATGTGTTGTATACATTGTGTAAAAAAGTTGCTCACAGCTGTTCTAGGAACACATTGTGAAATCGCGTATATCTTTGCTTCTACACATAGGAATGTATTGTGCTTTGCTTTACACACTATTCTACAGTCAAGAGGAGAGAATTCATCAAGTTTAATAAGCAAAAACACTGTATAAGTCGAATTTCAGCATTTTTGTGTGACCGGGAAAACCACAGTCACAAGCCGAGATGCAGTTCCATAGAAACTTGCCATTTTACCGCTGAACCTAAAAATGGGTAGAAAGTACTTTTTCTCCCTTCCTGTTAATGCCACAGACTTGGCCTTTACAGGGCACACGTTTTCTATCTTCCCCGCTTCAGCCCATGACATATTGAGCTTCAAATGTGTTGTTAACATTGTGTAAAAAAGTTGCTCACAGCTGTTCTAGGAACACATTGTGAAATCGCGTATATCTTTTCTTCTACACATAGGAATGTATTGTGCTTTGCTTAACACACTATTCTACAGTCAAGAGGAGAGAATTCATCAAGTTTAATAAGCAAAAACACTGTATAAGTCGAATTTCAGCATTTTTGTGTGACCGGGAAAACCACAGTCACAAGCCGAGATGCAGTTCCATAGAAACTTGCCATTTTACCGCTGAACCTAAAAATGGGAAAAAGTACTTTTTCTCCCTTCCTGTTAATGCCACAGACTTCGCCTTTACAGGGCACACGTTTTCTATCTTCCCCGCTTCAGCCCATGAAATATTGAGCTTCAAATGTGTTGTTAACTTTGTGTAAAAAAGTTGCTGAAAATGAACGTGCGCGTCTATCACTCTTCCCGAGGGACTTAGAAGAATTTTGTGATATTTTTTATTAAAATGGTGTATAAGGGTATATATATAAATATATTTTATGCACTGTATATGAGCTGGCGATTTCTAAGTCTGTGGTTCCGAGAGGGGGTAACCAGGCTCACTAGTAAAGGTCAAGCCACTTGGCTGCCAGAATGCCCTCCTTCAGCACAGACCAGAAAGGCATTGTGATAAGCGTATCCCCGGTATAGTCAGGGGTTAATGGGAGTCGTCCCCGTCCCCCCAGTATACGGCCAGAACCATGGACCCGGTACTTGTGGTTCGGACCGTCTCCAACCAGCCATAATGTTGTGAGAGTGAAATTATGTCTAAGTCCAGCTTTGGTACATTAGAAGCAACTCTGAAACTTAACCTAAGCGTTTTTCAAAGCTACTTTTTGGCTAACTTCTTATAGGAAGGTCTAGGAGCTCTGAAAATGAATGTGCGCGTCTTTCACTCTTCCCGAGGGACTTAGAAGAATTTTGTGATATTTTTTATTAAAATGGTGTATAAGGGTATATATATAAATATATTTTATGCACTGTATATGAGCTGGCGATTTCTAAGTCTGTGGTTCCGAGAGGGGGTAACCAGGCTCACTAATAAAGGTCAAGCCACTTGGCTGCCAGAATGCCCTGCTTCAGCACAGACCAGAAAGGCATTGGATAAACGTATCCCCGGTATAGTCAGGGGTTAATGGGAGTCGTCCCCGTCCCCCCAGTATACGGCCAGAACCATGGACCCGGTACTTGTGGTTCGGACTGTCTCCAACCAGCCATAATGTTGTGAGAGTGAAATTATGTCTAAGTCCAGCTTTGGTACATTAGAAGCAACTCTGAAACTTAACCTAAGCGTTTTTCGAAGCTACTTTTTGGCTAACTTCTTATAGGAAGGTCTAGGAGCTCTGAAAATGAACGTACGCGTCTTTCACTCTTCCCGAGGGACTTAGAAGAATTTTGTGATATTTTTTATTAAAATGGTGTATAAGGGTATATATATAAATATATTTTATGCACTGTATATGAGCTGGCGATTTCTAAGTCTGTGGTTCCGAGAGGGGGTAACCAGGCTCACTAATAAAGGTCAAGCCACTTGGCTGCCAGAATGCCCTGCTTCAGCACAGACCAGAAAGGCATTGGATAAACGTATCCCCGGTATAGTCAGGGGTTAATGGGAGTCGTCCCCGTCCCCCCAGTATACGGCCAGAACCATGGACCCGGTACTTGTGGTTCGGACTGTCTCCAACCAGCCATAATGTTGTGAGAGTGAAATTATGTCTAAGTCCAGCTTTGGTACATTAGAAGCAACTCTGAAACTTAACCTAAGCGTTTTTCGAAGCTACTTTTTGGCTAACTTCTTATAGGAAGGTCTAGGAGCTCTGAAAATGAACGTGCGCGTCTTTCACTCTTTCCGAGGGACTTAGAAGAATTTTGTGATATTTTTTATTAAAATGGTGTATAAGGGTATATATATAAATATATTTTAAGCACTGTATATGAGCTGGCGATTTCTAAGTCTGTGGTTCCGAGAGGGGGTAACCAGGCTCACTAATAAAGGTCAAGCCACTTGGCTGCCAGAATGCCCTGCTTCAGCACAGACCAGAAAGGCATTGTGATAAGCGTATCCCCGGTATAGTCAGGGGTTAATGGGAGTCGTCCCCGTCCCCCCAGTATACGGCCAGAACCATGGACCCGATACTTGTGGTACGGACCCTCTCCAACCAGCCATAATGTTGTGAGAGTAAAATTATGTCTAAGTCCAGCTTTGGTACATTAGAAGCAACTCTGAAACTTAACCTAAGCGTTTTTCGAAGCTACTTTTTAGCTAACTTCTTATAGGAAGGTCTAGGAGCTCTGAAAATGAACGTACGCGTCTTTCACTCTTCTCGAGGGACTTAGAAGAATTTTGTGATATTTTTTATTAAAATGGTGTATAAGGGTATATATATAAATATATTTTATGCACTGTATATGAGCTGGCGATTTCTAAGTCTGTGGTTCCGAGAGGGGGTAACCAGGCTCACTAATAAAGGTCAAGCCACTTGGCTGCCAGAATGCCCTGCTTCAGCACAGACCAGAAAGGCATTGTGATAAACGTATCCCCGGTATAGTCAGGGGTTAATGGGAGTCGTCCCCGTCCCCCCAGTATACGGCCAGAACCATGGACCCGGTACTTGTGGTTCGGACTGTCTCCAACCAGCCATAATGTTGTGAGAGTGAAATTATGTCTAAGTCCAGCTTTGGTACATTAGAAGCAACTCTGAAACTTAACCTAAGCGTTTTTCGAAGCTACTTTTTGGCTAACTTCTTATAGGAAGGTCTAGGAGCTCTGAAAAGGAACGTGCGCGTCTTTCACTCTTCCCGAGGGACTTAGAAGAATTTTGTGATATTTTTTATTAAAATGGTGTATAAGGGTATATATATAAATATATTTTATGCACTATATATGAGCTGGCGATTTCTAAGTCTGTGGTTCCGAGAGGGGGTAACCAGGCTCACTAATAAAGGTCAAGCCACTTGGCTGCCAGAATGCCCTGCTTCAGCACAGACCAGAAAGGCATTGTGATAAGCGTATCCCCGGTATAGTCAGGGGTTAATGGGAGTCGTCCCCGTCCCCCCAGTATACGGCCAGAACCATGGACCCGGTACTTTTGGTTCGGACTGTCTCCAACCAGCCATAATGTTGTGAGAGTGAAATTATGTCTAAGTCCAGCTTTGGTACATTAGAAGCAACTCTGAAACTTAACCTAAGCGTTTTTCGAAGCTACTTTTTAGCTAACTTCTTATAGGAAGGGATAAGGATGGTATTATTACATAGCACTGACAGTGACGGCGGCGTTGTACATACAGGGATAAGGATAGTATTACATAGCACTGACAGTGACGGCGGGGCTGTACATACAGGTATAAGAATAGTATTATTGCACAGCACTGACAGTGACGGCGGCGCTGCACATACAGGGTTAAGGATAGCATTATTACATAGCACTGACAGTGACGGCGGCGCTGTACATACAGGGATAAGGATAGGATATATAAGACAGTACTGACAGTGACGGCGGCACTTATCCCTGTATGTACAGCGCCGCCGTCACTGTCAGTGCTATGTAATAATACTATCCTTATCCCTGTATGTACAGCGCCGCCATCAATGTCAGTGAGTAGAAAGTACTTTTCTCCACCCCTGTTATTGCCACAGACTTGCCCTTTACAGGGCGCCGCCGTCACTGTCAGTGCTATGTAATACAATCCTTATCCCTGTATCTACAGCGCCGCCGTCACATTCACTGCTATGTAATAATACTATCCTTATCCCTGTATGGACAGTGCCGCCGTCACTGTCACTGCTTTGCAATAATACTATCCTTATCTCTGTATGTACAGCGCCGCTGTCACTGTCAGTGCTATGTAATAATACTATTCTTATCCCTGTATGTACAACGCCGCCATTACTGTCAGTGCTATGTAATTGTACATACAGGGATAAGGATAGTATTACATAGCAATGACAGTGACAGCGCACTGTACATACAGGGATAAGGATATTATTATTACATAGCACTGACAGTGACGGCGGCGCTGTACATACAGGGATAAGGATAGTATTATTACATAGCACTGACAGTGACGGCGGCGCTGTACATACAGGGATAAGGATAGTATTATTACATAGCACTGACAGTGACGTGGCGCTGTACATACAGGGATAAGGATAGTATTATTACATAGCACTGACAGTGATGGTGGAACTGTACATAACGGGATAAGGATAGTATTATTACATAGCACTGACAGTGACGGCGGCGCTGTACACACAGGGATAAGGATAGTATTACATAGCACTGACAGTGACGTGGCGCTGTACATACAGGGATAAGGATAGTATTACATAGCACTGACAGTGACGGCGACGCTGTACATACAGGGATAAGGATAGTATTACACAGCACTGACAGTGACGGCGGCGCTGTACATACAGGGATAAGGATAGTATTACATAGCACTGACAGTGACGGCGGCGCTGTACATACAGGGATAAGGATATTATTATTACATAGCACTGACAGTGACGATGGCGCTGTACATACAGGGATAAGGATAGTATTATTACATAGCAGTGACAGTGACGGTGGCGCTGTACATACAGGGATAAGGATAGTATTACATAGAACTGACAGTGACGGCGGCGCTGTACATACAGGGATAAGGATAGTATTACATAGCACTGACAGTGAGGGCGGTGCTGTACATACAGGGATAAGGATAGTAATACACAGCACTGACAGTGACGGCGGCGCTGTACATACAGGGATAAGGATAGTATTACATAGCACTGACAGTGACGGCGGCGCTGTACACAAAGGGATACGGATATTATTATTGCATAGCACTGACGGGCATTTACACTGCGCATCTCATTACAGGGGCATTTACACTGCGCATCTGATTACAGGGCATTTACACTGCGCATCTCATTATGGGGCATTTACACTGCGCATCTCATTACAGGGGCATTTACACTGTGCATCTCATTACGGGGCATTTACACTGCGCATCTCATTACAGGGCATTTACACTGCGCATCTCATTACGCAGCATTTACACTGCGCATCTCATTAAAGGGGCATTTACACTGCGCATCTCATTACGGGGCATTTACACTGCGCTTCTCATTACAGGGGCATTTACACTGCGCATGTCATTACAGGGGCATTTACACTGCGCATGTCATTACAGGGGCATTTACAATGCGCATCTCATTACAGGGGCATTTACACTGTGCATCTCATTACGGGGCATTTACACTGCGCATCTCATTACAGGGCATTTACACTGTGCATCTCATTAAGGGGCATTTACACTGGGCATCCCATTACGGGGCATTTACACTGCGCATCTCATTACAGTGGCATTTACATTGCGCATCTCATTACAGGGGCCTTTACACGGCGCATCTCATTACAGGGGCCTTTACACGGCGCATCTCATTACATAGGCCGTTACACGGCGCATCTCATTACAGGGGCCTTTACACTGCGCATCTCATTACAGGGGCCTTTACACTGCGCATCTAATTACAAGGGCCTTTACACTGCGCATCTCATTACAGGGGCATTTACACTGTGCATCTCATTACGGGGCATTTACACTGTGCATCTCATTACAGGGCATTTACACTGCGCATCTCATTACGGGGCATTTACACTGCGCATCTCATTAAAGGGGCATTTACACTGCGCATCTCATTACGGGGCATTTACACTGCGCTTCTCATTACAGGGGCATTTACACTGCGCATCTCATTACAGGGGCATTTACACTGCGCATGTCATTACAGGGGCATTTACAATGCGCATCTCATTACAGGGGCATTTACAATGTGCATCTCATTACGGGGCATTTACACTGCGCATCTCATTACAGGGCATTTACACTGTGCATCTCATTAAGGGGCATTTACACTGGGCATCCCATTACGGGGCATTTACACTGCGCATCTCATTACAGTGGCATTTACATTGCGCATCTCATTACAGGGGCCTTTACACGGCGCATCTCATTACAGGGGCCTTTACACGGCGCATCTCATTACATAGGCCGTTACACGGCGCATCTCATTACAGGGGCCTTTACACTGCGCATCTCATTACAGGGGCCTTTACACTGCGCATCTAATTACAAGGGCCTTTACACTGCGCATCTCATTACAGGGGCATTTACACTGCGCATCTCATTACAGGGGCATCTACACTGCGCATCTCATTACAGGGGCAATTACACGGCGCATCTCATTACAGGGGCATTTACACGGCGCAACTCATTACAAGGGCCTTTACACGGCGCATATCATTACAGGGGCCTTTACACTGCGCATCTCATTACAGGGGCCTTTACACTGCGCATCTCATTACAGGGGCCTTTACACTGCGCATCTCATTACAGGGGCCTTTACACTGCGCATCTCATTACAGGGGCATTTACACTGCGCATCTCATTACAGGGGCATTTACACTTGGCATCTCATTACAGGGGCATTTACACTGGGCATCTCATTACAGGGGGCATTTACACTGCACATCTCATTAAGGGGCATTTACACTGCGCATCTCATTAAGGGGCATTTACACTGCGCATCTCATTACAGGGGCCTTTACACTGCGCATCTCATTATGGGGCCTTTACACTGCGCATCTCATTACAGGGGCCTTTACACTGCGCATCTCATTACTGGGCATTTACACTGCGCATCTCATTACAGGGGCATTTACACTGCGCATCTCATTACAGGGGCATTTACACTGCGCATCTCATTACAGGGACATTTACACTGCGCATCTCATTACAGGGGCATTTACACTGCGCATCTCATTAAAGGGGCCTTTACACTGCGCATCTCATTACGGGGCTTTTACACTGCGCATCTCATTAAAGGGGCCTTTACACTGCGCATCTCATTACGGGGCTTTTGCACTGCGCATCTCATTACAGGGGCCTTTACACTGCGCATCTCATTACGGGGCATTTACACTGCGCATCTCATTACAGGGGCATTTACACTGCGCATCTCATTACAGGGGCATTTACACTGGGCATCTCATTACAGGGGCATTTACACTGCGCATCTCATTACAGGGGCATTTACATGGCGCATCTCATTACAGGGGCCTTTCCACTGCGCATCTCATTACAGGGGCCTTTACACTGCGCATCTCATTACAGGGGCCTCTACACTGCGCATCTCATTACGGGGCCTCTACACTGCGCATCTCATTACAGGGGCATTTACACTGCGCATCTCATTAAAGGGGCATTTACACTGCGCATCTCATTACAGGGGCATATACACTGCGCATCTCATTACAGGGGCATTTACACTGCACATCTCATTACAGGGGCATTTACACTGCGCATCTCATTACAGGGGCATTTACACTGCGCATCTCATTACAGGGGCATTTAGACTGCGCATCTCATTACGGGGCATTTACACTGTGCATCTCATTAAGGGGCATTTACACTGGGCATCTCATTACGGTGCATTTACACTGCGCATCTCATTACAGGGGCATTTATACTGCGCATCTCATTACAGGGGCCTTTACACGGCGCATCTCATTACAGGGGCCTTTACACGGCGCATCTCATTACAGGGGCCTTTACACGGCACATCTCATTACAGGGGCCTTTACATGGCGCATCTCATTACAGGGGCCTTTACACGGCGCATCTCATTACAGGGGCCTTTACACTGCGCATCTCATTACAAGGGCCTTTACACTGCGCATCTCATTACAGGGGCATTTACACTGCACATCTCATTACAGGGGCATTTACACTGCGCATCTCATTACAGGGGCATTTACACGGCGCATCTCATTACAGGGGCATTTACAGGGCGCATCTCATTACAGGGGCCTTTACACGGCGCATCTCATTACAGGGGCCTTTACACTGCGCATCTCATTACAGGGGCCTTTACTGTAAGTGCTATGTAATACTATCCTTATCCCTGTGTGTACAGCGCCGCCGTCACTGTCAGTGCTATGTAATAATACTATCCTTATCCCTGTATGTACAGCGCCCCCTGTATGTACAGCGCCGCCGTCACTATCAGTGCTATGTAATAATATTATCCTTATCCCTGTATGTACAGCGCTGCCATCACTGTCAGTGCTATGTAATAATACTATCCTTATCTCTGTATGTACAGTGACGCCGTCACTGTCAGTGCTATGTAATAATACTATCCTTATCCCTGTATGTACAGCGCCGCCGTCACTGTCACTGCTATGTAATAATACTATCCTTATCCCTGTATGTACAGCGCCACCGTCACTGTCACTGCTATGTAATAATACTATCCTTATCCCTGTATGTACAGCGCCGCCGTTACATAGCACTGACAGTGACGGCGGCGCTGTACATACATCTCTCTGCGCTCTTTTTCTCTCTCTGCGCTCTTTCTCTCTCTCTGCGCTCTTTCTTTCTCTCTCTCTGTGCTCTCTCTCTCTCTCTGCGCTCTCTCTCTCTGGGCTCTCTCTCTGTCTGCGCTCTCTCTCTCTCTCTCTGCGCTCTTTCTTTCTCTCTCTGCGCTCTTTCTCTCTCTCTGCGCTCTTTCTTTCTCTCTCTCTCTGCACACTTTCTTTCTCTCTCTGCGCTCTTTCTCTCTCTCTGCGCTCTTTCTTTCTCTCTCTGCGCTCTTTCTTTCTCTCTCTCTGCGCTCTTTCTTTCTCTCTCTGCGCTCTTTCTCTCTCTCTGCTCTCTTTCTTTCTCTCTCTGCGTTCTTTCTTTCTCTCTCTCTCTGCACTCTTTCTTCCTCTCTCTCTCTGCGCTCTTTCTTTCTCTGCGCTTTTTCTCTCTCTCTGCGCTCTTTCTTTCTTTCTCTCTGTGCGCTCTTTCTTTCTCTCTCTCTCTGCGCTCTTTCTTTCTCTGCGCTCTTTCTCTCTCTCTGCGCTCTTTCTTTCTCTCTCTCTGCGCTCTCTCTCTCTCTCTCTGCGCTCTCTCTCTCTGGGCTCTCTCTCTGTCTGCGCTCTCTCTCTCTCTCTGCGCTCTTTTTTTCTCTTTCTCTCTGCGCTCTTTCTCTCTCTCTCTCTGCGCTCTTTCTCTCTCTCTCTGTGTTCTTTCATCCTCTCTCTGCGCTCTCTCTCTCTCTCTGTGCTCTTTCTTTCTTTCTCTCTCTGCGCTCTTTCTCTCTCTCTCTGCGCTCTTTCTCTCTCTCTGCGCTCTTTCTCTCTCTCTATGCGCTCTTTCTTTCTCTCTCTCTGCGCTCTTTCTCTCTGCGCTCTTTCTTTCTCTCTCTGCGCTCTTTCTCTCTCTCTGCGCTCTTTCTTTCTCTCTCTCTCTGCACTCTCTCTCTCTGCGCTCTCTCTGCACTCTTTCTCTCTCTCTGCGCTCTTTCTTTCTCTCTCTCTGCGCTCTTTCTCTCTCTCTCTGCGCTCTTTCTCTCTCTCTGCGCTCTTTCTTTCTCTCTCTGCGTTCTTTCTTTCTCTCTCTCTTTGCACTCTTTCTTCCTCTCTCTCTCTGCGCTCTTTCTTTCTCTGCGCTTTTTCTCTCTCTCTGCGCTCTTTCTTTCTTTCTCTCTGCGCTCTTTCTTTCTCTCTGCGCTCTTACTTTCTCTCTGCATTCTTTCTTTCTCTCTGCGCTCTTTCTCTCTCTCTCTCTGCGCTCTTTTTCTCTCTCTCTCTGCGCTCTTTCTTTCTCAATCTGCGCTCTTTCTTTCTCTCTCTCTCTGCGCTCTTTGTCTCTCTCTGCGCTCTTTCTTTCTCTCTCTGCGCTCTCTCTCTCTCTCTCTGCGCTCTTTCTTTCTCTATCTCTGCGCTCATTCTTTCTCTATCTCTGCGCTCTTTCTCTCTCTCTGTGCTCTTTCTCTCTCTGCGCTCTTTCTTTCTCTCTCTCTCTGCACTCTTTCTTTCTCTCTCTGCGCTCTTTCTCTCTCTCTGCGCTCTTTCTTTCTCTCTCTGCGCTCTTTCTTTCTCTCTCTCTGCGCTCTTTCTCTCTCTCTCTGCGCTCTCTCTCTCTCTCTGCACTCTTTCTTCCTCTCTCTCTCTGCGCTCTTTCTTTCTCTGTGCTTTTTCTCTCTCTCTGCGCTCTTTCTTTCTTTCTCTCTGTGCGCTCTTTCTTTCTCTCTCTCTCTGCGCTCTTTCTTTCTCTGCGCTCTTTCTCTCTCTCTGCGCTCTTTCTTTCTCTCTCTCTGCGCTCTCTCTCTCTCTCTGCGCTCTCTCTCTCTGGGCTCTCTCTCTGTCTGCGCTCTCTCTCTCTCTCTGCGCTCTTTTTTTCTCTTTCTCTCTGCGCTCTTTCTCTCTCTCTCTCTGCGCTCTTTCTCTCTCTCTCTGCGTTCTTTCATCCTCTCTCTCTGCGCTCTCTCTCTCTCTGCGCTCTTTCTTTCTTTCTCTCTCTGCGCTCTTTCTCTCTCTCTCTGCGCTCTTTCTCTCTCTCTGCGCTCTTTCTCTCTCTCTATGCGCTATTTCTTTCTCTCTCTCTGCGCTCTTTCTCTCTGCGCTCTTTCTTTCTCTCTCTGCGCTCTTTCTCTCTCTCTGCGCTCTTTCTTTCTCTCTCTCTCTGCACTCTCTCTCTCTGCGCTCTCTCTGCACTCTTTCTCTCTCTCTGCGCTCTTTCTTTCTCTCTCTCTGCACTCTTTCTTTCTCTCTCTGCGCTCTTTCTCTCTCTCTGCGCTCTTTCTTTCTCTCTCTGCGCTCTTTCTTTCTCTCTCTCTGCGCTCTTTCTCTCTCTCTCTGCGCTCTTTCTCTCTCTCTGCGCTCTTTCTTTCTCTCTCTGCGTTCTTTCTTTCTCTCTCTCTTTGCACTCTTTCTTCCTCTCTCTCTCTGCGCTCTTTCTTTCTCTGCGCTTTTTCTCTCTCTCTGCGCTCTTTCTTTCTTTCTCTCTGCGCTCTTTCTTTCTTTCTCTCTGCGCTCTTTCTTTCTCTCTGCGCTCTTACTTTCTCTCTGCGCTCTTTCTTTCTCTCTGCGCTCTTTCTCTCTCTCTCTCTGCGCTCTTTTTCTCTATCTCTATGCACTCTTTCTTTCTCAATCTGCGCTCTTTCTTTCTCTCTCTCTCTGCGCTCTTTGTCTCTCTCTGCGCTCTTTCTTTCTCTCTCTGCGCTCTCTCTCTCTGCGCTCTTTCTTTCTCTATCTCTGCGCTCATTCTTTCTCTATCTCTGCGCTCTTTCTCTCTCTCTGTGCTCTTTCTCTCTCTCTGCGCTCTTTCTCTCTCTCTCTCTCTGCGCTCTTTCTTTCTCTCTCACACACAAGGCACAGCTATCTCTCACTCCCTGTCACACACGAGGCACAGCTATCTCTCACTCCCTGTCACACACGAGCTACAGCTATCTCTCACTCTCTGTCATACATGAGGCACAGTTATCTCTCACTCCCTGTCACACACGAGGCACAGCTATCTCTCACTCCCTGTCACACATGAGGCACAGTTATCTCTCCCTCCCTGTCACACACGAGGCACAGTGATCTGTGCTGATTATTGAGTGACAGCTGCTCCGCCTGCAACAAAACTCTCTAATTAAACAGAAGCATCTGGCTCAGCGGAGAGATCCTCGGCCCCTCACTCATTGCCCCGGGGGGCGGCCCGGGGTACGTCAGGCACTGCCACCTGCCAATATGTAACACCAGCATCTAATATAGAGCAGGGCCGAGTATCATTCCTGCAGGGATTCCTCTTCTCGAGACTTAACCCCTTTTGGGGTTACATTTGACATGACTGTGTCATGACTGTTGACTGTGACATGGAGAGATAGCTGTGCATCGTGTGTGTGATAGTGAGAGATTACTGTTCATCGTGTGTGTGTGACAGTGAGAGATAGTTGTGCATCGTGTGTGTGTGACAGGGAGAGATAGCTGTGCATCGTGTGTGTGACATGGAGAGATTACTGTTCATCGTGTGTGTGTGTGACAGTGAAAGATATGTGTGCATCGTGTGTGTGTGACAGGGAGAGATAGCTGTGCATCGTGTGTGTGACATGGAGAGATAGCTTTGCATCGTGTGTGTGTGTCAGGGAGTGAGAGATAGCTGTGCATCGTGTGTGTGTATGACAGGGAGAGATAGCTGTGCATCGTGTGTGTGTCAGGGAGTGAGAGATAGCTGTGCATCGTGTGTGTGTGTCAGGGAGTGAGAGATAGCTGTGCATCGTGTGTGACAGTGATAGATAGCTGTGCATCGTGTGTGTGTGACAGTGAGAGATAGCTGTGCATCGTGTGTGTGTGACAGTGAGAGTTAGCTATGCATCGTGTGCGTGTGACAGGGAGAGATAGCATTGCTTCGTGTGTGTGTGTGTGACAGGGAGAGATAGCTGTGCATCATGTGTGTGTGACAGTGAGAGATAGCGGTGCATCATGTGTGTGTGACAGTGAGAGATAGCTGTGCATCGTGTGTGTGTGTGACAGTGATAGATAGCTGTGCATCGTGTGTGTGTGACAGGGATAGATAGCTGTGCATTGTGTGTGTGTGTGACAGGGAGAGATAGCTGTGCATCGTGTGTGTGTCAGGGAGTGAGAGATAGCTGTGCATCATGTGTGTGTGACAGGGAGAGATAGCTGTTCATTGTGTGTGACATTGAGAGATAGCTGTGCATCATGTGTGTGTGTGTGACAGGGAGAGATAGCTGTTCATCGTGTGTGTGTGTGTCAAGGAGTGAGAGATAGTTGTGAATCTTGTGTGTGTCAGGGAGTGAGAGATAGCTGTGCATCGTGTGAGTGTTTCAGGGAGTGATAGATAGCTGTGCATCGTGTGAGTGTGACAGTGAGAGTTAGCTGTGCATCGTGTGTCTGTGACAGGGAGAGATAGATGTGCATCGTGTGTGTGACAGGGAGAGATAGCTGTGCATTGTGTGTGTGTGACAGGGAGAGATAGCTGTGCATCGTGTGTGTGAGACAGGGAGAGATAGCTGTGCATCGTGTGTGTGTGACAGAGAGAGATAGCTGTGCATCGTGTGTGTGTCAGGGAGTGAGAGATAGCTGTGCATCGTGTGTGTGTGTGACAGGGAGAGATAGCTGTGCATTGTGTGTGTGTGAAAGGGAGAGATAGCTGTGCATCGTGTGTGTGTCAGGGAGTGAGAGATAGTTGTGCATCGTGTGTGTGAGACAGTGAGAGATAGCTGTGCATTGTGTGTGTGTGACAGTGAGAGATAGCTGTGCATCGTGTGTGTGTGACAGGGAGAGATAGCTGTGCATCGTGTGTGTGTCAGGGAGTGAGAGATAGCTGTGCATCATGTGTGTGTGACAGGGAAAGATAGCTGTGCATTGTGTGTGTGTGTGACAGTGAGAGATATCTGTGCATCGTGTGTGTGTGACAGGGAGAGATAGCTGTTCATCGTGTGTGTGTGTGTGTGTCATTGAGTGAGAGATAGTTGTGCATCGTGTGTGTGTCAGGGAGTGAGAGAAAGCTGTGCATCGTGTGTGTGTTTCAGGGAGTGAGAGATAGCTGTGCATCATGTGTGTGTGTGACAGGGAGAGATAGTTGTACATCGTGTGTGCATCTCTCACTGTCACACATACGATGCACAGCTATCTCTCCTTGTCACACACACACGATGCACAGCTATCTCACACTGTCACACACACACACACACACACACACACACACACACACACACACACACACACACACACACACACACACACACACACACACACACACACACACACACACACACACACACACACACACACACACACACACACACACACACACACACACACACACACACGGCACAGCTATCTCTTCCTGTCACACACACACACACACACACACACACACACGATGCACAGCTAACTCTCACTGTCACACACACACGAGGCACAGCTATCTATCACTCCCTGTCACACACACACAATGCACAGCTATCTCTCACTCCCTGACACACACACACAAACAATGCACAGCTATCTCTCACTCTCACACACACGATGCACAGCTATCTCTCACTCCCTGACACACGCACACAATGCACAGCTATCTCTCACTTCTTGAAACACACACGATGCACAGCTATCTCTCACTGTCACACACACACGATGCACAGCTATGTCTCACTGTCACACACACACACATGATGCACAGCTATGTCTCACTGTCACACACACACGAGGCACAGCTATCTATCACTCCCTGTCACACACACACAATGCACAGCTATCTCTCACTCCCTGACACACACACACAAACAATGCACAGCTATCTCTCACTCTCACACACACGATGCACAGCTATCTCTCACTCCCTGACACACGCACACAATGCACAGCTATCTCTCACTCCTTGAAACACACACGATGCACAGCTATCTCTCACTGTCACACACACACGATGCACAGCTATGTCTCACTGTCACACACACACACATGATGCACAGCTATGTCTCACTGTCACACACACACGATGCACAGCTATCTCTCCCTGTCACACACACGATGCACAGATATCTCTCACTCCCTGAAACACACACAATGCACAGCTATCTCTCCCTGTCACACATACACAATGCACAGCTATCTCTCCCTGTCACACACACACAATGCACAGCTATCTCTCCCTGTCACACATACACAATGCACAGCTATCTCTCCATGTCACACACACACACATGATGCACAGCTATCTCACACTGTCTCACACACACGATGCACAACTATCTCTCACTCCCTGACACACACACGATGCACAGCTATCATTCCCTGTCACACACACAAGATGCACAGCTATCTCTCACTCCCTGACACACACACGATGCACAGCTACCTCTCTCTGTCACACACACATGATGCACAGCTATCTCTCCCTGTATCACACACACGATTCACAGCTATCTCTCCCTGTCACACACACACGATGCACAGCTACCTCTCACTGTCACACACGATGAACAGTAATCTCTCACTATCACACACACGATGCACAGCTATCTTTCCCTGTCACACACACACACACACGATGCACAGCTATCTCTCACTCCCTGACACACACACGATGCACAGCTATCTCTCCCTGTCACACACACACAATGCACAGCTATCTCTCCCTGTCACACACACACGATGCACACCTATCTCTCACTCCCTGACACACACAAACGATGCACAGCTATCTCTCACTGTCACACACACATGATGCACAGCTATCTCTCCCTGTCACACACACACACGATGCACAGCTATCTCTCCCTGTCACACACACACGATGCACAGCTATCTCTCCCTGTCACACACACACGATGCACAGCTATCTCTCCCTGTCACACATACACGATACACAGCTATCTCTCCCTGTCATACACACACGATGCGCAGCTATCTCTCCCTGTCACACACACGATGCACAGCTATCTCTCACTGTCACACACACACATACGATGCACAGCTATCTTTCACTGTCACACACACGATGCACAGCTATCTCTCACTGTCTCACACACACACACGATGCACAGCTTTCTCTCACTGTCACACACACAAACGATGCACAGCTATCTCACACTGTCACACACACACGATGCACAGCTATCTCACACTGTCACACACACACGATGCACAGCTCTCACTCCGCCACACACACACGATGCACAGCTATCTCTCCCTGTCATACACACACGATGCACAGCTATCTCTCCCTGTCACACACACACGCTGCACAGCTATCTCTCACTGTCTCACACACGATGCACAGTTATCTCTCACTCCGTCACACATGGGGCACAGCTATCTCTCACTCCCTGTCACACACAAGGCACAGCTATATCTCACTCCCTGTCACACACACGAGGCACAGCTATCTCTCACTCCCTGTCACACACGATGCACAGTCATCTCTCACTCCCTGTCACACACGAGGCACAGCTATCTCTCACTCCCTGTCACACATGAGGCACAGTTATCTCTCCCTCCCTGTCACACACGAGGCACAGTGATCTGTGCTGATTATTGAGTGACAGCTGCTCCGCCTGCAACAAAACTCTCTAATTAAACAGAAGCATCTGGCTCAGCGGAGAGATCCTCGGCCCCTCACCCATTGCCCCGGGGGGCGGCTCGGGGTACGTCAGGCACTGCCACCTGCCAATATGTAACACCAGCATCTAATATAGAGCAGGGCCGAGTATCATTCCTGCAGGGATTCCTCTTCTCGAGACTTAACCCCTTTTGTGATATACTGTAGAGGCCATGGTCCCATTGCGAACTTTAATGCGGGGTATGCCTGTGTTACTCAGGCCTGTTATCTTAGTCCCATTGCGTACGTTAATGCAGGGTATGCCTGTAGTTACTCAGGCCTGTTAGCTTAGTCCCATCGCGTACGTTAATGCGGGGTATGCCTGTAGTTACTCAGGCCTGTTAGCTTAGTCCCATTGCGTACGTTAATGCGGGGTATGCCTTTAGTTACTCAGGCCTGTTAGCTTTGTCCCATTGCGTACATTAATGCGGGGTATGCCTGTGTTACTCAGGCCTGTTAGCTTAGTCCCATTGTGTACGTTAATGCGGGGTATGCCTGTGTTACTCAGGCCTGTTAGCCTAGTCCCATTGCGTACGTTACTGCGGGGTATGCCTGTAGTTACTCAGGCCTGTTAGCTTAGTCCCATTGCGTACGTTAATGCGGGTGTGCCTGTAGTTACTCAGGCCTGAGAGAGAAAGAAGTAACCCCTGCCTCACCCCATAGTAACCCCTGCCTCACCCCATAGTAACCCCAGCCTCACCCCATATTAACTCCTGCCGCACCCCATAGTAACCCCTGCCTCACCCCATAGTAACCCCTGCCTCACCCCATAGTAACCCCTGCCTCACCCCATAGTAACCCCTGCCTCACCCCATATTAACCCCTGCCTCACCCCATATTAACCCCTGCCTCACCACATACTAACCCCTGCCTCACCCCATATTAACCCCTGCCTCACCCCATAGTAACCCCAGCCTCACCCCATAGTAACCCCTGCCTCACCCCATAGTAACCCCTGCCTCACACCTATAGTAACCCCTGCCGCACCCCATAGTAACCCCTGCCACACCCCATAGTAACCCCTGTCTCACCCCATAGTAACCCCTGCCTCACCCTATAGTAACTCCTGCCTCACACCATATTAACCCCTGCCTCACCCCATAGTAAGTGGCTTGACCTTTATTAGTGAGCCTGGTTACCCCCTCTCGGAACCACAGACTTAGAAATCGCCAGCTCATATACAGTGCATAAAATATATTTATATATATACCCTTATACACCATTTTAATAAAAAATATCACAAAATTCTTCTAAGTCTCTCGGGAAGAGTGAAAGACGCGCACGTTCATTTTCAGAGCTCCTAGACCTTCCTATAAGAAGTTAGCTAAAAAGTAGCTTCGAAAAACGCTAAGGTTAAGTTTCAGAGTTGCTTCTAATGTACCAAAGCTGGACTTAGACATAATTTCACTCTCACAACATTATGGCTGGTTGGAGACAGTCCGAACCACAAGTACCGGGTCCATGGTTCTGGCCGTATACTGGGGGGACGGGGACGACTCCCATTAACCCCTGACTATACCGGGGATACGCTTATCACAATGCCTTTCTGGTCTGTGCTGAAGCAGGGCATTCTGGCAGCCAAGTGGCTTGACCTTTATTAGTGAGCCTGGTATGTAATAATACTATCCTTATCCCTGTATGTACAGCGCCGCCATCACTGTCAGTGAGTAGAAAGTACTTTTCTCCACCCCTGTTATTGCCACAGACTTGCCCTTTACAGGGCGCCGCCGTCACTGTCAGTGCTATGTAGTACTATCCTTATCACTGTATCTACAGCGCCGCCGTCACTGTCACTGCTATGTAATAATACTATCCTTATCCCTGTATGTACAGTGCCGCCGTCACTGTCACTGCTATGCAATAATACTATCCTTATCTCTGTATGTACAGCGCCGCCGTCACTGTCAGTGCTATGTAATAATACTATACTTATCCCTGTATGTACAGCGCCACCGTCACTGTCAGTGCTATGTAATAATACTATCCTTATCCCTGTATGTACAGCGCCGCGGTCACTGTCAGTGCTATGTAATAATACTATTCTTATCCCTGTATGTACAGCGCCGCCGTCACTGTCAGTGCTATGTAATACTATCCTTATCCCTGTATGTACAGCGCCGCCGTCACTGTCAGTTCTATGTAATACTATCCTTATCCCTGTATGTACAGCGCCGCCGTCACTGTCACTGCTATGTAATAACACTATCCTTAACCCTGTATGTACAGCGCCGCCGTCACTGTCAGTGCTATGTAATAATAATATCCTTATCCCTGTATGTACAGCGCCGCCGTCACTGTCAGTGCTAAGTAATACTATCCTTATCCCTGTATGTACAGCGCCGCCGTCACTGTCAGTGCTGTGTAATACTATCCTTATCCCTGTATGTACAGCGTCGCCGTCACTGTCAGTGCTATGTAATACTATCCTTATCCCTGTATGTACAGCACCGCGTCACTGTCAGTGCTATGTAAAACTATCCTTATCCCTGTGTGTACAGCGCCGCCGTCACTGTCACTGCTATGTAATGATACTTTCCTTATCCCTGTATGTACAGCGCCGCCGTCACTGTCAGTGCTAGGCAATAATAATATCCTTATCCCTGTATGTACAGCGCCGCCGTCACTGTCAGTGCTATGTAATACTATCCTTATCCCTGTATGTACAGCGCCGCGTCACTGTCAGTGCTATGTAATACTATCCTTATCCCTGTGTGTACAGCGCCACCGTCACTGTCAGTGCTATGTAATAATACTATCCTTATCCCTGTATGTACAGCGCCACCGTCACTGTCAGTGCTATGTAATAATACTATCCTTATTCCTGTATGTATAGCGCCCCCTGTATGTACAGCGCCGCCGTCACTGTCAGTTCTATGTAATACTATCCTTATCCCTGTATGTACAGCGCCACGTCACTGTCAGTGCTATGTGATAATACTATCCTTATCCTTGTATGTACAGCGCCGCCGTCACTGTCAGTGCTATGTAATACAATCCTTAACCCTGTATGTACAGCGCCGCCGTCACTGTCAGTGCTGTGTAATACTATCCTTATCCCTGTATTTACAGCACCGCCGTCACTGTCAGTGCTATGTAATACTATCCTTATCCCTGTATGTACAGCGCCGCGTCACTGTCAGTGCTATGTAATACTATCCTTATCCCTGTGTGTACAGCGCCGCCGTCACTGTCAGTGCTATGTAATAATACTATCCTTATCCCTGTATGTACAGTGCCACCGTCACTGTCAGTGCTATGTAATAATACTATCCTTATCCCTGTATGTACAGCGCCACCGTCACTGTCAGTGCTATGTAATAATACTATCCTTATTCCTGTATGTACAGCGCCCCCTGTATGTACAGCGCCTCCGTCACTGTCAGTGCTATGTAATAATATTATCCTTATCCCTGTATGTACAGCGCCTCCGTCACTGTCAGTGCTATGTAATAATACTATCCTTATCCCTGTATGTACAGCGCTGCGGTCACTGTCAGTGCTATGTAATAATACTATTCTTATCCCTGTATGTACAGCGCCGCCGTCACTGTCAGTGCTATGTAATACTATCCTTATCCCTGTATGTACAGCGCCGCCGTCACTGTCAGTTCTATGTAATACTATCCTTATCCCTGTATGTACAGCGCCGCCGTCACTGTCACTGCTATGTAATAACACTATCCTTAACCCTGTATGTACAGCGCCGCCGTCACTGTCAGTGCTATGTAATAATAATATCCTTATCCCTGTATGTACAGCGCCGCTGTCACTGTCAGTGCTAAGTAATACTATCCTTATCCCTGTATGTACAGCGCCGCCGTCACTGTCAGTGCTGTGTAATACTATCCTTATCCCTGTATGTACAGCGTCGCCGTCACTGTCAGTGCTATGTAATACTATCCTTATCCCTGTATGTACAGCACCGCGTCACTGTCAGTGCTATGTAAAACTATCCTTATCCCTGTGTGTACAGCGCCGCCGTCACTGTCACTGCTATGTAATGATACTTTCCTTATCCCTGTATGTACAGCGCCGCCGTCACTGTCAGTGCTAGGCAATAATAATATCCTTATCCCTGTATGTACAGCGCCGCCGTCACTGTCAGTGCTATGTAATACTATCCTTATCCCTGTATGTACAGCGCCGAGTCACTGTCAGTGCTATGTAATACTATCCTTATCCCTGTGTGTACAGCGCCACCGTCACTGTCAGTGCTATGTAATAATACTATCCTTATCCCTGTATGTACAGCGCCACCGTCACTGTCAGTGCTATGTAATAATACTATCCTTATTCCTGTATGTATAGCGCCCCCTGTATGTACAGCGCCGCCGTCACTGTCAGTTCTATGTAATACTATCCTTATCCCTGTATGTACAGCGCCACGTCACTGTCAGTGCTATGTGATAATACTATCCTTATCCTTGTATGTACAGCGCCGCCGTCACTGTCAGTGCTATGTAATACAATCCTTAACCCTGTATGTACAGCGCCGCCGTCACTGTCAGTGCTGTGTAATACTATCCTTATCCCTGTATTTACAGCACCGCCGTCACTGTCAGTGCTATGTAATACTATCCTTATCCCTGTATGTACAGCGCCGCGTCACTGTCAGTGCTATGTAATACTATCCTTATCCCTGTGTGTACAGCGCCGCCGTCACTGTCAGTGCTATGTAATAATACTATCCTTATCCCTGTATGTACAGTGCCACCGTCACGGTCAGTGCTATGTAATAATACTATCCTTATCCCTGTATGTACAGCGCCACCGTCACTGTCAGTGCTATGTAATAATACTATCCTTATTCCTGTATGTACAGCGCCCCCTGTATGTACAGCGCCTCCGTCACTGTCAGTGCTATGTAATAATATTATCCTTATCCCTGTATGTACAGCGCCTCCGTCACTGTCAGTGCTATGTAATAATACTATCCTTATCCCTGTATGTACAGCGCTGCGGTCACTGTCAGTGCTATGTAATAATACTATTCTTATCCCTGTATGTACAGCGCCGCCGTCACTGTCAGTGCTATGTAATACTATCCTTATCCCTGTATGTACAGCGCCGCCGTCACTGTCAGTTCTATGTAATACTATCCTTATCCCTGTATGTACAGCGCCGCCGTCACTGTCACTGCTATGTAATTACACTATCCTTAACCCTGTATGTACAGCGCCGCCATCACTGTCAGTGCTATGTAATAATAATATCCTTATCCCTGTATGTACAGCGCCGCCGTCACTGTCAGTGCTAAGTAATACTATCCTTATCCCTGTATGTACAGCGCCGCCGTCACTGTCAGTGCTGTGTAATACTATCCTTATCCCTGTATGTACAGCGTCGCCGTCACTGTCAGTGCTATGTAATACTATCCTTATCCCTGTATGTACAGCACCGCGTCACTGTCAGTGCTATGTAAAAATATCCTTATCCCTGTGTGTACAGCGCCTCCGTCACTGTCACTGCTATGTAATGATACTTTCCTTATCCCTGTATGTACAGCGCCGCCGTCACTGTCAGTGCTATGCAATAATAATATCCTTATCCCTGTATGTACAGCGTCGCCGTCACTGTCAGTGCTATGTAATACTATCCTTATCCCTGTATGTACAGCGCCGCGTCACTGTCAGTGCTATGTAATACTATCCTTATCCCTGTGTGTACAGCGCCGCCGTCACTGTCAGTGCTATGTAATAATACTATCCTTATCCCTGTATGTACAGTGCCACCGTCACTGTCAGTGCTATGTAATAATACTATCCTTAACCCTGTATGTACAGCGCCACCGTCACTGTCAGTGCTATGTAATAATACTATCCTTATTCCTGTATGTACAGCGCCCCCTGTATGTACAGCGCCTCCGTCACTGTCAGTGCTATGTAATAATATTATCCTTATCCCTGTATGTACAGCGCTGCCGTCACTGACAGTGCTATGTAATACTATCCCTATCCCTGTATGTACAGCGCCGCCGTCACTGTTACTGCTATGTAATAATACTATCCTTATCCCTGTATGTACAGCGCCGCCGTCACTGTCAGTGCTATGTAATAATAATATCCTTATATCTGTATGTACAGCGCCGCCGTCACTGTCAGTGCTATGTAATACTATCCTTATCCCTGTATGTACAATTACATAGCACTGACAGTAACGGCGGTGTTGAACATACAGGGATAAGAATAGTATTATTACATTGCACTGACAGTGACCGCGGCGCTGTACATACAGGGATAAGGATAGTATTTTAACATAGCACTGACAGTGACGGTGGCGCTGTACATACAGGGATAAGTATAGTATTATTACATAGCACTGACAGTGACGGCGGCGCTGTACATACAGAGATAAGGATAGTATTATTGCATAGCAGTGACAGTGACGGTGGCACTGTACATACAGGGATAAGGATAGTATTATTACATAGCAGTGACAGTGACGGCGGCACTGTAGATACAGGGATAAGGATAGTATTACATAGCACTGACAGTGATGGCGGCGACCTGTAAAGAGCAAATCTGTGGCAATAACAGGGGTGGAGAAAAGTACTTTCAACCCACTGACAGTGATGGCGGCGCTGTACATACAGGGATAAGGATAGTATTATTACATAGCACTGACAGTGACGGCGGCGCTGTACATACAGGGATAAGGATAGTATTATTACATAGCAGTGACAGCGCCGCCGTCACTGTCAGTGCTATGTAATAATACTATCTTTCCCTGTATGTACAGCGCCGCCGTCACTGTCAGTGCTATGTAATAATACTATCCTTATCCCTGTATGTACAGCGCCGCCGTCACTGTCAGTGCTATGTAATAATACTATCCTTATCCCTGTATGTACAGCGCCGCCGTCACTGTCAGTGCTATGTAATAATACTATCCTTATCCCTGTATGTACAGCGCCGCCGTCACTGTCAGTGCTATGTAATAATACTATCCTTATCGCTGTATGTACAGCGCCGCCGTCACTGTAAGTGCTATGTAATAATACTATCCTTATCCCTGTATGTACAGCGCCGCCATCACTGTCAGTGAGTAGAAAGTACTTTTCTCCACCCCTGTTATTGCCACAGACTTGCCCTTTACAGGGCGCCGCCGTCACTGTCAGTGCTATGTAGTACTATCCTTATCACTGTATCTACAGCGCCGCCGTCACTGTCACTGCTATGTAATAATACTATCCTTATCCCTGTATGTACAGTGCCGCCGTCACTGTCACTGCTATGCAATAATACTATCCTTATCTCTGTATGTACAGCGCCGCCGTCACTGTCAGTGCTATGTAATAATACTATACTTATCCCTGTATGTACAGCGCCACCGTCACTGTCAGTGCTATGTAATAATACTATCCTTATCCCTGTATGTACAGCGCCGCGGTCACTGTCAGTGCTATGTAATAATACTATTCTTATCCCTGTATGTACAGCGCCGCCGTCACTGTCAGTGCTATGTAATACTATCCTTATCCCTGTATGTACAGCGCCGCCGTCACTGTCAGTTCTATGTAATACTATCCTTATCCCTGTATGTACAGCGCCGCCGTCACTGTCACTGCTATGTAATAACACTATCCTTAACCCTGTATGTACAGCACCGCCGTCACTGTCAGTGCTATGTAATAATAATATCCTTATCCCTGTATGTACAGCGCCGCCGTCACTGTCAGTGCTAAGTAATACTATCCTTATCCCTGTATGTACAGCGCCGCCGTCACTGTCAGTGCTGTGTAATACTATCCTTATCCCTGTATGTACAGCGTCGCCGTCACTGTCAGTGCTATGTAATACTATCCTTATCCCTGTATGTACAGCACCGCGTCACTGTCAGTGCTATGTAAAACTATCCTTATCCCTGTGTGTACAGCGCCGCCGTCACTGTCACTGCTATGTAATGATACTTTCCTTATCCCTGTATGTACAGCGCCGCCGTCACTGTCAGTGCTAGGCAATAATAATATCCTTATCCCTGTATGTACAGCGCCGCCGTCACTGTCAGTGCTATGTAATACTATCCTTATCCCTGTATGTACAGCGCCGCGTCACTGTCAGTGCTATGTAATACTATCCTTATCCCTGTGTGTACAGCGCCACCGTCACTGTCAGTGCTATGTAATAATACTATCCTTATCCCTGTATGTACAGCGCCACCGTCACTGTCAGTGCTATGTAATAATACTATCCTTATTCCTGTATGTATAGCGCCCCCTGTATGTACAGCGCCGCCGTCACTGTCAGTTCTATGTAATACTATCCTTATCCCTGTATGTACAGCGCCACGTCACTGTCAGTGCTATGTGATAATACTATCCTTATCCTTGTATGTACAGCGCCGCCGTCACTGTCAGTGCTATGTAATACAATCCTTAACCCTGTATGTACAGCGCCGCCGTCACTGTCAGTGCTGTGTAATACTATCCTTATCCCTGTATTTACAGCACCGCCGTCACTGTCAGTGCTATGTAATACTATCCTTATCCCTGTATGTACAGCGCCGCGTCACTGTCAGTGCTATGTAATACTATCCTTATCCCTGTGTGTACAGCGCCGCCGTCACTGTCAGTGCTATGTAATAATACTATCCTTATCCCTGTATGTACAGTGCCACCGTCACTGTCAGTGCTATGTAATAATACTATCCTTATCCCTGTATGTACAGCGCCACCGTCACTGTCAGTGCTATGTAATAATACTATCCTTATTCCTGTATGTACAGCGCCCCCTGTATGTACAGCGCCTCCGTCACTGTCAGTGCTATGTAATAATATTATCCTTATCCCTGTATGTACAGCGCCTCCGTCACTGTCAGTGCTATGTAATAATACTATCCTTATCCCTGTATGTACAGCGCTGCGGTCACTGTCAGTGCTATGTAATAATACTATTCTTATCCCTGTATGTACAGCGCCGCCGTCACTGTCAGTGCTATGTAATACTATCCTTATCCCTGTATGTACAGCGCCGCCGTCACTGTCAGTTCTATGTAATACTATCCTTATCCCTGTATGTACAGCGCCGCCGTCACTGTCACTGCTATGTAATAACACTATCCTTAACCCTGTATGTACAGCGCCGCCGTCACTGTCAGTGCTATGTAATAATAATATCCTTATCCCTGTATGTACAGCGCCGCCGTCACTGTCAGTGCTAAGTAATACTATCCTTATCCCTGTATGTACAGCGCCGCCGTCACTGTCAGTGCTGTGTAATACTATCCTTATCCCTGTATGTACAGCGTCGCCGTCACTGTCAGTGCTATGTAATACTATCCTTATCCCTGTATGTACAGCACCGCGTCACTGTCAGTGCTATGTAAAACTATCCTTATCCCTGTGTGTACAGCGCCGCCGTCACTGTCACTGCTATGTAATGATACTTTCCTTATCCCTGTATGTACAGCGCCGCCGTCACTGTCAGTGCTAGGCAATAATAATATCCTTATCCCTGTATGTACAGCGCCGCCGTCACTGTCAGTGCTATGTAATACTATCCTTATCCCTGTATGTACAGCGCCGCGTCACTGTCAGTGCTATGTAATACTATCCTTATCCCTGTGTGTACAGCGCCACCGTCACTGTCAGTGCTATGTAATAATACTATCCTTATCCCTGTATGTACAGCGCCACCGTCACTGTCAGTGCTATGTAATAATACTATCCTTATTCCTGTATGTATAGCGCCCCCTGTATGTACAGCGCCGCCGTCACTGTCAGTTCTATGTAATACTATCCTTATCCCTGTATGTACAGCGCCACGTCACTGTCAGTGCTATGTGATAATACTATCCTTATCCTTGTATGTACAGCGCCGCCGTCACTGTCAGTGCTATGTAATACAATCCTTAACCCTGTATGTACAGCGCCGCCGTCACTGTCAGTGCTGTGTAATACTATCCTTATCCCTGTATTTACAGCACCGCCGTCACTGTCAGTGCTATGTAATACTATCCTTATCCCTGTATGTACAGCGCCGCGTCACTGTCAGTGCTATGTAATACTATCCTTATCCCTGTGTGTACAGCGCCGCCGTCACTGTCAGTGCTATGTAATAATACTATCCTTATCCCTGTATGTACAGTGCCACCGTCACGGTCAGTGCTATGTAATAATACTATCCTTATCCCTGTATGTACAGCGCCACCGTCACTTTCAGTGCTATGTAATAATACTATCCTTATTCCTGTATGTACAGCGCCCCCTGTATGTACAGCGCCTCTGTCACTGTCAGTGCTATGTAATAATATTATCCTTATCCCTGTATGTACAGCGCCTCCGTCACTGTCAGTGCTATGTAATAATACTATCCTTATCCCTGTATGTACAGCGCTGCGGTCACTGTCAGTGCTATGTAATAATACTATTCTTATCCCTGTATGTACAGCGCCGCCGTCACTGTCAGTGCTATGTAATACTATCCTTATCCCTGTATGTACAGCGCCGCCGTCACTGTCAGTTCTATGTAATACTATCCTTATCCCTGTATGTACAGCGCCGCCGTCACTGTCACTGCTATGTAATTACACTATCCTTAACCCTGTATGTACAGCGCCGCCATCACTGTCAGTGCTATGTAATAATAATATCCTTATCCCTGTATGTACAGCGCCGCCGTCACTGTCAGTGCTAAGTAATACTATCCTTATCCCTGTATGTACAGCGCCGCCGTCACTGTCAGTGCTGTGTAATACTATCCTTACCCCTGTATGTACAGCGTCGCCGTCACTGTCAGTGCTATGTAATACTATCCTTATCCCTGTATGTACAGCACCGCGTCACTGTCAGTACTATGTAAAAATATCCTTATCCCTGTGTGTACAGCGCCTCCGTCACTGTCACTGCTATGTAATGATACTTTCCTTATCCCTGTATGTACAGCGCCGCCGTCACTGTCAGTGCTATGCAATAATAATATCCTTATCCCTGTATGTACAGCGCCGCCGTCACTGTCAGTGCTATGTAATACTATCCTTATCCCTGTATGTACAGCGCCGCGTCACTGTCAGTGCTATGTAATACTATCCTTATCCCTGTGTGTACAGCGCCGCCGTCACTGTCAGTGCTATGTAATAATACTATCCTTATCCCTGTATGTACAGTGCCACCGTCACTGTCAGTGCTATGTAATAATACTATCCTTATCCCTGTATGTACAGCGCCACCGTCACTGTCAGTGCTATGTAATAATACTATCCTTATTCCTGTATGTACAGCGCCCCCTGTATGTACAGCGCCTCCGTCACTGTCAGTGCTATGTAATAATATTATCCTTATCCCTGTATGTACAGCGCTGCCGTCACTGACAGTGCTATGTAATACTATCCCTATCCCTGTATGTACAGCGCCGCCGTCACTGTTACTGCTATGTAATAATACTATCCTTATCCCTGTATGTACAGCGCCGCCGTCACTGTCAGTGCTATGTAATAATAATATCCTTATATCTGTATGTACAGCGCCGCCGTCACTGTCAGTGCTATGTAATACTATCCTTATCCCTGTATGTACAATTACATAGCACTGACAGTAACGGCGGTGTTGAACATACAGGGATAAGAATAGTATTATTACATTGCACTGACAGTGACCGCGGCGCTGTACATACAGGGATAAGGATAGTATTTTAACATAGCACTGACAGTGACGGTGGCGCTGTACATACAGGGATAAGTATAGTATTATTACATAGCACTGACAGTGACGGCGGCGCTGTACATACAGAGATAAGGATAGTATTATTGCATAGCAGTGACAGTGACGGTGGCACTGTACATACAGGGATAAGGATAGTATTATTACATAGCAGTGACAGTGACGGCGGCACTGTAGATACAGGGATAAGGATAGTATTACATAGCACTGACAGTGATGGCGGCGACCTGTAAAGAGCAAATCTGTGGCAATAACAGGGGTGGAGAAAAGTACTTTCAACCCACTGACAGTGATGGCGGCGCTGTACATACAGGGATAAGGATAGTATTATTACATAGCACTGACAGTGACGGCGGCGCTGTACATACAGGGATAAGGATAGTATTATTACATAGCAGTGACAGCGCCGCCGTCACTGTCAGTGCTATGTAATAATACTATCTTTCCCTGTATGTACAGCGCCGCCGTCACTGTCAGTGCTATGTAATAATACTATCCTTATCCCTGTATGTACAGCGCCGCCGTCACTGTCAGTGCTATGTAATAATACTATCCTTATCCCTGTATGTACAGCGCCGCCGTCACTGTCAGTGCTATGTAATAATACTATCCTTATCCCTGTATGTACAGCGCCGCCGTCACTGTCAGTGCTATGTAATAATACTATCCTTATCGCTGTATGTACAGCGCCGCCGTCACTGTAAGTGCTATGTAATAATACTATCCTTATCCCTGTGTGTACAGCGCCGCCGTCACTGTCAGTGCTATGTAATAATACTATCCTTATCCCTGTATGTACAGTACCCCCGTCACTGTCAGTTCTATGTATTACTATCCTTATCCCTGTATGTACAGCGCCGCCGTCACAGTCACTGCTATGTAATAATACTATCCTTATCCCTGTATGTACAGCGCCGCCGTCACTGTCAGTGCTATGCAATAATAATATCCTTATCCCTTTGTGTACAGCGCCGCCGTCACTGTCAGTGCTATGTAATACTATCCTTATCCCTGTATGTACAGCGCCGCCGTCACTGTCAGTGCTGTGTAATACTATCCTTATCCTTGTATGTACAGCACTGCCGTCACTGTCAGTGCTATGTAATACTATCCTTATCCCTGTATGTACAGCGCCGCCGTCACTGTCAGTGCTATGTAATACTATCCTTATCCCTGTGTGTACAGCGCCGCCGTCACTGTCAGTGCTATGTAATAATACTATCCTTATCCCTGTATGTACAGTTCCACCATCACTGTCAGTGCTATGTAATAATACTATCCTTATCCCTGTATGTACAGCGCCACCGTCACTGTCAGTGCTATGTAATAATACTATCCTTATTCCTGTATGTACAGCGCCGCCGTCACTGTCAGTGCTATGTAATAATACAATCCTTATCCCTGTATGTACAGCGCCGCCGTCACTGTCAGTGCTATGTAATAATACTATCCTTATCCCTGTATGTACAGCGCCGCCGTCACTGTCAGTGCTATGTAATACTATCCTTATCCCTGTATGTACAGCACCGCCGTCACTGTCAGTTCTATGTAATACTATCCTTATCCCTGTGTGTACAGCGCCACCGTCACTGTCAGTGCTATGTAATAATACTATCCTTATCCCTGTATGTACAGCGCCACCGTCACTGTCAGTGCTATGTAATAATACTATCCTTATTCCTGTATGTATAGCGCCCCCTGTATGTACAGCGCCGCCGTCACTGTCAGTTCTATGTAATACTATCCTTATCCCTGTATGTACAGCGCCACGTCACTGTCAGTGCTATGTGATAATACTATCCTTATCCTTGTATGTACAGCGCCGCCGTCACTGTCAGTGCTATGTAATACAATCCTTAACCCTGTATGTACAGCGCCGCCGTCACTGTCAGTGCTGTGTAATACTATCCTTATCCCTGTATTTACAGCACCGCCGTCACTGTCAGTGCTATGTAATACTATCCTTATCCCTGTATGTACAGCGCCGCGTCACTGTCAGTGCTATGTAATACTATCCTTATCCCTGTGTGTACAGCGCCGCCGTCACTGTCAGTGCTATGTAATAATACTATCCTTATCCCTGTATGTACAGTGCCACCGTCACTGTCAGTGCTATGTAATAATACTATCCTTATCCCTGTATGTACAGCGCCACCGTCACTGTCAGTGCTATGTAATAATACTATCCTTATTCCTGTATGTACAGCGCCCCCTGTATGTACAGCGCCTCCGTCACTGTCAGTGCTATGTAATAATATTACTCTTATCCCTGTATGTACAGCGCCTCCGTCACTGTCAGTGCTATGTAATAATACTATCCTTATCCCTGTATGTACAGCGCTGCGGTCACTGTCAGTGCTATGTAATAATACTATTCTTATCCCTGTATGTACAGCGCCGCCGTCACTGTCAGTGCTATGTAATACTATCCTTATCCCTGTATGTACAGCGCCGCCGTCACTGTCAGTTCTATGTAATACTATCCTTATCCCTGTATGTACAGCGCCGCCGTCACTGTCACTGCTATGTAATAACACTATCCTTAACCCTGTATGTACAGCGCCGCCGTCACTGTCAGTGCTATGTAATAATAATATCCTTATCCCTGTATGTACAGCGCCGCCGTCACTGTCAGTGCTAAGTAATACTATCCTTATCCCTGTATGTACAGCGCCGCCGTCACTGTCAGTGCTGTGTAATACTATCCTTATCCCTGTATGTACAGCGTCGCCGTCACTGTCAGTGCTATGTAATACTATCCTTATCCCTGTATGTACAGCACCGCGTCACTGTCAGTGCTATGTAAAACTATCCTTATCCCTGTGTGTACAGCGCCGCCGTCACTGTCACTGCTATGTAATGATACTTTCCTTATCCCTGTATGTACAGCGCCGCCGTCACTGTCAGTGCTAGGCAATAATAATATCCTTATCCCTGTATGTACAGCGCCGCCGTCACTGTCAGTGCTATGTAATACTATCCTTATCCCTGTATGTACAGCGCCGCGTCACTGTCAGTGCTATGTAATACTATCCTTATCCCTGTGTGTACAGCGCCACCGTCACTGTCAGTGCTATGTAATAATACTATCCTTATCCCTGTATGTACAGCGCCACCGTCACTGTCAGTGCTATGTAATAATACTATCCTTATTCCTGTATGTATAGCGCCCCCTGTATGTACAGCGCCGCCGTCACTGTCAGTTCTATGTAATACTATCCTTATCCCTGTATGTACAGCGCCACGTCACTGTCAGTGCTATGTGATAATACTATCCTTATCCTTGTATGTACAGCGCCGCCGTCACTGTCAGTGCTATGTAATACAATCCTTAACCCTGTATGTACAGCGCCGCCGTCACTGTCAGTGCTGTGTAATACTATCCTTATCCCTGTATTTACAGCACCGCCGTCACTGTCAGTGCTATGTAATACTATCCTTATCCCTGTATGTACAGCGCCGCGTCACTGTCAGTGCTATGTAATACTATCCTTATCCCTGTGTGTACAGCGCCGCCGTCACTGTCAGTGCTATGTAATAATACTATCCTTATCCCTGTATGTACAGTGCCACCGTCACGGTCAGTGCTATGTAATAATACTATCCTTATCCCTGTATGTACAGCGCCACCGTCACTGTCAGTGCTATGTAATAATACTATCCTTATTCCTGTATGTACAGCGCCCCCTGTATGTACAGCGCCTCCGTCACTGTCAGTGCTATGTAATAATATTATCCTTATCCCTGTTTGTACAGCGCCTCCGTCACTGTCAGTGCTATGTAATAATACTATCCTTATCCCTGTATGTACAGCGCTGCGGTCACTGTCAGTGCTATGTAATAATACTATTCTTATCCCTGTATGTACAGCGCCGCCGTCACTGTCAGTGCTATGTAATACTATCCTTATCCCTGTATGTACAGCGCCGCCGTCACTGTCAGTTCTATGTAATACTATCCTTATCCCTGTATGTACAGCGCCGCCGTCACTGTCACTGCTATGTAATTACACTATCCTTAACCCTGTATGTACAGCGCCGCCATCACTGTCAGTGCTATGTAATAATAATATCCTTATCCCTGTATGTACAGCGCCGCCGTCACTGTCAGTGCTAAGTAATACTATCCTTATCCCTGTATGTACAGCGCCGCCGTCACTGTCAGTGCTGTGTAATACTATCCTTATCCCTGTATGTACAGCGTCGCCGTCACTGTCAGTGCTATGTAATACTATCCTTATCCCTGTATGTACAGCACCGCGTCACTGTCAGTGCTATGTAAAAATATCCTTATCCCTGTGTGTACAGCGCCTCCGTCACTGTCACTGCTATGTAATGATACTTTCCTTATCCCTGTATGTACAGCGCCGCCGTCACTGTCAGTGCTATGCAATAATAATATCCTTATCCCTGTATGTACAGCGCCGCCGTCACTGTCAGTGCTATGTAATACTATCCTTATCCCTGTATGTACAGCGCCGCGTCACTGTCAGTGCTATGTAATACTATCCTTATCCCTGTGTGTACAGCGCCGCCGTCACTGTCAGTGCTATGTAATAATACTATCCTTATCCCTGTATGTACAGTGCCACCGTCACTGTAAGTGCTATGTAATAATACTATCCTTATCCCTGTATGTACAGCGCCACCGTCACTGTCAGTGCTATGTAATAATACTATCCTTATTCCTGTATGTACAGCGCCCCCTGTATGTACAGCGCCGCCGTCACTGTCAGTTCTATGTAATACTATCCTTATCCCTGTATGTACAGCGCCGCCGTCACTGTCACTGCTATGTAATAATACTATCCTTATCCTTGTATGTACAGCGCCGCCGTCACTGTCAGTGCTATGCGAATAATAATATCCTTATCCCTGTATGTACAGCGCCGCCGTCACTGTCAGTGCTATGTAATACTATCCTTATCCCTGTATGTACAGCGCCGCCGTCACTGTCAGTGCTGTGTAATACTATCCTTATCCCTGTATTTACAGCACCGCCGTCACTGTCAGTGCTATGTAATACTATCCTTTTCCCTGTATGTACAGCGCCGCGTCACTGTCAGTGCTATGTAATACTATCCTTATCCCTGTGTGTACAGCGCCGCCGTCACTGTCAGTGCTATGTAATAATACTATCCTTATACCTGTATGTACAGTGCCACCGTCACTGTCAGTGCTATGTAATAATACTATCCTTATCCCTGTATGTACAGCGCCACCGTCACTGTCAGTGCTATGTAATAATACTATCCTTATTCCTGTATGTACAGCGCCCCCTGTATGTACAGCGCCTCCGTCACTGTCAGTGCTATGTAATAATATTATCCTTATCCCTGTATGTACAGCGCTGCCGTCACTGACAGTGCTATGTAATACTATCCCTATCCCTGTATGTACAGCGCCGCCGTCACTGTTACTGCTATGTAATAATACTATCCTTATCCCTGTATGTACAGCGCCGCCGTCACTGTCAGTGCTATGTAATAATAATATCCTTATATCTGTATGTACAGCGCCGCCGTCACTGTCAGTGCTATGTAATACTATCCTTATCCCTGTATGTACAATTACATAGCACTGACAGTAACGGCGGTGTTGAACATACAGGGATAAGAATAGTATTATTACATTGCACTGACAGTGACCGCGGCGCTGTACATACAGGGATAAGGATAGTATTTTAACATAGCACTGACAGTGACGGTGGCGCTGTACATACAGGGATAAGTATAGTATTATTACATAGCACTGACAGTGACGGCGGCGCTGTACATACAGAGATAAGGATAGTATTATTGCATAGCAGTGACAGTGACGGTGGCACTGTACATACAGGGATAAGGATAGTATTATTACATAGCAGTGACAGTGACGGCGGCACTGTAGATACAGGGATAAGGATAGTATTACATAGCACTGACAGTGATGGCGGCGACCTGTAAAGAGCAAATCTGTGGCAATAACAGGGGTGGAGAAAAGTACTTTCAACCCACTGACAGTGATGGCGGCGCTGTACATACAGGGATAAGGATAGTATTATTACATAGCACTGACAGTGACGGCGGCGCTGTACATACAGGGATAAGGATAGTATTATTACATAGCAGTGACAGCGCCGCCGTCACTGTCAGTGCTATGTAATAATACTATCTTTCCCTGTATGTACAGCGCCGCCGTCACTGTCAGTGCTATGTAATAATACTATCCTTATCCCTGTATGTACAGCGCCGCCGTCACTGTCAGTGCTATGTAATAATACTATCCTTATCCCTGGATGTACAGCGCCGCCGTCACTGTCAGTGCTATGTAATAATACTATCCTTATCCCTGTATGTACAGCGCCGCCGTCACTGTCAGTGCTATGTAATAATACTATCCTTATCGCTGTATGTACAGCGCCGCCGTCACTGTAAGTGCTATGTAATAATACTATCCTTATCCCTGTGTGTACAGCGCCGCCGTCACTGTCAGTGCTATGTAATAATACTATCCTTATCCCTGTATGTACAGTACCCCCGTCACTGTCAGTTCTATGTATTACTATCCTTATCCCTGTATGTACAGCGCCGCCGTCACAGTCACTGCTATGTAATAATACTATCCTTATCCCTGTATGTACAGCGCCGCCGTCACTGTCAGTGCTATGCAATAATAATATCCTTATCCCTTTGTGTACAGCGCCGCCGTCACTGTCAGTGCTATGTAATACTATCCTTATCCCTGTATGTACAGCGCCGCCGTCACTGTCAGTGCTGTGTAATACTATCCTTATCCTTGTATGTACAGCACTGCCGTCACTGTCAGTGCTATGTAATACTATCCTTATCCCTGTATGTACAGCGCCGCCGTCACTGTCAGTGCTATGTAATACTATCCTTATCCCTGTGTGTACAGCGCCGCCGTCACTGTCAGTGCTATGTAATAATACTATCCTTATCCCTGTATGTACAGTTCCACCATCACTGTCAGTGCTATGTAATAATACTATCCTTATCCCTGTATGTACAGCGCCACCGTCACTGTCAGTGCTATGTAATAATACTATCCTTATTCCTGTATGTACAGCGCCGCCGTCACTGTCAGTGCTATGTAATAATACAATCCTTATCCCTGTATGTACAGCGCCGCCGTCACTGTCAGTGCTATGTAATAATACTATCCTTATCCCTGTATGTACAGCGCCGCCGTCACTGTCAGTGCTATGTAATACTATCCTTATCCCTGTATGTACAGCACCGCCGTCACTGTCAGTTCTATGTAATACTATCCCTATCCCTGTACGTACAATTACATAGCACTGACAGTAATGGCGGCGTTGTACATACAGGGATAAGAATAGTATTATTACATAGCACTGACAGTGACCGTGGCGCTGTACATACAGGGATAAGGATAGTATTATTACATAGCACTGACAGTGACGGTGGCGCTGTACATACAGGGATAAGTATAGTATTATTACATAGCACTGACAGTGACGGCGGCGCTGTACATACAGAGATAAGGATAGTATTATTGCATAGCAGTGACAGTGACGGCGGCACTGTACATACAGGTATAAGGATAGTATTATTACATAGCAGTGAATTTGACGGCGGCGCTGTAGATACAGGGATAAGGATAGTATTACATAGCACTGACAGTGACGGCGGCGCCCTGTAAAGGGCAAGTCTGTGGCAATAACAGGGGTGGAGAAAAGTACTTTATACTCACTGACAGTGATGGTGGCGCTGTACATACAGGGATAAGGATAGTATTATTACATAGCACTGACAGTGACGGCGGTGCTGTACATACAGGGATAAGTGCCGCCGTCACTGTCAGTACTGTCTTATATATCCTATCCTTATCCCTGTATGTACAGCGCCGCTGTCACTGTCAGTGCTATGTAATACTATCCTTATCCCTGTATGTACAGCGCCGCCGTCACTGTCAGTGCTGTGTAATACTATCCTTATCCTTGTATGTACAGCACTGCCGTCACTGTCAGTGCTATGTAATACTATCCTTATCCCTGTATGTACAGCGCCGCCGTCACTGTCAGTGCTATGTAATACTATCCTTATCCCTGTGTGTACAGCGCCGCCGTCACTGTCAGTGCTATGTAATAATACTATCCTTATCCCTGTATGTACAGTTCCACCATCACTGTCAGTGCTATGTAATAATACTATCCTTATCCCTGTATGTACAGCGCCACCGTCACTGTCAGTGCTATGTAATAATACTATCCTTATTCCTGTATATACAGCGCCGCCGTCACTGTCAGTGCTATGTAATAATACAATCCTTATCCCTGTATGTACAGCGCCGCCGTCACTGTCAGTGCTATGTAATAATACTATCCTTATCCCTGTATGTACAGCGCCGCCGTCACTGTCAGTGCTATGTAATACTATCCTTATCCCTGTATGTACAGCACCGCCGTCACTGTCAGTTCTATGTAATACTATCCCTATCCCTGTACGTACAATTACATAGCACTGACAGTAATGGCGGCGTTGTACATACAGGGATAAGAATAGTATTATTACATAGCACTGACAGTGACCGTGGCGCTGTACATACAGGGATAAGGATAGTATTATTACATAGCACTGACAGTGACGGTGGCGCTGTACATACAGGGATAAGTATAGTATTATTACATAGCACTGACAGTGACGGCGGCGCTGTACATACAGAGATAAGGATAGTATTATTGCATAGCAGTGACAGTGACGGCGGCACTGTACATACAGGTATAAGGATAGTATTATTACATAGCAGTGAATTTGACGGCGGCGCTGTAGATACAGGGATAAGGATAGTATTACATAGCACTGACAGTGACGGCGGCGCCCTGGAAAGGGCAAGTCTGTGGCAATAACAGGGGTGGAGAAAAGTACTTTATACTCACTGACAGTGATGGTGGCGCTGTACATACAGGGATAAGGATAGTATTATTACATAGCACTGACAGTGACGGCGGTGCTGTACATACAGGGATAAGTGCCGCCGTCACTGTCAGTACTGTCTTATATATCCTATCCTTATCCCTGTATGTACAGCGCCGCTGTCACTGTCAGTGCTATGTAATAATGCTATCCTTAACCCTGTATGTGCAGCGCCGCCGTCACTGTCAGTGCTGTGCAATAATACTATTCTTATCCCCGTATGTACAGCCCCGCCGTCACTGTCAGTGCTATGTAATACTATCCTTATCCCTGTGTGTACAGCGCCGCCGTCACTGTCAGTGCTATGTAATAATACTATCCTTATCCCTGTATGTACAGCGCCACCGTCACTGTCAGTGCTATGTAATAATACTATCCTTATTCCTGTATGTACAGCGCCCCCTGTATGTACAGCGCCTCCGTCACTGTCAGTGCTATGTAATAATATTATCCTTATCCCTGTATGTACAGCGCTGCCGTCACTGACAGTGCTATGTAATACTATCCTTATCCCTGTATGTACAGCGCCGAAGTCACTGTTACTGCTATGTAATAATACTATCCTTATCCCTGTATGTACAGCGCCGCCGTCACTGTCAGTGCTATGTAATAATAATATCCTTATATCTGTATGTACAGCGCCGCCGTCACTGTCAGTGCTATGTAATACTATCCTTATCCCTGTACGTACAATTACATAGCACTGACAGTAACGGCGGTGTTGAACATACAGGGATAAGAATAGTATTATTACATTGCACTGACAGTGACCGCGGCGCTGTACATACAGGGATAAGGATAGTATTTTAACATAGCACTGACAGTGACGGCGGCGCTGTACATACAGAGATAAGGATAGTATTATTGCATAGCAGTGACAGTGACGGCAGCACTGTACATACAGGGATAAGGATAGTATTATTACATAGCAGTGACAGTGATGGCGGCGCTGTAGATACAGGGATAAGGATAGTATTACATAGCACTGACAGTGATGGCGGCGACCTGTAAAGAGCAAATCTGTGGCAATAACAGGGGTGGAGAAAAGTACTTTCTACCCACTGACAGTGATGGCGGCGCTGTACATACAGGGATAAGGATAGTATTATTACATTGCAGTGACAGCGCCGCCGTCACTGTCAGTGCTATGTAATAATACTATCTTTCCCTGTATGTACAGCGCCGCCGTCACTGTCAGTGCTATGTAATAATACTATCCTTATCCCTGTATGTACAGCGCCGCCGTCACTGTCAGTGCTATGTAATAATACTATCCTTATCCCTGTATGTACAGCGCCGCCGTCACTGTCAGTGCTATGTAATAATACTATCCTTATCCCTGTATGTACAGCGCCGCCATCACTGTCAGTGCTATGTAATAATACTATTCTTATCCCTGTATGTACAGCGCCGCCGTCACTGTCAGTGCTATGCAATAATACTATTCTTATCCCTGTATGTACAACGCCGCCATCACTGTCAGTGCTATGTAATAATACTATCCTTATCCCTGTATGTACAGCGCCGCCGTCACTGTCAGTGCTATGTAATAATACTATCCTTATCGCTGTATGTACAGCGCCGCCGTCACTGTAAGTGCTATGTAATAATACTATCCTTATCCCTGTGTGTACAGCGCCGCCGTCACTGTCAGTGCTATGTAATAATACTATCCTTATCCCTGTATGTACAGTACCCCCGTCACTGTCAGTTCTATGTATTACTATCCTTATCCCTGTATGTACAGAGCCGCCGTCACAGTCACTGCTATGTAATAATACTATCCTTATCCCTGTATGTACAGCGCCGCCGTCACTGTCAGTGCTATGCAATAATAATATCCTTATCCCTTTGTGTACAGCGCCGCCGTCACTGTCAGTGCTATGTAATAATACTATCCTTATCCCTGTATGTACAGTACCCCCGTCACTGTCAGTTCTATGTATTACTATCCTTATCCCTGTATGTACAGCGCCGCCGTCACAGTCACTGCTATGTAATAATACTATCCTTATCCCTGTATGTACAGCGCCGCCGTCACTGTCAGTGCTATGCAATAATAATATCCTTATCCCTTTGTGTACAGCGCCGCCGTCACTGTCAGTGCTATGTAATACTATCCTTATCCCTGTATGTACAGCGCCGCCGTCACTGTCAGTGCTGTGTAATACTATCCTTATCCTTGTATGTACAGCACCGCCGTCACTGTCAGTGCTATGTAATACTATCCTTATCCCTGTATGTACAGCGCCGCCGTCACTGTCAGTGCTATGTAATACTATCCTTATCCCTGTGTGTACAGCGCCGCCGTCACTGTCAGTGCTATGTAATAATACTATCCTTATCCCTGTATGTACAGTTCCACCATCACTGTCAGTGCTATGTAATAATACTATCCTTATCCCTGTATGTACAGCGCCACCGTCACTGTCAGTGCTATGTAATAATACTATCCTTATTCCTGTATGTACAGCGCCGCCGTCACTGTCAGTGCTATGTAATAATACAATCCTTATCCCTGTATGTACAGCGCCGCCGTCACTGTCAGTGCTATGTAATAATACTATCCTTATCCCTGTATTTACAGCACCGCCGTCACTGTCAGTGCTATGTAATACTATCCTTATCCCTGTATGTACAGCACCGCCGTCACTGTCAGTTCTATGTAATAATGCTATCCTTAACCCTGTATGTGCAGCGCCGCCGTCACTGTCAGTGCTGTGCAATAATACTATTCTTATCCCCGTATGTACAGCCCCGCCGTCACTGTCAGTGCTATGTAATACTATCCTTATCCCTGTATGTACAGCGCCGCCGTCACTGTCAGTGCTATGTAATAATACTATTCTTATCCCTGTATGTACAGCGCCGCCGTCACTGTCAGTGCTATGTAATAATACTATCCTTATCCCTGTATGTACAGCGCTGCCGTCACTGTCAGTGCTATGTAATAATACTATCCTTATCCCTGTATGTACAGCGCCACCATCACTGTCAGTGCTATGTAATAATACTATCCTTATCCCTGTATGTAGAGCGCCGCCGTCACTGTCAGTGCTATGTAATAATACTATCCTTATCCCTGTATGTACAGCGCCGCCGTCACTGTCAGTGCTATGTAACGGCGGCGCTGTACATACAGGGATAAGGATATTATTATTACATAGCAGTTACAGTGACGGCAGCGCTGTACATACAGGGATAAGGATAGTATTACATAGCACTGACAGTGACGACGGCGCTGTACATACAGGGATAAGGATATTATTATTACATAGCAGTGACGGCGGCGCTGTACATACAGGGATAAGGATAGTATTACATAGAACTGACAGTGACGGCGGCGCTGTACATACAGGAATAAGGATAGTATCACATAGAACTGACAGTGACGGCGGCGCTGTACATACAGGAATAAGGATAGTATTACATAGCACTGACAGTGAGGGCGGTGCTGTACATACAGGGATAAGGATAGTATTACACAGCACTGACAGTGACGGCGGCGCTGTACACAAAGGGATAAGGATATTATTATTGCATAGCACTGACGGGCATTTACACTGCGCATCTCATTACAGGGGCATTTACACTGCGCATCTCATTACGGGGCATTTACACTACGCATCTCATTACAGGGCATTTACACTGCGCATCTCATTACAGGGGCATTTACACTGCGCATCTCATGATGGGGCATTTACACTGCGCATCTCATGATGGGGCATTTACACTGCGCATCTCATTTCAGGGCATTTACACTGTGCATCTCATTAAGGGGCATTTACACTGGGCATCCCATTACGGGGTATTTACACTGCGCATCTCGTTACAGGGGCATTTACATTGCGCATCTCATTACAGGGGCCTTTACACGGCGCATCTCATTACAGGGGCCTTTACACAGCGCATCTCATTACAGGGGCCTTTACATGGTGCATCTCATTACAGGGGCCTTTACACTGCGCATCTCATTACAGGGGCCTTTACACTGCGCATCTCATTACAAGGGCCTTTACACTGCGCATCTCATTACAGGGGCATTTACACTGCGCATCTCATTACAGGGGCATCTACACTGCGCATCTCATTACAGGGGCAATTACACGGCGCATCTCATTACAGGGGCATTTACACGGCGCATCTCATTACAGGGGCCTTTACACGGCGCATCTCATTACAGGGGCCTTTACACTGCGCATCTCATTACAGGGGCCTTTACACTGCGCATCTCATTACAGGGGCCTTTACACTGCGCATCTCATTACAGGGGCCTTTACACTGCGCATCTCATTACAGGGGCATTTACACTGCGCATCTCATTACAGGGGCATTTACACTGGGCATCTCATTACAGGGGCATTTACACTGGGCATCTCATTACAGGGGGCATTTACACTGCACATCTCATTAAGGGGCAATTACACCATGCTCATCTCATTACGGGGCATTTACACTGCGCATCTCATTACGGGGCATTTACACTGCGCATCTCATTACAGGGGCATTTACACTGCGCATCTCATTACAGGGGCATTTACACTGCGCATCTCATTACAGGGGCCTTTACACTGCGCATCTCATTATGGGGCCTTTACACTGCGTATCTCATTACAGGGGCCTTTACACTGCGCATCTCATTACTGGGCATTTACACTGTGCATCTCATTACAGGGGCATTTACACTGCGCATCTCATTACAGGGGCATTTACACTGCGCATCTCATTAAAGGGGCCTTTACACTGTGCATCTCATTAAAGGGGCCTTTACACTGCGCTTCACATTACAGGGGCCTTTACACTGCGCATCTCATTACGAGGCATTTACACTGCGTATCTCATTACAGGGGCATTTACACTGCGCAACTCATTACAGGGGCATTTACACTGTGCATCTCATTACAGGGGCATTTACACTGCGCATCTCATTACAGGGGCATTTACACTGCGCATCTCATTACAGGGGCATTTACACTGCGCAACTCATTACAGGGGCATTTACACTGCGCATCTCATTACAGGGGCATTTACACTGCGCATCTCATTACAGGGGCATTTACACTGCGCATCTCATTACAGGGGCATTTACACTGCGCATCTCATTACAGGGGCCTTTACACGGCGCATCTCATTACAGGGGCCTTTACATGGCGCATCTCATTACAGGGGCCTTTACACGGCGCATTTCAGGGCCAATTACAGCATTTTTGTGTGACCGGGAAAACCACAGTCACAAGCCGAGATGCAGTTCCATAGAAACTTGCCATTTTACCGCTGAACCTAAAAATGGGTAGAAAGTACTTTTTCTCCCTTCCTGTTAATGCCACAGACTTCGCCTTTACAGGGCACACGTTTTCTATCTTCCCCGCTTCAGCCCATGAAATATTGAGCTTCAAATGTGTTGTTAACGTTGTGTAAAAAAGTTGCTCACAGCTGTTCTAGGAACACATTGTGAAATCGCGTATATCTTTTCTTCTACACATAGGAATGTATTGTGCTTTGCTTTACACACTATTCTACAGTCAAGAGGAGAGAATTCATCAAGTTTAATAAGCAAAAACTCTGTATAAGTCGAATTTCAGCATTTTTGTGTGACCGGGAAAACCACAGTCACAAGCCGAGATGCAGTTCCATAGAAACTTGCCGTTTTACCGCTGAACCTAAAAATGGGTAGAAAGTACTTTTTCTCCCTTCCTGTTAATGCCACAGACTTCGCCTTTACAGGGCACACGTTTTCTATCTTCCCCGCTTCAGCCCATGAAATATTGAGCTTCAAATGTGTTGTTAACATTGTGTAAAAAAGTTGCTCACAGCTGTTCTAGGAACACATTGTGAAATCGCGTATATCTTTGCTTCTACACATAGGAATGTATTGTGCTTTGCTTTACACACTATTCTACAGTCAAGAGGAGAGAATTCATCAAGTTTAATAAGCAAAAACACTGTATAAGTCGAATTTCAGCATTTTTGTGTGACCGGGAAAACCACAGTCACAAGCCGAGATGCAGTTCCATAGAAACTTGCCATTTTACCGCTGAACCTAAAAATGGGTAGAAAGTACTTTTTCTCCCTTCCTGTTAATGCCACAGACTTCGCCTTTACAGGGCACACGTTTTCTATCTTCCCCGCTTCAGCCCATGAAATATTGAGCTTCAAATGTGTTGTTAACGTTGTGTAAAAAAGTTGCTCACAGCTGTTCTAGGAACACATTGTGAAATCGCGTATATCTTTTCTTCTACACATAGGAATGTATTGTGCTTTGCTTTACACACTATTCTACAGTCAAGAGGAGAGAATTCATCAAGTTTAATAAGCAAAAACTCTGTATAAGTCGAATTTCAGCATTTTTGTGTGACCGGGAAAACCACAGTCACAAGCCGAGATGCAGTTCCATAGAAACTTGCCGTTTTACCGCTGAACCTAAAAATGGGTAGAAAGTACTTTTTCTCCCTTCCTGTTAATGCCACAGACTTCGCCTTTACAGGGCACACGTTTTCTATCTTCCCCGCTTCAGCCCATGAAATATTGAGCTTCAAATGTGTTGTTAACATTGTGTAAAAAAGTTGCTCACAGCTGTTCTAGGAACACATTGTGAAATCGCGTATATCTTTGCTTCTACACATAGGAATGTATTGTGCTTTGCTTTACACACTATTCTACAGTCAAGAGGAGAGAATTCATCAAGTTTAATAAGCAAAAACACTGTATAAGTCGAATTTCAGCATTTTTGTGTGACCGGGAAAACCACAGTCACAAGCCGAGATGCAGTTCCATAGAAACTTGCCATTTTACCTCTGAACCTAAAAATGGGTAGAAAGTACTTTTTCTCCCTTCCTGTTAATGCCACAGACTTCGCCTTTACAGGGCACACGTTTTCTATCTTCCCCGCTTCAGCCCATGAAATATTGAGCTTCAAATCTGTTGTTAACGTGGTGTAAAAAAGTTGCTCACAGCTGTTCTAGGAACACATTGTGAAATCGCGTATATCTTTGCTTCTACACATAGCAATGTATTGTGCTTTGCTTTACACACTATTCTACAGTCAAGAGGAGAGAATTCATCAAGTTTAATAAGCAAAAACACTGTATAAGTCGAATTTCAGCATTTTTGTGTGACCGGGAAAACCACAGTCACAAGCCGAGATGCAGTTCCATAGAAACTTGCCATTTTACCGCTGAACCTAAAAATGGGTAGAAAGTACTTTTTCTCCCTTCCTGTTAATGCCACAGACTTCGCCTTTACAGGGCACACGTTTTCTATCTTCCCCGCTTCAGCCCATGAAATATTGAGCTTCAAATGTGTTGTTAACGTTGTGTAAAAAAGTTGCTCACAGCTGTTCTAGGAACACATTGTGAAATCGCGTATATCTTTTCTTCTACACATAGGAATGTATTGTGCTTTGCTTTACACACTATTCTACAGTCAAGAGGAGAGAATTCATCAAGTTTAATAAGCAAAAACTCTGTATAAGTCGAATTTCAGCATTTTTGTGTGACCGGGAAAACCACAGTCACAAGACGAGATGCAGTTCCATAGAAACTTGCCATTTTACCGCTGAACCTAAAAATGGGTAGAAAGTACTTTTTCTCCCTTCCTGTTAATGCCACAGACTTCGCCTTTACAGGGCACACGTTTTCTATCTTCCCCGCTTCAGCCCATGAAATATTGAGCTTCAAATGTGTTGTTAACATTGTGTAAAAAAGTTGCTCACAGCTGTTCTAGGAACACATTGTGAAATCGCGTATATCTTTGCTTCTACACATAGGAATGTATTGTGCTTTGCTTTACACACTATTCTACAGTCAAGAGGAGAGAATTCATCAAGTTTAATAAGCAAAAACACTGTATAAGTCGAATTTCAGCATTTTTGTGTGACCGGGAAAACCACAGTCACAAGCCGAGATGCAGTCCCATAGAAACTTGCCATTTTACCGCTGAACCTAAAAATGGGTAGAAAGTACTTTTTCTCCCTTCCTGTTACTGCCACAGACTTCGCCTTTACAGGGCACACGTTTTCTATCTTCCCCGCTTCAGCCCATAAAATATTGAGCTTCAAATCTGTTGTTAACGTGGTGTAAAAAAGTTGCTCACAGCTGTTCTAGGAACACATTGTGAAATCGCGTATATCTTTGCTTCTACACATAGCAATGTATTGTGCTTTGCTTTACACACTATTCTACAGTCAAGAGGAGAGAATTCATCAAGTTTAATAAGCAAAAACACTGTATAAGTCGAATTTCAGCATTTTTGTGTGACCGGGAAAACCACAGTCACAAGCCGAGATGCAGTTCCATAGAAACTTGCCATTTTACCGCTGAACCTAAAAATGGGTAGAAAGTACTTTTTCTCCCTTCCTGTTAATGCCACAGACTTCGCCTTTACAGGGCACACGTTTTCTATCTTCCCCGCTTCAGCCCATGAAATATTGAGCTTCAAATGTGTTGTTAACGTTGTGTAAAAAAGTTGCTCACAGCTGTTCTAGGAACACATTGTGAAATCGCGTATATCTTTTCTTCTACACATAGGAATGTATTGTGCTTTGCTTTACACACTATTCTACAGTTAAGAGGAGAGAATTCATCAAGTTTAATAAGCAAAAACTCTGTATAATTCGAATTTCAGCATTTTTGTGTGACCGGGAAAACCACAGTCACAAGACGAGATGCAGTTCCATAGAAACTTGCCATTTTACCGCTGAACCTAAAAATGGGTAGAAAGTACTTTTTCTCCCTTCCTGTTAATGCCACAGACTTCGCCTTTACAGGGCACACGTTTTCTATCTTCCCCGCTTCAGCCCATGAAATATTGAGCTTCAAATGTGTTGTTAACATTGTGTAAAAAAGTTGCTCACAGCTGTTCTAGGAACACATTGTGAAATCGCGTATATCTTTTCTTCTACACATAGGAATGTATTGTGCTTTGCTTTACACACTATTCTACAGTCAAGAGGAGAGAATTCATCAAGTTTAATAAGCAAAAACACTGTATAAGTCGAATTTCAGCATTTTTGTGTGACCGGGAAAACCACAGTCACAAGCCGAGATGCAGTTCCCATAGAAACTTGCCATTTTACCGCTGAACCTAAAAATGGGTAGAAAGTACTTTTTCTCCCTTCCTGTTACTGCCACAGACTTCGCCTTTACAGGGCACACGTTTTCTATCTTCCCCGCTTCAGCCCATAAAATATTGAGCTTCAAATCTGTTGTTAACGTGGTGTAAAAAAGTTGCTCACAGCTGTTCTAGGAACACATTGTGAAATCGCGTATATCTTTGCTTCTACACATAGCAATGTATTGTGCTTTGCTTTACACACTATTCTACAGTCAAGAGGAGAGAATTCATCAAGTTTAATAAGCAAAAACACTGTATAAGTCGAATTTCAGCATTTTTGTGTGACCGGGAAAACCACAGTCACAAGCCGAGATGCAGTTCCATAGAAACTTGCCATTTTACCGCTGAACCTAAAAATGGGTAGAAAGTACTTTTTCTCCCTTCCTGTTAATGCCACAGACTTCGCCTTTACAGGGCACACGTTTTCTATCTTCCCCGCTTCAGCCCATGAAATATTGAGCTTCAAATGTGTTGTTAACGTTGTGTAAAAAAGTTGCTCACAGCTGTTCTAGGAACACATTGTGAAATCGCGTATATCTTTTCTTCTACACATAGGAATGTATTGTGCTTTGCTTTACACACTATTCTACAGTTAAGAGGAGAGAATTCATCAAGTTTAATAAGCAAAAACTCTGTATAATTCGAATTTCAGCATTTTTGTGTGACCGGGAAAACCACAGTCACAAGACGAGATGCAGTTCCATAGAAACTTGCCATTTTACCGCTGAACCTAAAAATGGGTAGAAAGTACTTTTTCTCCCTTCCTGTTAATGCCACAGACTTCGCCTTTACAGGGCACACGTTTTCTATCTTCCCCGCTTCAGCCCATGAAATATTGAGCTTCAAATGTGTTGTTAACATTGTGTAAAAAAGTTGCTCACAGCTGTTCTAGGAACACATTGTGAAATCGCGTATATCTTTTCTTCTACACATAGGAATGTATTGTGCTTTGCTTTACACACTATTCTGCAGTCAAGAGGAGAGAATTCATCAAGTTTAATAAGCAAATACACTGTATAAGTCGAATTTCAGCATTTTTGTGTGACCGGGAAAACCACAGTCACAAGCCGAGATGCAGTTCCATAGAAACTTGCCATTTTACCGCTGAACCTAAAAATGGGTAGAAAGTACTTTTTCTCCCTTCCTGTTAATGCCACAGACTTCGCTTTTACAGGGCACACGTTTTCTATCTTCCCCGCTTCAGCCCATGAAATATTGAGCTTCAAATCTGTTGTTAACGTGGTGTAAAAAAGTTGCTCACAGCTGTTCTAGGAACACATTGTGAAATCGCGTATATCTTTTCTTCTACACATAGGAATGTATTGTGCTTTGCTTTACACACTATTCTACAGTCAAGAGGAGAGAATTCATCAAGTTTAATAAGCAAAAACTCTGTATAAGTCGAATTTCAGCATTTTTGTGTGACCGGGAAAACCACAGTCACAAGCCGAGATGCAGTTCCATAGAAACTTGCCGTTTTACCGCTGAACCTAAAAATGGGTAGAAAGTACTTTTTCTCCCTTCCTGTTAATGCCACAGACTTCGCCTTTACAGGGCACACGTTTTCTATCTTCCCCGCTTCAGCCCATGAAATATTGAGCTTCAAATGTGTTGTTAACATTGTGTAAAAAAGTTGCTCACAGCTGTTCTAGGAACACATTGTGAAATCGCGTATATCTTTTCTTCTACACATAGGAATGTATTGTGCTTTGCTTTACACACTATTCTACAGTCAAGAGGAGAGAATTCATCAAGTTTAATAAGCAAAAACACTGTATAAGTCGAATTTCAGCATTTTTGTGTGACCGGGAAAACCACAGTCACAAGCCGAGATGCAGTTCCATAGAAACTTGCCATTTTACCGCTGAACCTAAAAATGGGTAGAAAGTACTTTTTCTCCCTTCCTGTTAATGCCACAGACTTCGCCTTTACAGGGCACACGTTTTCTATCTTCCCCGCTTCAGCCCATGAAATATTGAGATTCAAATCTGTTGTTAACGTGGTGTAAAAAAGTTGCTCACAGCTGTTCTAGGAACACATTGTGAAATCGCGTATATCTTTGCTTCTACACATAGCAATGTATTGTGCTTTGCTTTACACACTATTCTACAGTCAAGAGGAGAGAATTCATCAAGTTTAATAAGCAAAAACACTGTATAAGTCGAATTTCAGCATTTTTGTGTGACCGGGAAAACCACAGTCACAAGCCGAGATGCAGTTCCATAGAAACTTGCCATTTTACCGCTGAACCTAAAAATGGGTAGAAAGTACTTTTTCTCCCTTCCTGTTAATGCCACAGACTTCGCCTTTACAGGGCACACGTTTTCTATCTTCCCCGCTTCAGCCCATGAAATATTGAGCTTCAAATGTGTTGTTAACGTTGTGTAAAAAAGTTGCTCACAGCTGTTCTAGGAACACATTGTGAAATCGCGTACTGTATATCTTTTCTTCTACACATAGGAATGTATTGTGCTTTGCTTTACACACTATTCTACAGTCAAGAGGAGAGAATTCATCAAGTTAAATAAGCAAAAACACTGTATAAGTCGAATTTCAGCATTTTTGTGTGACCGGGAAAACCACAGTCACAAGCCGAGATGCAGTTCCATAGAAACTTGCCATTTTACCGCTGAACCTAAAAATGGGTAGAAAGTACTTTTTCTCCCTTCCTGTTAATGCCACAGACTTCGCCTTTACAGGGCACACGTTTTCTATCTTCCCCGCTTCAGCCCATGAAATATTGAGCTTCAAATCTGTTGTTAACGTGGTGTAAAAAAGTTGCTCACAGCTGTTCTAGGAACACATTGTGAAATCGCGTATATCTTTGCTTCTACACATAGCAATGTATTGTGCTTTGCTTTACACACTATTCTACAGTCAAGAGGAGAGAATTCATCAAGTTTAATAAGCAAAAACACTGTATAAGTCAATTTTCAGCATTATTGTGTGACCGGGAAAACCACAGTCACAAGCCGAGATGCAGTTCCATAGAAACTTGCCATTTTACCGCTGAACCTAAAAATGGGTAGAAAGTACTTTTTCTCCCTTCCTGCTAATGCCACAGACTTCGCCTTTACAGGGCACACGTTTTCTATCTTCCCCGCTTCAGCCCATGAAATATTGAGCTTCAAATGTGTTGTTAACATTGTGTAAAAAAGTTGCTCACAGCTGTTCTAGGAACACATTGTGAAATCGCGTATATCTTTGCTTCTACACATAGGAATGTATTGTGCTTTGCTTTACACACTATTCTACAGTCAAGAGGAGAGAATTCATCAAGTTTAATAAGCACAAACACTGTATAAGTCGAATTTCAGCATTTTTGTGTGACCGGGAAAACCACAGTCACAAGCCGAGATGCAGTTCCATAGAAACTTGCCATTTTACCGCTGAACCTAAAAATGGGTAGAAAGTACTTTTTCTCCCTTCCTGTTAATGCCACAGACTTGGCCTTTACAGGGCACACGTTTTCTATCTTCCCCGCTTCAGCCCATGAAATATTGAGCTTCAAATGTGTTGTTAACTTTGTGTAAAAAAGTTGCTGAAAATGAACGTGCGCGTCTTTCACTCTTCCCGAGGGACTTAGAAGAATTTTGTGATATTTTTTATTAAAATGGTGTATAAGGGTATATATATAAATATATTTTATGCACTGTATATGAGCTGGCGATTTCTAAGTCTGTGGTTCCGAGAGGGGGTAACCAGGCTCACTAGTAAAGGTCAAGCCACTTGGCTGCCAGAATGCCCTCCTTCAGCACAGACCAGAAAGGCATTGTGATAAGCGTATCCCCGGTATAGTCAGGGGTTAATGGGAGTCGTCCCCGTCCCCCCAGTATACGGCCAGAACCATGGACCCGGTACTTGTGGTTCGGACTGTCTCCAACCAGCCATAATGTTGTGAGTGAAATTATGTCTAGGTCCAGCTTTGGTACATTAGAAGCAACTCTGAAACTTAACCTAAGCGTTTTTCGAAGCTACTTTTTGGCTAACTTCTTATAGGAAGGTCTAGGAGCTCTGAAAATGAACGTACGCGTCTTTCACTCTTCCCGAGGGACTTAGAAGAATTTTGTGATATTTTTTATTAAAATGGTGTATAAGGGTATATATATAAATATATTTTATGCACTGTATATGAGCTGGCGATTTCTAAGTCTGTGGTTCCGAGAGGGGGTAACCAGGCTCACTAATAAAGGTCAAGCCACTTGGCTGCCAGAATGCCCTGCTTCAGCACAGACCAGAAAGGCATTGTGATAAGCGTATCCCCGGTATAGTCAGGGGTTAATGGGAGTCGTCCCCGTCCCCCCAGTATACGGCCAGAACCATGGACCCGGTACTTGTGGTTCGGACCCTCTCCAACCAGCCATAATGTTGTGAGAGTGAAATTATGTCTAAGTCCAGCTTTGGTACATTAGAAGCAACTCTGAAACTTAACCTAAGCGTTTTTCGAAGCTACTTTTTGGCTAACTTCTTATAGGAAGGTCTAGGAGCTCTGAAAATGAACGTACGCGTCTTTCACTCTTCCCGAGGGACTTAGAAGAATTTTGTGATATTTTTTATTAAAATGGTGTATAAGGGTATATATATATAAATATATTTTATGCACTGTATATGAGCTGGCGATTTCTAAGTCTGTGGTTCCGAGAGGGGGTAACCAGGCTCACTAATAAAGGTCAAGCCACTTGGCTGCCAGAATGCCCTGCTTCAGCACAGACCAGAAAGGCATTGGATAAACGTATCCCCGGTATAGTCAGGGGTTAATGGGAGTCGTCCCCGTCCCCCCAGTATACGGCCAGAACCATGGACCCGGTACTTGTGGTTCGGACTGTCTCCAACCAGCCATAATGTTGTGAGAGTGAAATTATGTCTAAGTCCAGCTTTGGTACATTAGAAGCAACTCTGAAACTTAACCTAAGCGTTTTTCGAAGCTACTTTTTGGCTAACTTCTTATAGGAAGGTCTAGGAGCTCTGAAAATGAACGTGCGCGTCTTTCACTCTTTCCGAGGGACTTAGAAGAATTTTGTGATATTTTTTATTAAAATGGTGTATAAGGGTATATATATAAATATATTTTATGCACTGTATATGAGCTGGCGATTTCTAAGTCTGTGGTTCCGAGAGGGGGTAACCAGGCTCACTAATAAAGGTCAAGCCACTTGGCTGCCAGAATGCCCTGCTTCAGCACAGACCAGAAAGGCATTGTGATAAGCGTATCCCCGGTATAGTCAGGGGTTAATGGGAGTCGTCCCCGTCCCCCCAGTATACGGCCAGAACCATGGACCCGGTACTTGTGGTTCGGACCCTCTCCAACCAGCCATAATGTTGTGAGAGTGAAATTATGTCTAGGTCCAGCTTTGGTACATTAGAAGCAACTCTGAAACTTAACCTAAGCGTTTTTCGAAGCTACTTTTTGGCTAACTTCTTATAGGAAGGTCTAGGAGCTCTGAAAATGAACGTACGCGTCTTTCACTCTTCCCGAGGGACTTAGAAGAATTTTGTGATATTTTTTATTAAAATGGTGTATAAGGGTATATATATAAATATATTTTATGCACTGTATATGAGCTGGCGATTTCTAAGTCTGTGGTTCCGAGAGGGGGTAACCAGGCTCACTAATAAAGGTCAAGCCACTTGGCTGCCAGAATGCCCTGCTTCAGCACAGACCAGAAAGGCATTGTGATAAGCGTATCCCCGGTATAGTCAGGGGTTAATGGGAGTCGTCCCCGTCCCCCCAGTATACGGCCAGAACCATGGACCCGGTACATGTGGTTCGGACTATCTCCAACCAGCCATAATGGTGTGAGAGTGAAATTATGTCTAAGTCCAGCTTTGGTACATTAGAAGCAACTCTGAAACTTAACCTAAGCGATTTTCAAAACTACTTTTTGGCTAACTTCTTATAGGAAGGTCTAGGAGCTCTGAAAATGAACGTGCGCGTCTTTCACTCTTTCCGAGGGACTTAGAAGAATTTTGTGATATTTTTTATTAAAATGGTGTATAAGGGTATATATATAAATATATTTTATGCACTGTATATGAGCTGGCGATTTCTAAGTCTGTGGTTCCGAGAGGGGGTAACCAGGCTCACTAATAAAGGTCAAGCCACTTGGCTGCCAGAATGCCCTGCTTCAGCACAGACCAGAAAGGCATTGTGATAAGCGTATCCCCGGTATAGTCAGGGGTTAATGGGAGTCGTCCCCGTCCCCCCAGTATACGGCCAGAACCATGGACCCGGTACTTGTGGTTCGGACCCTCTCCAACCAGCCATAATGTTGTGAGAGTGAAATTATGTCTAAGTCCAGCTTTGGTACATTAGAAGCAACTCTGAAACTTAACCTAAGCGTTTTTCGAAGCTACTTTTTGGCTAACTTCTTATAGGAAGGTCTAGGAGCTCTGAAAATGAACGTACGCGTCTTTCACTCTTCCCGAGGGACTTAGAAGAATTTTGTGATATTTTTTATTAAAATGGTGTATAAGGGTATATATATAAATATATTTTATGCACTGTATATGAGCTGGCGATTTCTAAGTCTGTGGTTCCGAGAGGGGGTAACCAGGCTCACTAATAAAGGTCAAGCACTTGGCTGCCAGAATGCCCTGCTTCAGCACAGACCAGAAAGGCATTGGATAAACGTATCCCCGGTATAGTCAGGGGTTAATGGGAGTCGTCCCCGTCCCCCCAGTATACGGCCAGAACCATGGACCCGGTACTTGTGGTTCGGACTGTCTCCAACCAGCCATAATGTTGTGAGAGTGAAATTATGTCTAAGTCCAGCTTTGGTACATTAGAAGCAACTCTGAAACTTAACCTAAGCGTTTTTCGAAGCTACTTTTTGGCTAACTTCTTATAGGAAGGTCTAGGAGCTCTGAAAATGAACGTGCGCGTCTTTCACTCTTTCCGAGGGACTTAGAAGAATTTTGTGATATTTTTTATTAAAATGGTGTATAAGGGTATATATATAAATATATTTTATGCACTGTATATGAGCTGGCGATTTCTAAGTCTGTGGTTCCGAGAGGGGGTAACCAGGCTCACTAATAAAGGTCAAGCCACTTGGCTGCCAGAATGCCCTGCTTCAGCACAGACCAGAAAGGCATTGTGATAAACGTATCCCCGGTATAGTCAGGGGTTAATGGGAGTCGTCCCCGTCCCCCCAGTATACGGCCAGAACCATGGACCCGGTACTTGTGGTTCGGACTGTCTCCAACCAGCCATAATGTTGTGAGAGTGAAATTATGTCTAAGTCCAGCTTTGGTACATTAGAAGCAACTCTGAAACTTAACCTAAGCGTTTTTCGAAGCAACTTTTTGGCTAACTTCTTATAGGAAGGTCTAGGAGCTCTGAAAATGAACGTGCGCGTCTTTCACTCTTCCCGAGGGACTTAGAAGAATTTTGTGATATTTTTTATTAAAATGGTGTATAAGGGTATATATATAAATATATTTTATGCACTGTATATGAGCTGGCGATTTCTAAGTCTGTGGTTCCGAGAGGGGGTAACCAGGCTCACTAATAAAGGTCAAGCCACTTGGCTGCCAGAATGCCCTGCTTCAGCACAGACCAGAAAGGCATTGTGATAAGCGTATCCCCGGTATAGTCAGGGGTTAATGGGAGTCGTCCCCGTCCCCCCAGTATACGGCCAGAACCATGGACCCGGTACTTGTGGTTCGGACTATCTCCAACCAGCCATAATGGTGTGAGAGTGAAATTATGTCTAAGTCCAGTTTTGGTACATTAGAAGCAACTCTGAAACTTAACCTAAGCGATTTTCAAAACTACTTTTTGGCTAACTTCTTATAGGAAGGTCTAGGAGCTCTGAAAATGAACGTGCGCGTCTTTCACTCTTTCCGAGGGACTTAGAAGAATTTTGTGATATTTTTTATTAAAATGGTGTATAAGGGTATATATATAAATATATTTTATGCACTGTATATGAGCTGGCGATTTCTAAGTCTGTGGTTCCGAGAGGGGGTAACCAGGCTCACTAATAAAGGTCAAGCCACTTGGCTGCCAGAATGCCCTGCTTCAGCACAGACCAGAAAGGCATTGTGATAAGCGTATCCCCGGTATAGTCAGGGGTTAATGGGAGTCGTCCCCGTCCCCCCAGTATACGGCCAGAACCATGGACCCGGTACTTGTGGTTCGGACCCTCTCCAACCAGCCATAATGTTGTGAGAGTGAAATTATGTCTAGGTCCAGCTTTGGTACATTAGAAGCAACTCTGAAACTTAACCTAAGCGTTTTTCGAAGCTACTTTTTGGCTAACTTCTTATAGGAAGGTCTAGGAGCTCTGAAAATGAACGTACGCGTCTTTCACTCTTCCCGAGGGACTTAGAAGAATTTTGTGATATTTTTTATTAAAATGGTGTATAAGGGTATATATATAAATATATTTTATGCACTGTATATGAGCTGGCGATTTCTAAGTCTGTGGTTCCGAGAGGGGGTAACCAGGCTCACTAATAAAGGTCAAGCCACTTGGCTGCCAGAATGCCCTGCTTCAGCACAGACCAGAAAGGCATTGTGATAAGCGTATCCCCGGTATAGTCAGGGGTTAATGGGAGTCGTCCCCGTCCCCCCAGTATACGGCCAGAACCATGGACCCGGTACTTGTGGTTCGGACCCTCTCCAACCAGCCATAATGTTGTGAGAGTGAAATTATGTCTAAGTCCAGCTTTGGTACATTAGAAGCAACTCTGAAACTTAACCTAAGCGTTTTTCGAAGCTACTTTTTGGCTAACTTCTTATAGGAAGGTCTAGGAGCTCTGAAAATGAACGTACGCGTCTTTCACTCTTCCCGAGGGACTTAGAAGAATTTTGTGATATTTTTTATTAAAATGGTGTATAAGGGTATATATATAAATATATTTTATGCACTGTATATGAGCTGGCGATTTCTAAGTCTGTGGTTCCGAGAGGGGGTAACCAGGCTCACTAATAAAGGTCAAGCCACTTGGCTGCCAGAATGCCCTGCTTCAGCACAGACCAGAAAGGCATTGGATAAACGTATCCCCGGTATAGTCAGGGGTTAATGGGAGTCGTCCCCGTCCCCCCAGTATACGGCCAGAACCATGGACCCGGTACTTGTGGTTCGGACTGTCTCCAACCAGCCATAATGTTGTGAGAGTGAAATTATGTCTAAGTCCAGCTTTGGTACATTAGAAGCAACTCTGAAACTTAACCTAAGCGTTTTTCGAAGCTACTTTTTGGCTAACTTCTTATAGGAAGGTCTAGGAGCTCTCAAAATGAACGTGCGCGTCTTTCACTCTTCCCGAGGGACTTAGAAGAATTTTGTGATATTTTTTATTAAAATGGTGTATAAGGGTATATATATAAATATATTTTATGCACTGTATATGAGCTGGCGATTTCTAAGTCTGTGGTTCCGAGAGGGGGTAACCAGGCTCACTAATAAAGGTCAAGCCACTTGGCTGCCAGAATGCCCTGCTTCAGCACAGACCAGAAAGGCATTGTGATAAGCGTATCCCCGGTATAGTCAGGGGTTAATGGGAGTCGTCCCCGTCCCCCCAGTATACGGCCAGAACCATGGACCCGGTACTTGTGGTTCGGACCCTCTCCAACCAGCCATAATGTTGTGAGAGTGAAATTATGTCTAGGTCCAGCTTTGGTACATTAGAAGCAACTCTGAAACTTAACCTAAGCGTTTTTCGAAGCTACTTTTTGGCTAACTTCTTATAGGAAGGTCTAGGAGCTCTGAAAATGAACGTACGCGTCTTTCACTCTTCCCGAGGGACTTAGAAGAATTTTGTGATATTTTTTATTAAAATGGTGTATAAGGGTATATATATAAATATATTTTATGCACTGTATATGAGCTGGCGATTTCTAAGTCTGTGGTTCCGAGAGGGGGTAACCAGGCTCACTAATAAAGGTCAAGCCACTTGGCTGCCAGAATGCCCTGCTTCAGCACAGACCAGAAAGGCATTGGATAAAAGTATCCCCGGTATAGTCAGGGGTTAATGGGAGTCGTCCCCGTCCCCCCAGTATACGGCCAGAACCATGGACCCGGTACTTGTGGTTCGGACTGTCTCCAACCAGCCATAATGTTGTGAGAGTGAAATTATGTCTAAGTCCAGCTTTGGTACATTAGAAGCAACTCTGAAACTTAACCTAAGCGTTTTTCGAAGCTACTTTTTGGCTAACTTCTTATAGGAAGGTCTAGGAGCTCTGAAAATGAACGTGCGCGTCTTTCACTCTTTCCGAGGGACTTAGAAGAATTTTGTGATATTTTTTATTAAAATGGTGTATAAGGGTATATATATAAATATATTTTATGCACTGTATATGAGCTGGCGATTTCTAAGTCTGTGGTTCCGAGAGGGGGTAACCAGGCTCACTAATAAAGGTCAAGCCACTTGGCTGCCAGAATGCCCTGCTTCAGCACAGACCAGAAAGGCATTGTGATAAGCGTATCCCCGGTATAGTCAGGGGTTAATGGGAGTCGTCCCCGTCCCCCCAGTATACGGCCAGAACCATGGACCCGGTACTTGTGGTTCGGACCCTCTCCAACCAGCCATAATGTTGTGAGAGTGAAATTATGTCTAAGTCCAGCTTTGGTACATTAGAAGCAACTCTGAAACTTAACCTAAGCGTTTTTCGAAGCTACTTTTTGGCTAACTTCTTATAGGAAGGTCTAGGAGCTCTGAAAATGAACGTACGCGTCTTTCACTCTTCCCGAGGGACTTAGAAGAATTTTGTGATATTTTTTATTAAAATGGTGTATAAGGGTATATATATAAATATATTTTATGCACTGTATATGAGCTGGCGATTTCTAAGTCTGTGGTTCCGAGAGGGGGTAACCAGGCTCACTAATAAAGGTCAAGCCACTTGGCTGCCAGAATGCCCTGCTTCAGCACAGACCAGAAAGGCATTGTGATAAACGTATCCCCGGTATAGTCAGGGGTTAATGGGAGTCGTCCCCGTCCCCCCAGTATACGGCCAGAACCATGGACCCGGTACTTGTGGTTCGGACTGTCTCCAACCAGCCATAATGTTGTGAGAGTGAAATTATGTCTAAGTCCAGCTTTGGTACATTAGAAGCAACTCTGAAACTTAACCTAAGCGTTTTTCGAAGCAACTTTTTGGCTAACTTCTTATAGGAAGGTCTAGGAGCTCTGAAAATGAACGTGCGCGTCTTTCACTCTTCCCGAGGGACTTAGAAGAATTTTGTGATATTTTTTATTAAAATGGTGTATAAGGGTATATATATAAATATATTTTATGCACTGTATATGAGCTGGCGATTTCTAAGTCTGTGGTTCCGAGAGGGGGTAACCAGGCTCACTAATAAAGGTCAAGCCACTTGGCTGCCAGAATGCCCTGCTTCAGCACAGACCAGAAAGGCATTGGATAAACGTATCCCCGGTATAGTCAGGGGTTAATGGGAGTCGTCCCCGTCCCCCCAGTATACGGCCAGAACCATGGACCCGGTACTTGTGGTTCGGACTGTCTCCAACCAGCCATAATGTTGTGAGAGTGAAATTATGTCTAAGTCCAGCTTTGGTACATTAGAAGCAACTCTGAAACTTAACCTAAGCGTTTTTCGAAGCTACTTTTTGGCTAACTTCTTATAGGAAGGTCTAGGAGCTCTGAAAATGAACGTGCGCGTCTTTCACTCTTTCCGAGGGACTTAGAAGAATTTTGTGATATTTTTTATTAAAATGGTGTATAAGGGTATATATATAAATATATTTTATGCACTGTATATGAGCTGGCGATTTCTAAGTCTGTGGTTCCGAGAGGGGGTAACCAGGCTCACTAATAAAGGTCAAGCCACTTGGCTGCCAGAATGCCCTGCTTCAGCACAGACCAGAAAGGCATTGTGATAAGCGTATCCCCGGTATAGTCAGGGGTTAATGGGAGTCGTCCCCGTCCCCCCAGTATACGGCCAGAACCATGGACCCGGTACTTGTGGTTCGGACCCTCTCCAACCAGCCATAATGTTGTGAGAGTGAAATTATGTCTAGGTCCAGCTTTGGTACATTAGAAGCAACTCTGAAACTTAACCTAAGCGTTTTTCGAAGCTACTTTTTGGCTAACTTCTTATAGGAAGGTCTAGGAGCTCTGAAAATGAACGTACGCGTCTTTCACTCTTCCCGAGGGACTTAGAAGAATTTTGTGATATTTTTTATTAAAATGGTGTATAAGGGTATATATATAAATATATTTTATGCACTGTATATGAGCTGGCGATTTCTAAGTCTGTGGTTCCGAGAGGGGGTAACCAGGCTCACTAATAAAGGTCAAGCCACTTGGCTGCCAGAATGCCCTGCTTCAGCACAGACCAGAAAGGCATTGTGATAAGCGTATCCCCGGTATAGTCAGGGGTTAATGGGAGTCGTCCCCGTCCCACCAGTATACGGCCAGAACCATGGACCCGGTACTTGTGGTTCGGACTATCTCCAACCAGCCATAATGGTGTGAGAGTGAAATTATGTCTAAGTCCAGCTTTGGTACATTAGAAGCAACTCTGAAACTTAACCTAAGCGATTTTCAAAACTACTTTTTGGCTAACTTCTTATAGGAAGGTCTAGGAGCTCTGAAAATGAACGTACGCGTCTTTCACTCTTCCCGAGGGACTTAGAAGAATTTTGTGATATTTTTTATTAAAATGGTGTACCGTATAAGGGTATATATATAAATATATTTTATGCACTGTATATGAGCTGGCGATTTCTAAGTCTGTGGTTCCGAGAGGGGGTAACCAGGCTCACTAATAAAGGTCAAGCCACTTGGCTGCCAGAATGCCCTGCTTCAGCACAGACCAGAAAGGCATTGTGATAAGCGTATCCCCGGTATAGTCAGGGGTTAATGGGAGTCGTCCCCGTCCCCCCAGTATACGGCCAGAACCATGGACCCGGTACTTGTGGTTCGGACCCTCTCCAACCAGCCATAATGTTGTGAGAGTGAAATTATGTCTAGGTCCAGCTTTGGTACATTAGAAGCAACTCTGAAACTTAACCTAAGCGTTTTTCGAAGCTACTTTTTGGCTAACTTCTTATAGGAAGGTCTAGGAGCTCTGAAAATGAACGTACGCGTCTTTCACTCTTCCCGAGGGACTTAGAAGAATTTTGTGATATTTTTTATTAAAATGGTGTATAAGGGTATATATATAAATATATTTTATGCACTGTATATGAGCTGGCGATTTCTAAGTCTGTGGTTCCGAGAGGGGGTAACCAGGCTCACTAATAAAGGTCAAGCCACTTGGCTGCCAGAATGCCCTGCTTCAGCACAGACCAGAAAGGCATTGTGATAAGCGTATCCCCGGTATAGTCAGGGGTTAATGGGAGTCGTCCCCGTCCCCCCAGTATACGGCCAGAACCATGGACCCGGTACTTGTGGTTCGGACTATCTCCAACCAGCCATAATGGTGTGAGAGTGAAATTATGTCTAAGTCCAGCTTTGGTACATTAGAAGCAACTCTGAAACTTAACCTAAGCGATTTTCAAAACTACTTTTTGGCTAACTTCTTATAGGAAGGTCTAGGAGCTCTGAAAATGAACGTGCGCGTCTTTCACTCTTTCCGAGGGACTTAGAAGAATTTTGTGATATTTTTTATTAAAATGGTGTATAAGGGTATATATATAAATATATTTTATGCACTGTATATGAGCTGGCGATTTCTAAGTCTGTGGTTCCGAGAGGGGGTAACCAGGCTCACTAATAAAGGTCAAGCCACTTGGCTGCCAGAATGCCCTGCTTCAGCACAGACCAGAAAGGCATTGGATAAACGTATCCCCGGTATAGTCAGGGGTTAATGGGAGTCGTCCCCGTCCCCCCAGTATACGGCCAGAACCATGGACCCGGTACTTGTGGTTCGGACTGTCTCCAACCAGCCATAATGTTGTGAGAGTGAAATTATGTCTAAGTCCAGCTTTGGTACATTAGAAGCAACTCTGAAACTTAACCTAAGCGTTTTTCGAAGCTACTTTTTGGCTAACTTCTTATAGGAAGGTCTAGGAGCTCTGAAAATGAACGTGCGCGTCTTTCACTCTTTCCGAGGGACTTAGAAGAATTTTGTGATATTTTTTATTAAAATGGTGTATAAGGGTATATATATAAATATATTTTATGCACTGTATATGAGCTGGCGATTTCTAAGTCTGTGGTTCCGAGAGGGGGTAACCAGGCTCACTAATAAAGGTCAAGCCACTTGGCTGCAAGAATGCCCTGCTTCAGCACAGACCAGAAAGGCATTGTGATAAGCGTATCCCCGGTATAGTCAGGGGTTAATGGGAGTCGTCCCCGTCCCACCAGTATACGGCCAGAACCATGGACCCGGTACTTGTGGTTCGGACTATCTCCAACCAGCCATAATGGTGTGAGAGTGAAATTATGTCTAAGTCCAGCTTTGGTACATTAGAAGCAACTCTGAAACTTAACCTAAGCGATTTTCAAAACTACTTTTTGGCTAACTTCTTATAGGAAGGTCTAGGAGCTCTGAAAATGAACGTGCGCGTCTTTCACTCTTTCCGAGGGACTTAGAAGAATTTTGTGATATTTTTTATTAAAATGGTGTATAAGGGTATATATATAAATATATTTTATGCACTGTATATGAGCTGGCGATTTCTAAGTCTGTGGTTCCGAGAGGGGGTAACCAGGCTCACTAATAAAGGTCAAGCCACTTGGCTGCCAGAATGCCCTGCTTCAGCACAGAGCAGAAAGGCATTGTGATAAGCGTATCCCCGGTATAGTCAGGGGTTAATGGGAGTCGTCCCCGTCCCCCCAGTATACGGCCAGAACCATGGACCCGGTACTTGTGGTTCGGACCCTCTCCAACCAGCCATAATGTTGTGAGAGTGAAATTATGTCTAGGTCCAGCTTTGGTACATTAGAAGCAACTCTGAAACTTAACCTAAGCGTTTTTCGAAGCTACTTTTTGGCTAACTTCTTATAGGAAGGTCTAGGAGCTCTGAAAATGAACGTACGCGTCTTTCACTCTTCCCGAGGGACTTAGAAGAATTTTGTGATATTTTTTATTAAAATGGTGTATAAGGGTATATATATAAATATATTTTATGCACTGTATATGAGCTGGCGATTTCTAAGTCTGTGGTTCCGAGAGGGGGTAACCAGGCTCACTAATAAAGGTCAAGCCACTTGGCTGCCAGAATGCCCTGCTTCAGCACAGACCAGAAAGGCATTGGATAAACGTATCCCCGGTATAGTCAGGGGTTAATGGGAGTCGTCCCCGTCCCCCCAGTATACGGCCAGAACCATGGACCCGGTACTTGTGGTTCGGACTGTCTCCAACCAGCCATAATGTTGTGAGAGTGAAATTATGTCTAAGTCCAGCTTTGGTACATTAGAAGCAACTCTGAAACTTAACCTAAGCGTTTTTCGAAGCTACTTTTTGGCTAACTTCTTATAGGAAGGTCTAGGAGCTCTGAAAATGAACGTGCGCGTCTTTCACTCTTTCCGAGGGACTTAGAAGAATTTTGTGATATTTTTTATTAAAATGGTGTATAAGGGTATATATATAAATATATTTTATGCACTGTATATGAGCTGGCGATTTCTAAGTCTGTGGTTCCGAGAGGGGGTAACCAGGCTCACTAATAAAGGTCAAGCCACTTGGCTGCCAGAATGCCCTGCTTCAGCACAGACCAGAAAGGCATTGTGATAAGCGTATCCCCGGTATAGTCAGGGGTTAATGGGAGTCGTCCCCGTCCCCCCAGTATACGGCCAGAACCATGGACCCGGTACTTGTGGTTCGGACCCTCTCCAACCAGCCATAATGTTGTGAGAGTGAAATTATGTCTAAGTCCAGCTTTGGTACATTAGAAGCAACTCTGAAACTTAACCTAAGCGTTTTTCGAAGCTACTTTTTGGCTAACTTCTTATAGGAAGGTCTAGGAGCTCTGAAAATGAACGTACGCGTCTTTCACTCTTCCCGAGGGACTTAGAAGAATTTTGTGATATTTTTTATTAAAATGGTGTATAAGGGTATATATATAAATATATTTTATGCACTGTATATGAGCTGGCGATTTCTAAGTCTGTGGTTCCGAGAGGGGGTAACCAGGCTCACTAATAAAGGTCAAGCCACTTGGCTGCCAGAATGCCCTGCTTCAGCACAGACCAGAAAGGCATTGTGATAAACGTATCCCCGGTATAGTCAGGGGTTAATGGGAGTCGTCCCCGTCCCCCCAGTATACGGCCAGAACCATGGACCCGGTACTTGTGGTTCGGACTGTCTCCAACCAGCCATAATGTTGTGAGAGTGAAATTATGTCTAAGTCCAGCTTTGGTACATTAGAAGCAACTCTGAAACTTAACCTAAGCGTTTTTCGAAGCAACTTTTTGGCTAACTTCTTATAGGAAGGTCTAGGAGCTCTGAAAATGAACGTGCGCGTCTTTCACTCTTCCCGAGGGACTTAGAAGAATTTTGTGATATTTTTTATTAAAATGGTGTATAAGGGTATATATATAAATATATTTTATGCACTGTATATGAGCTGGCGATTTCTAAGTCTGTGGTTCCGAGAGGGGGTAACCAGGCTCACTAATAAAGGTCAAGCCACTTGGCTGCCAGAATGCCCTGCTTCAGCACAGACCAGAAAGGCATTGTGATAAACGTATCCCCGGTATAGTCAGGGGTTAATGGGAGTCGTCCCCGTCCCCCCAGTATACGGCCAGAACCATGGACCCGGTACTTGTGGTTCGGACTGTCTCCAACCAGCCATAATGTTGTGAGAGTGAAATTATGTCTAAGTCCAGCTTTGGTACATTAGAAGCAACTCTGAAACTTAACCTAAGCGTTTTTCGAAGCAACTTTTTGGCTAACTTCTTATAGGAAGGTCTAGGAGCTCTGAAAATGAACGTGCGCGTCTTTCACTCTTCCCGAGGGACTTAGAAGAATTTTGTGATATTTTTTATTAAAATGGTGTATAAGGGTATATATATAAATATATTTTATGCACTGTATATGAGCTGGCGATTTCTAAGTCTGTGGTTCCGAGAGGGGGTAACCAGGCTCACTAATAAAGGTCAAGCCACTTGCCTGCCAGAATGCCCTGCTTCAGCACAGACCAGAAAGGCATTGTGATAAGCGTATCCCCTGTATAGTCAGGGGTTAATGGGAGTCGTCCCCGTCCCCCCAGTATACGGCCAGAACCATGGACCCGTTACTTGTGGTTCGGACTGTCTCCAACCAGCCATAATGTTGTGAGTGAAATTATGTCTAGGTCCAGCTTTGGTACATTAGAAGCAACTCTGAAACTTAACCTAAGCGTTTTTCGAAGCTACTTTTTGGCTAACTTCACTCTTCCCGAGGGACTTAGAAGAATTTTGTGATATTTTTTATTAAAATGGTGTACAGTAGGAATGTATTTTGCTTTGCTTAACACACTATTCTACAGTCAAGAGGAGAGAATTCATCAAGTTTAATAAGCAAAAACACTGTATAAGTCGAATTTCAGCATTTTTGTGTGACCGGGAAAACCACAGTCACAAGCCGAGATGCAGTTCCATAGAAACTTGCCATTTTACCGCTGAACCTAAAAATGGGTAGAAAGTACTTTTTCTCCCTTCCTGTTAATGCCACAGACTTCGCCTTTACAGGGCACACGTTTTCTATCTTCCCCGCTTCAGCCCATGAAATATTGAGCTTCAAATGTGTTGTTAACATTGTGTAAAAAAGTTGCTCACAGCTGTTCTAGGAACACATTGTGAAATCGCGTATATCTTTGCTTCTACACATAGCAATGTATTGTGCTTTGCTTTACACACTATTCTACAGTCAAGAGGAGAGAATTCATCAAGTTTAATAAGCAAAAACACTGTATAAGTCGATTTTCAGCATTATTGTGTGACCGGGAAAACCACAGTCACAAGCCGAGATGCAGTTCCATAGAAACTTGCCATTTTACCGCTGAACCTAAAAATGGGTAGAAAGTACTTTTCTCCCTTCCTGTTAATGCCACAGACTTCGCCTTTACAGGGCACCCTATTTCTATCTTCCCCGCTTCAGCCCATGAAATATTGAGCTTCAAATGTGTTGTTAACATCGTGTAAAAAAGTTGCTCACAGCTGTTCTAGGAACACATTGTGAAATCGCGTATATCTTTTCTTCTACACATAGGAATGTATTGTGCTTTGCTTAACACACTATTCTACAGTCAAGAGGAGAGAATTCATCAAGTTTAATAAGCAAAAACACTGTATAAGTCGAATTTCAGCATTTTTGTGTGACCGGGAAAACCACAGTCACAAGCCGAGATTCAGTTCCATAGGAACTTGCCATTTTACCGCGGAACCTAAAAATGGGTAGAAAGTACTTTTTCTCCCTTCCTGTTAATGCCACAGACTTCGCCTTTACAGGGCACACGTTTTCTATCTTCCCCGCTTCAGCCCATGAAATATTGAGCTTCAAATGTGTTGTTAACATTGTGTAAAAAAGTTGCTCACAGCTGTTCTAGGAACACATTGTGAAATCGCGTATATCTTTTCTTCTACACATAGGAATGTATTGTGCTTTGCTTTACACACTATTCTACAGTCAAGAGGAGAGAATTCATCAAGTTTAATAAGCAAAAACACTGTATAAGTCGAATTTCAGCATTTTTGTGTGACAGGGAAAACCACAGTCACAAGCCGAGATGCAGTTCCATAGAAACTTGCCATTTTACCGCTGAACCTAAAAATGGGTAGAAAGTACTTTTTCTCCCTTCCTGTTAATGCCACAGACTTCGCCTTTACAGGGCACACGTTTTCTATCTTCCCCGCTTCAGCCCATGAAATATTGAGCTTCAAATGTGTTGTTAACGTTGTGTAAAAAAGTTGCTCACAGCTGTTCTAGGAACACATTGTGAAATCGCGTATATCTTTTCTTCTACACATAGGAATGTATTGTGCTTTTCTTTACACACTATTCTACAGTCAAGAGGAGAGAATTCATCAAGTTTAATAAGCAAAAACTCTGTATAAGTCGAATTTCAGCATTTTTGTGTGACCAGGAAAACCACAGTCACAAGCCGAGATGCAGTTCCATAGAAACTTGCCGTTTTACCGCTGAACCTAAAAATGGGTAGAAAGTACTTTTTCTCCCTTCCTGTTAATGCCACAGACTTCGCCTTTACAGGGCACACGTTTTCTATCTTCCCCGCTTCAGCCCATGAAATATTGAGCTTCAAATGTGTTGTTAACATTGTGTAAAAAAGTTGCTCACAGCTGTTCTAGGAACACATTGTGAAATCGCGTATATCTTTGCTTCTACACATAGGAATGTATTGTGCTTTGCTTTACACACTATTCTACAGTCAAGAGGAGAGAATTCATCAAGTTTAATAAGCAAAAACACTGTATAAGTCGAATTTCAGCATTTTTGTGTGACCGGGAAAACCACAGTCACAAGCCGAGATGCAGTTCCATAGAAACTTGCCATTTTACCGCTGAAGCTAAAAATGGGTAGAAAGTACTTTTTCTCCCTTCCTGTTAATGCCACAGACTTCGCCTTTAGAGGGCACACGTTTTCTATCTTCCCCGCTTCAGCCCATGAAATATTGAGCTTCAAATCTGTTGTTAACGTGGTGTAAAAAAGTTGCTCACAGCTGTTCTAGGAACACATTGTGAAATCGCGTATATGTTTGCTTCTACACATAGCAATGTATTCTGCTTTGCTTTACACACTATTCTACAGTCAAGAGGAGAGAATTCATCAAGTTTAATAAGCAAAAACACTGTATAAGTCGAATTTCAGCATTTTTGTGTGACCGGGAAAACCACAGTCACAAGCCGAGATGCAGTTCCATAGAAACTTGCCATTTTACCGCTGAACCTAAAAATGGGTAGAAAGTACTTTTTCTCCCTTCCTGTTAATGCCACAGACTTCGCAATTACAGGGCACACGTTTTCTATCTTCCCCGCTTCAGCCCATGAAATATTGAGCTTCAAATGTGTTGTTAACGTGGTGTAAAAAAGTTGCTCACAGCTGTTCTAGGAACACATTGTGAAATCGCGTATATCTTTGCTTCTACACATAGCAATGTATTGTGCTTTGCTTTACACACTATTCTACAGTCAAGAGGAGAGAATTCATCAAGTTTAATAAGCAAAAACACTGTATAAGTCGAATTTCAGCATTTTTGTGTGACCGGGAAAACCACAGTCACAAGCCGAGATGCAGTTCCATAGAAACTTGCCATTTTACCGCTGAACCTAAAAATGGGTAGAAAGTACTTTTTCTCCCTTCCTGTTAATGCCACAGACTTCGCCTTTACAGGGCACACGTTTTCTATCTTCCCCGCTTCAGCCCATGAAATATTGAGCTTCAAATGTGTTGTTAACGTTGTGTAAAAAAGTTGCTCACAGCTGTTCTAGGAACACATTGTGAAATCGCGTATATCTTTTCTTCTACACATAGGAATGTATTGTGCTTTGCTTTACACACTATTCTACAGTCAAGAGGAGAGAATTCATCAAGTTTAATAAGCAAAAACTCTGTATAAGTCGAATTTCAGCATTTTTGTGTGACCGGGAAAACCACAGTCACAAGCCGAGATGCAGTTCCATAGAAACTTGCCGTTTTACCGCTGAACCTAAAAATGGGTAGAAAGTACCTTTTCTCCCTTCCTGTTAATGCCACAGACTTCGCCTTTACAGGGCACACGTTTTCTATCTTCCCCGCTTCAGCCCATGAAATATTGAGCTTCAAATGTGTTGTTAACGTTGTGTAAAAAAGTTGCTCACAGCTGTTCTAGGAACACATTGTGAAATCGCGTATATCTTTTCTTCTACACATAGGAATGTATTGTGCTTTGCTTTACACACTATTCTACAGTCAAGAGGAGAGAATTCATCAAGTTTAATAAGCAAAAACTCTGTATAAGTCGAATTTCAGCATTTTTGTGTGACCGGGAAAACCACAGTCACAAGCCGAGATGAAGTTCCATAGAAACTTGCCGTTTTACCGCTGAACCTAAAAATGGGTAGAAAGTACTTTTTCTCCCTTCCTGTTAATGCCACAGACTTCGCCTTTACAGGGCACACGTTTTCTATCTTCCCCGCTTCAGCCCATGAAATATTGAGCTTCAAATGTGTTGTATACATTGTGTAAAAAAGTTGCTCACAGCTGTTCTAGGAACACATTGTGAAATCGCGTATATCTTTGCTTCTACACATAAGAATGTATTGTGCTTTGCTTTACACACTATTCTACAGTCAAGAGGAGAGAATTCATCAAGTTTAATAAGCAAAAACACTGTATAAGTCGAATTTCAGCATTTTTGTGTGACCGGGAAAACCACAGTCACAAGCCGAGATGCAGTTCCATAGAAACTTGCCATTTTACCGCTGAACCTAAAAATGGGTAGAAAGTACTTTTTCTCCCTTCCTGTTAATGCCACAGACTTCGCAATTACAGGGCACACGTTTTCTATCTTCCCCGCTTCAGCCCATGAAATATTGAGCTTCAAATGTGTTGTTAACGTGGTGTAAAAAAGTTGCTCACAGCTGTTCTAGGAACACATTGTGAAATCGCGTATATCTTTGCTTCTACACATAGCAATGTATTGTGCTTTGCTTTACACACTATTCTACAGTCAAGAGGAGAGAATTCATCAAGTTTAATAAGCAAAAACACTGTATAAGTCGAATTTCAGCATTTTTGTGTGACCGGGAAAACCACAGTCACAAGCCGAGATGCAGTTCCATAGAAACTTGCCATTTTACCGCTGAACCTAAAAATGGGTAGAAAGTACTTTTTCTCCCTTCCTGTTAATGCCACAGACTTCGCCTTTACAGGGCACACGTTTTCTATCTTCCCCGCTTCAGCCCATGAAATATTGAGCTTCAAATGTGTTGTTAACGTTGTGTAAAAAAGTTGCTCACAGCTGTTCTAGGAACACATTGTGAAATCGCGTATATCTTTTCTTCTACACATAGGAATGTATTGTGCTTTGCTTTACACACTATTCTACAGTCAAGAGGAGAGAATTCATCAAGTTTAATAAGCAAAAACTCTGTATAAGTCGAATTTCAGCATTTTTGTGTGACCGGGAAAACCACAGTCACAAGCCGAGATGCAGTTCCATAGAAACTTGCCGTTTTACCGCTGAACCTAAAAATGGGTAGAAAGTACTTTTTCTCCCTTCCTGTTAATGCCACAGACTTCGCCTTTACAGGGCACACGTTTTCTATCTTCCCCGCTTCAGCCCATGAAATATTGAGCTTCAAATGTGTTGTTAACGTTGTGTAAAAAAGTTGCTCACAGCTGTTCTAGGAACACATTGTGAAATCGCGTATATCTTTTCTTCTACACATAGGAATGTATTGTGCTTTGCTTTACACACTATTCTACAGTCAAGAGGAGAGAATTCATCAAGTTTAATAAGCAAAAACTCTGTATAAGTCGAATTTCAGCATTTTTGTGTGACCGGGAAAACCACAGTCACAAGCCGAGATGAAGTTCCATAGAAACTTGCCGTTTTACCGCTGAACCTAAAAATGGGTAGAAAGTACTTTTTCTCCCTTCCTGTTAATGCCACAGACTTCGCCTTTACAGGGCACACGTTTTCTATCTTCCCCGCTTCAGCCCATGAAATATTGAGCTTCAAATGTGTTGTATACATTGTGTAAAAAAGTTGCTCACAGCTGTTCTAGGAACACATTGTGAAATCGCGTATATCTTTGCTTCTACACATAAGAATGTATTGTGCTTTGCTTTACACACTATTCTACAGTCAAGAGGAGAGAATTCATCAAGTTTAATAAGCAAAAACACTGTATAAGTCGAATTTCAGCATTTTTGTGTGACCGGGAAAACCACAGTCACAAGACGAGATGCAGTTCCATAGAAACTTGCCATTTTACCGCTGAACCTAAAAATGGGTAGAAAGTACTTTTTCTCCCTTCCTGTTAATGCCACAGACTTCGCCTTTACAGGGCACACGTTTTCTATCTTCCCCGCTTCAGCCCATGACATATTGAGCTTCAAATGTGTTGTTAACATTGTGTAAAAAAGTTGCTCACAGCTGTTCTAGGAACACATTGTGAAATCGCGTATATCTTTTCTTCTACACATAGGAATGTATTGTGCTTTGCTTAACACACTATTCTACAGTCAAGAGGAGAGAATTCATCAAGTTTAATAAGCAAAAACACTGTATAAGTCGAATTTCAGCATTTTTGTGTGACCGGGAAAACCACAGTCACAAGCCGAGATGCAGTTCCATAGAAACTTGCCATTTTACCGCTGAACCTAAAAATGGGTAGAAAGTACTTTTTCTCCCTTCCTGTTAATGCCACAGACTTCGCCTTTACAGGGCACACGTTTTCTATCTTCCCCGCTTCAGCCCATGAAATATTGAGCTTCAAATGTGTTGTTAACTTTGTGTAAAAAAAGTTGCTGAAAATGAACGTGCGCGTCTTTCACTCTTCCCGAGGGACTTAGAAGAATTTTGTGATATTTTTTATTAAAATGGTGTATAAGGGTATATATATAAATATATTTTATGCACTGTATATGAGCTGGCGATTTCTAAGTCTGTGGTTCCGAGAGGGGGTAACCAGGCTCACTAGTAAAGGTCAAGCCACTTGGCTGGCAGAATGCCCTCCTTCAGCACAGACCAGAAAGGCATTGTGATAAGCGTATCCCCGGTATAGTCAGGGGTTAATGGGAGTCGTCCCCGTCCCCCCAGTATACGGCCAGAACCATGGACCCGGTACTTGTGGTTCGGACCGTCTCCAACAGGCCATAATGTTGTGAGAGTGAAATTATGTCTAAGTCCAGCTTTGGTACATTAGAAGCAACTCTGAAACTTAACCTAAGCGTTTTTCGAAGCTACTTTTTGGCTAACTTCTTATAGGAAGGTCTAGGAGCTCTGAAAATGAATGTGCGCGTCTTTCACTCTTCCCGAGGGACTTAGAAGAATTTTGTGATATTTTTTATTAAAATGGTGTATAAGGGTATATATATAAATATATTTTATGCACTGTATATGAGCTGGCGATTTCTAAGTCTGTGGTTCCGAGAGGGGGTAACCAGGCTCACTAATAAAGGTCAAGCCACTTGGCTGCCAGAATGCCCTGCTTCAGCACAGACCAGAAAGGCATTGTGATAAGCGTATCCCCGGTATAGTCAGGGGTTAATGGGAGTCGTCCCCGTCCCCCCAGTATACGGCCAGAACCATGGACCCGTTACTTGTGGTTCGGACTGTCTCCAACCAGCCATAATGTTGTGAGAGTGAAATTATGTCTAAGTCCAGCTTTGGTACATTAGAAGCAACTCTGAAACTTAACCTAAGCGTTTTTCGAAGCAACTTTTTGGCTAACTTCTTATAGGAAGGTCTAGGAGGTCTGAAAATGAACGTGCGCGTCTTTCACTCTTCCCGAGGGACTTAGAAGAATTTTGTGATATTTTTTATTAAAATGGTGTATAAGGGTATATATATAAATATATTTTATGCACTATATATGAGCTGGCGATTTCTAAGTCTGTGGTTCCGAGAGGGGGTAACCAGGCTCACTAATAAAGGTCAAGCCACTTGGCTGCCAGAATGCCCTGCTTCAGCACAGACCAGAAAGGCATTGGATAAACGTATCCCCGGTATAGTCAGGGGTTAATGGGAGTCGTCCCCGTCCCCCCAGTATACGGCCAGAACCATGGACCCGGTACTTGTGGTTCGGACTGTCTCCAACCAGCCATAATGTTGTGAGAGTGAAATTATGTCTAAGTCCAGCTTTGGTACATTAGAAGCAACTCTGAAACTTAAACTAAGCGTTTTTCGAAGCTACTTTTTGGCTAACTTCTTATAGGAAGGTCTAGGAGCTCTGAAAATGAACGTGCGCGTCTTTCACTCTTTCCGAGGGACTTAGAAGAATTTTGTGATATTTTTTATTAAAATGGTGTATAAGGGTATATATATAAATATATTTTATGCGCTGTATATGAGCTGGCGATTTCTAAGTCTGTGGTTCCGAGAGGGGGTAACCAGGCTCACTAATAAAGGTCAAGCCACTTGGCTGCCAGAATGCCCTGCTTCAGCACAGACCAGAAAGGCATTGTGATAAGCGTATCCCCGGTATAGTCAGGGGTTAATGGGAGTCGTCCCCGTCCCCCCAGTATACGGCCAGAACCATGGACCCGGTACTTGTGGTTCGGACCCTCTCCAACCAGCCATAATGTTGTGAGAGTGAAATTATGTCTAAGTCCAGCTTTGGTACATTAGAAGCAACTCTGAAACTTAACCTAAGCGTTTTTCGAAGCTACTTTTTGGCTAACTTCTTATAGGAAGGTCTAGGAGCTCTGAAAATGAACGTACGCGTCTTTCACTCTTCCCGAGGGACTTAGAAGAATTTTGTGATATTTTTTATTAAAATGGTGTATAAGGGTATATATATAAATATATTTTATGCACTGTATATGAGCTGGCGATTTCTAAGTCTGTGGTTCCGAGAGGGGGTAACCAGGCTCACTAATAAAGGTCAAGCCACTTGGCTGCCAGAATGCCCTGCTTCAGCACAGACCAGAAAGGCATTGTGATAAACGTATCCCCGGTATAGTCAGGGGTTAATGGGAGTCGTCCCCGTCCCCCCAGTATACGGCCAGAACCATGGACCCGGTACTTGTGGTTCGGACTGTCTCCAACCAGCCATAATGTTGTGAGAGTGAAATTATGTCTAAGTCCAGCTTTGGTACATTAGAAGCAACTCTGAAACTTAACCTAAGCGTTTTTCGAAGCAACTTTTTGGCTAACTTCTTATAGGAAGGTCTAGGAGCTCTGAAAATGAACGTGCGCGTCTTTCACTCTTCCCGAGGGACTTAGAAGAATTTTGTGATATTTTTTATTAAAATGGTGTATAAGGGTATATATATAAATATATTTTATGCACTATATATGAGCTGGCGATTTCTAAGTCTGTGGTTCCGAGAGGGGGTAACCAGGCTCACTAATAAAGGTCAAGCCACTTGGCTGCCAGAATGCCCTGCTTCAGCACAGACCAGAAAGGCATTGTGATAAGCGTATCCCCGGTATAGTCAGGGGTTAATGGGAGTCGTCCCCGTCCCCCCAGTATACGGCCAGAACCATGGACCCGGTACTTTTGGTTCGGACTGTCTCCAACCAGCCATAATGTTGTGAGAGTGAAATTATGTCTAAGTCCAGCTTTGGTACATTAGAAGCAACTCTGAAACTTAACCTAAGCGTTTTTCGAAGCAACTTTTTGGCTAACTTCTTATAGGAAGGTCTAGGAGCTCTGAAAATGAACGTGCGCGTCTTTCACTCTTCCCGAGGGACTTAGAAGAATTTTGTGATATTTTTTATTAAAATGGTGTATAAGGGTATATATATAAATATATTTTATGCACTATATATGAGCTGGCGATTTCTAAGTCTGTGGTTCCGAGAGGGGGTAACCAGGCTCACTAATAAAGGTCAAGCCACTTGGCTGCCAGAATGCCCTGCTTCAGCACAGACCAGAAAGGCATTGTGATAAGCGTATCCCCGGTATAGTCAGGGGTTAATGGGAGTCGTCCCCGTCCCCCCAGTATACGGCCAGAACCATGGACCCGGTACTTTTGGTTCGGACTGTCTCCAACCAGCCATAATGTTGTGAGAGTGAAATTATGTCTAAGTCCAGCTTTGGTACATTAGAAGCAACTCTGAAACTTAACCTAAGCGTTTTTCGAAGCTACTTTTTAGCTAACTTCTTATAGGAAGGGATAAGGATGGTATTATTACATAGCACTGACAGTGACGGCGGCGTTGTACATACAGGGATAAGGATAGTATTACATAGCACTGACAGTGACGGCGGGGCTGTACATACAGGGATAAGAATAGTATTATTGCACAGCACTGACAGTGACGGCGGCGCTGCACATACAGGGTTAAGGATAGCATTATTACATAGCACTGACAGTGACGGCGGCGCTGTACATACAGGGATAAGGATAGGATATATAAGACAGTACTGACAGTGACGGCGGCACTTATCCCTGTATGTACAGCGCCGCCGTCACTGTCAGTGCTATGTAATAATACTATCCTTATCCCTGTATGTACAGCGCCGCCATCACTGTCAGTGAGTAGAAAGTACTTTTCTCCACCCCTGTTATTGCCACAGACTTGCCCTTTACAGGGCGCCGCCGTCACTGTCAGTGCTATGTAATACAATCCTTATCCCTGTATCTACAGCGCCGCCGTCACATTCACTGCTATGTAATAATACTATCCTTATCCCTGTATGGACAGTGCCGCCGTCACTGTCACTGCTTTGCAATAATACTATCCTTATCTCTGTATGTACAGCGCCGCCGTCACTGTCAGTGCTATGTAATAATACTATTCTTATCCCTGTATGTACAACGCCGCCATTACTGTCAGTGCTATGTAATTGTACATACAGGGATAAGGATAGTATTACATAGCAATGACAGTGACAGCGCACTGTACATACAGGGATAAGGATATTATTATTACATAGCACTGACAGTGACGGCGGCGCTGTACATACAGGGATAAGGATAGTATTATTACATAGCACTGACAGTGACGGCGGCGCTGTACATACAGGGATAAGGATAGTATTATTACATAGCACTGACAGTGACGTGGCGCTGTACATACAGGGATAAGGATAGTATTATTACATAGCACTGACAGTGATGGTGGAACTGTACATAACGGGATAAGGATAGTATTATTACATAGCACTGACAGTGACGGCGGCGCTGTACACACAGGGATAAGGATAGTATTACATAGCACTGACAGTGAAGTGGCGCTGTACATACAGGGATAAGGATAGTATTACATAGCACTGACAGTGACGGCGACGCTGTACATACAGGGATAAGGATAGTATTACACAGCACTGACAGTGACGGCGGCGCTGTACATACAGGGATAAGGATAGTATTACATAGCACTGACAGTGACGGCGGCGCTGTACATACAGGGATAAGGATATTATTATTACATAGCACTGACAGTGACGATGGCGCTGTACATACAGGGATAAGGATAGTATTATTACATAGCAGTGACAGTGACGGTGGCGCTGTACATACAGGGATAAGGATAGTATTACATAGAACTGACAGTGACGGCGGCGCTGTACATACAGGGATAAGGATAGTATTACATAGCACTGACAGTGAGGGCGGTGCTGTACATACAGGGATAAGGATAGTAATACACAGCACTGACAGTGACAGCGGCGCTGTACATACAGGGATAAGGATAGTATTACATAGCACTGACAGTGACGGCGGCGCTGTACACAAAGGGATAAGGATATTATTATTGCATAGCACTGACGGGCATTTACACTGCGCATCTCATTACAGGGGCATTTACACTGCGCATCTCATTACAGGGCATTTACACTGCGCATCTCATTACGGGGCATTTACACTGCGCATCTCATTACAGGGGCCTTTACACGGCGCATCTCATTACATAGGCCTTTACACTGCGCATCTCATTACAGGGGCCTTTACACTGCGCATCTAATTACAAGGGCCTTTACACTGCGCATCTCATTACAGGGGCATTTGCACTGTGCATCTCATTATGGGGCATTTACACTGCGCATCTCATTACAGGGCATTTACACTGCGCATCTCATTACGGGGCATTTACACTGCGCATCTCATTAAAGGGGCATTTACACTGCGCATCTCATTACGGGGCATTTACACTGCGCTTCTCATTACAGGGGCATTTACACTGCGCATCTCATTACAGGGGCATTTACACTGCGCATGTCATTACAGGGGCATTTACAATGCGCATCTCATTACAGGGGCATTTACAATGTGCATCTCATTACGGGGCATTTACACTGCGCATCTCATTACAGGGCATTTACACTGTGCATCTCATTAAGGGGCATTTACACTGGGCATCCCATTACGGGGCATTTACACTGCGCATCTCATTACAGTGGCATTTACATTGCGCATCTCATTACAGGGGCCTTTACACGGCGCATCTCATTACAGGGGCCTTTACACGGCGCATCTCATTACATAGGCCGTTACACGGCGCATCTCATTACAGGGGCCTTTACACTGCGCATCTCATTACAGGGGCCTTTACACTGCGCATCTAATTACAAGGGCCTTTACACTGCGCATCTCATTACAGGGGCATTTACACTGCGCATCTCATTACAGGGGCATCTACACTGCGCATCTCATTACAGGGGCAATTACACGGCGCATCTCATTACAGGGGCATTTACACGGCGCAACTCATTACAAGGGCCTTTACATGGTGCATATCATTACAGGGGCCTTTACACTGCGCATCTCATTACAGGGGCCTTTACACTGCGCATCTCATTACAGGGGCCTTTACACTGCGCATCTCATTACAGGGGCCTTTACACTGCGCATCTCATTACAGGGGCATTTACACTGCGCATCTCATTACAGGGGCATTTACACTTGGCATCTCATTACAGGGGCATTTACACTGGGCATCTCATTACAGGGGGCATTTACACTGCACATCTCATTAAGGGGCATTTACACTGCGCATCTCATTAAGGGGCATTTACACTGCGCATCTCATTACGGGGCATTTACACTGCGCATCTCATTACAGGGGCATTTACACTGCGCATCTCATTACAGGGGCCTTTACACTGCGCATCTCATTATGGGGCCTTTACACTGCGCATCTCATTACAGGGGCCTTTACACTGCGCATCTCATTACTGGGCATTTACACTGCGCATCTCATTACAGGGGCATTTACACTGCGCATCTCATTACAGGGGCATTTACACTGCGCATCTCATTACAGGGACATTTACACTGCGCATCTCATTACAGGGGCATTTACACTGCGCATCTCATTAAAGGGGCCTTTACACTGCGCATCTCATTACGGGGCTTTTACACTGCGCATCTCATTAAAGGGGCCTTTACACTGCGCATCTCATTACGGGGCTTTTGCACTGCGCATCTCATTACAGGGGCCTTTACATTGCGCATCTCATTACGGGGCATTTACACTGCGCATCTCATTACAGGGGCATTTACACTGCGCATCTCATTACAGGGGCATTTACACTGGGCATCTCATTACAGGGGCATTTACACTGCGCATCTCATTACAGGGGCATTTACATGGCGCATCTCATTACAGGGGCCTTTCCACTGCGCATCTCATTACAGGGGCCTTTACACTGCGCATCTCATTACAGGGGCCTCTACACTGCGCATCTCATTACGGGGCCTCTACACTGCGCATCTCATTACAGGGGCATTTACACTGCGCATCTCATTAAAGGGGCATTTACACTGCGCATCTCATTACAGGGGCATATTCACTGCGCATCTCATTACAGGGGCATTTACACTGCACATCTCATTACAGGGGCATTTACACTGCGCATCTCATTACAGGGGCATTTACACTGCGCATCTCATTACAGGGGCATTTAGACTGCGGATCTCATTACGGGGCATTTACACTGTGCATCTCATTAAGGGGCATTTACACTGGGCATCTCATTACGGTGCATTTACACTGCGCATCTCATTACAGGGGCATTTATACTGCGCATCTCATTACAGGGGCCTTTACACGGCGCATCTCATTACAGGGGCCTTTACACGGCGCATCTCATTACAGGGGCCTTTACACGGCACATCTCATTACAGGGGCCTTTACATGGCGCATCTCATTACAGGGGCCTTTATACGGCGCATCTCATTACAGGGGCCTTTACACTGCGCATCTCATTACAAGGGCCTTTACACTGCGCATCTCATTACAGGGGCATTTACACTGCACATCTCATTACAGGGGCATTTACACTGCGCATCTCATTACAGGGGCATTTACACGGCGCATCTCATTACAGGGGCATTTACAGGGCGCATCTCATTACAGGGGCCTTTACACGGCGCATCTCATTACAGGGGCCTTTACACTGCGCATCTCATTACAGGGGCCTTTACTGTAAGTGCTATGTAATACTATCCTTATCCCTGTGTGTACAGCGCCGCCGTCACTGTCAGTGCTATGTAATAATACTATCCTTATCCCTGTATGTACAGCGCCCCCTGTATGTACAGCGCCGCCGTCACTGTCAGTGCTATGTAATAATATTATCCTTATCCCTGTATGTACAGCGCTGCCGTCACTGTCAGTGCTATGTAATAATACTATCCTTATCTCTGTATGTACAGTGACGCCGTCACTGTCAGTGCTATGTAATAATACTATCCTTATCCCTGTATGTACAGCGCCGCCGTCACTGTCACTGCTATGTAATAATACTATCCTTATCCCTGTATGTACAGCGCCGCCGTCACTGTCACTGCTATGTAATAATACTATCCTTATCCCTGTATGTACAGCGCCGCCGTTACATAGCACTGACAGTGACGGCGGCGCTGTACATACATCTCTCTGTGCTCTTTTTCTCTCTCTGCGCTCTTTCTCTCTCTCTGCGCTCTTTCTTTCTCTCTCTCTGTGCTCTCTCTCTCTTTCTGCGCTCTCTCTCTCTGGGCTCTCTCTCTGTCTGCGCTCTCTCTCTCTCTCTCTGCGCTTTTTCTTTCTCTCTCTGCGCTCTTTCTCTCTCTCTGCGCTCTTTCTTTCTCTCTCTCTCTGCACTCTTTCTTTCTCTCTCTGCGCTCTTTCTCTCTCTCTGCGCTCTTTCTTTCTCTCTCTGCGCTCTTTCTTTCTCTCTCTCTGCGCTCTTTCTTTCTCTCTCTGCGCTCTTTCTCTCTCTCTGCTCTCTTTCTTTCTCTCTCTGCGTTCTTTCTTTCTCTCTCTCTCTGCACTCTTTCTTCCTCTCTCTCTCTGCGCTCTTTCTTTCTCTGCGCTTTTTCTCTCTCTCTGCGCTCTTTCTTTCTTTCTCTCTGTGCGCTCTTTCTTTCTCTCTCTCTCTGCGCTCTTTCTTTCTCTGCGCTCTTTCTCTCTCTCTGCGCTCTTTCTTTCTCTCTCTCTGCGCTCTCTCTCTCTCTCTCTGCGCTCTCTCTCTCTGGGCTCTCTCTCTGTCTGCGCTCTCTCTCTCTCTCTGCGCTCTTTTTTTCTCTTTCTCTCTGCGCTCTTTCTCTCTCTCTCTCTGCGCTCTTTCTCTCTCTCTCTGCGTTCTTTCATCCTCTCTCTGCGCTCTCTCTCTCTCTCTGCGCTCTTTCTTTCTTTCTCTCTCTGCGCTCTTTCTCTCTCTCTCTGCGCTCTTTCTCTCTCTCTGCGCTCTTTCTCTCTCTCTATGCGCTCTTTCTTTCTCTCTCTCTGCGCTCTTTCTCTCTGCGCTCTTTCTTTCTCTCTCTGCTCTCTTTCTCTCTCTCTGCACTCTTTCTTTCTCTCTCTCTCTGCACTCTCTCTCTCTGCGCTCTCTCTGCACTCTTTCTCTCTCTCTGCGCTCTTTCTTTCTCTCTCTCTGCGCTCTTTCTCTCTCTCTCTGCGCTCTTTCTCTCTCTCTGCGCTCTTTCTTTCTCTCTCTGCGTTCTTTCTTTCTCTCTCTCTTTGCACTCTTTCTTCCTCTCTCTCTCTGCGCTCTTTCTTTCTCTGCGCTTTTTCTCTCTCTCTGCGCTCTTTCTTTCTTTCTCTCTGCGCTCTTTCTTTCTCTCTGCGCTCTTACTTTCTCTCTGCGCTCTTTCTTTCTCTCTGCGCTCTTTCTCTCTCTCTCTCTGCGCTCTTTTTCTCTCTCTCTCTGCGCTCTTTCTTTCTCAATCTGCGCTCTTTCTTTCTCTCTCTCTCTGCGCTCTTTGTCTCTCTCTGCGCTCTTTCTTTCTCTCTCTGCGCTCTCTCTCTCTCTCTCTGCGCTCTTTCTTTCTCTATCTCTGCGCTCATTCTTTCTCTATCTCTGCGCTCTTTCTCTCTCTCTGTGCTCTTTCTCTCTCTCTGCGCTCTTTCTTTCTCTCTCTCTGCACTCTTTCTTTCTCTCTCTGCGCTCTTTCTCTCTCTCTGCGCTCTTTCTTTCTCTCTCTGCGCTCTTTCTTTCTCTCTCTCTGCGCTCTTTCTCTCTCTCTCTGCGCTCTCTCTCTCTCTCTGCACTCTTTCTTCCTCTCTCTCTCTGCGCTCTTTCTTTTTCTGTGCTTTTTCTCTCTCTCTGCGCTCTTTCTTTCTCTCTCTCTGTGCTCTCTCTCTCTCTCTCTGCGCTCTCTCTCTCTGGGCTCTCTCTCTGTCTGCGCTCTCTCTCTCTCTCTGCGCTCTTTCTTTCTTTCTCTCTGCGCTCTTTCTCTCTCTCTGCTCTCTTTCTTTCTCTCTCTGCGTTCTTTCTTTCTCTCTCTCTCTGCACTCTTTCTTCCTCTCTCTCTCTGCGCTCTTTCTTTCTCTGCGCTTTTTCTCTCTCTCTGCGCTCTTTCTTTCTTTCTCTCTGTGCGCTCTTTCTTTCTCTCTCTCTCTGCGCTCTTTCTTTCTCTGCGCTCTTTCTCTCTCTCTGCGCTCTTTCTTTCTCTCTCTCTGCGCTCTCTCTCTCTCTCTCTGCGCTCTCTCTCTCTGGGCTCTCTCTCTGTCTGCGCTCTCTCTCTCTCTCTGCGCTCTTTCTTTCTTTCTCTCTGCGCTCTTTCTTTCTCTCTGCGCTCTTTTTTTCTCTCTTTGCGCTCTTTCTCTCTCTCTCTGCGCTCTTTCTTTCTCTCTGTGCTCTTTCTCTCTCTGCGCTCTTTCTCTCTCTGCGCTCTTTCTTAATCTTTCTCTCTCTCTGCGCTCTTTCTCTCTCTCTCTCTGTGCTCTTTCTTTCTCTTTCTCTCTGCGCTCTTTCTTTCTCTTTCTCTCTCTGCGCTCTCTCTCTCTCTCTGCGCTCTTTCTTTCTCTCTGTGCTCTTTCTTTCTCTCTGCGCTCTTTCTTTCTTTCTCTCTGCGCTCTTTTTTTCTCTCTTTGCGTTCTTTTTTTCTCTCTTTGCGCTCTTTCTTTCTCTCTCTGCGCTCTTTCTCTCTCTGCGCTCTTTCTCTCTCAGCGCTCTTTCATTCTCTCTCTCTCTGCGCTCTTTCTTTCTCTCTGCACTCTTTCTCTCTCTGCCTCTTTCTCTCTCTGCGCTCTTTCATTCTCTTTCTCTCTCTGCGCTCTTTCTTTCTTTCTCTCTGCGCTCTTTTTTTCTCTCTTTGCGCTCTTTCTTTCTCTCTCTGCGCTCTCTTTCTCTCTCTGCGCTCTTTCTTTCTCTCTCTCTGCGCTCTTTCTTTCTCTGCGCTCTTTCTTTCTCTCTCTGCGCTCTTTATTTCTCTCTCTGCGCTCTTTCTTTCTCTCTGTGCTCTTTCTCTCTCTCCGCGCTCTTTCTTTCTCTCTCTCTGCGCTCTTTCTTTCTCTCTGCGCTCTTTCTTTCTCTCTCTGCGCTCTTTCTTCCTCTCTCTCTGCGCTCTCTCTCTCTCTCTCTCTCTGCGCTCTTTCTTTCTTTCTCTGTCTGCGCTCTTTCTTTCTCTCTCTCTCTGCGCTCTCTCTCTCTGGGCTCTCTCTCTGTCTGCGCTCTCTCTCTCTCTCTCTGTGCTCTTTCTCTCTCTCTGTGCTCTTTCTCTCTCTCTGCGCTCTTTCTCTCTCTCTGCACTCTTTATTTCTCTCTCTGCGCTCTCTTTCTCTCTCTCTCTGCGCTCTCTCTCTCTGCACTCTCTCTCTCTGCGCTCTTTCTCTCTCTGCGCGCTTTCATTCTCTCTCTCTCTGCGCTCTTTCTCTCTCTCTCTCTGCGCTCTTTCTCTCTCTCTCTGCGTTCTTTCATCCTCTCTCTCTGCGCTCTCTCTCTCTGCGCTCTTTCTTTCTTTCTCTCTCTGCGCTCTTTCTCTCTCTCTCTCTGCGCTCTTTCTCTCTCTCTGCGCTCTTTCTCTCTCTCTATGCGCTCTTTCTTTCTCTCTCTCTGCGCTCTTTCTCTCTGCGCTCTTTCTTTCTCTCTCTGTGCTCTTTCTCTCTCTCTGCGCTCTTTCTTTCTCTCTCTCTCTGCACTCTCTCTCTCTGCGCTCTCTCTGCACTCTTTCTCTCTCTCTGCGCTCTTTCTTTCTCTCTCTCTGCACTCTTTCTTTCTCTCTCTGCGCTCTTTCTCTCTCTCTGCGCTCTTTCTTTCTCTCTCTGCGCTCTTTCTTTCTCTCTCTCTGCGCTCTTTCTCTCTCTCTCTGCGCTCTTTCTCTCTCTCTGCGCTCTTTCTTTCTCTCTCTGCGTTCTTTCTTTCTCTCTCTCTTTGCACTCTTTCTTCCTCTCTCTCTCTGCGCTCTTTCTTTCTCTGCGCTTTTTCTCTCTCTCTGCGCTCTTTCTTTCTTTCTCTCTGCGCTCTTTCTTTCTCTCTGCGCTCTTACTTTCTCTCTGCGCTCTTTCTTTCTCTCTGCGCTCTTTCTCTCTCTCTCTCTGCGCTCTTTTTCTCTATCTCTATGCACTCTTTCTTTCTCAATCTGCGCTCTTTCTTTCTCTCTCTCTCTGCGCTCTTTGTCTCTCTCTGCGCTCTTTCTTTCTCTCTCTGCGCTCTCTCTCTCTCTCTCTGCGCTCTTTCTTTCTCTATCTCTGCGCTCATTCTTTCTCTATCTCTGCGCTCTTTCTCTCTCTCTGTGCTCTTTCTCTCTCTCTGCGCTCTTTCTCTCTTTCTCTCTCTGCGCTCTTTCTTTCTCTCTCACACACAAGGCACAGCTATCTCTCACTCCCTGTCACACACGAGGCACAGCTATCTCTCACTCCCTGTCACACACGAGCTACAGCTATCTCTCACTCTCTGTCATACATGAGGCACAGTTATCTCTCACTCCCTGTCACACACGAGGCACAGCTATCTCTCACTCCCTGTCACACATGAGGCACAGTTATCTCTCCCTCCCTGTCACACATGAGGCACAGTGATCTGTGCTGATTATTGAGTGACAGCTGCTCCGCCTGCAACAAAACTCTCTAATTAAACAGAAGCATCTGGCTCAGCGGAGAGATCCTCGGCCCCTCACTCATTGCCCCGGGGGGCGGCCCGGGGTACGTCAGGCACTGCCACCTGCCAATATGTAACACCAGCATCTAATATAGAGCAGGGCCGAGTATCATTCCTGCAGGGATTCCTCTTCTCGAGACTTAACCCCTTTTGGGGTTACATTTGACATGACTGTGTCATGACTGTTGACTGTGACATGGAGAGATAGCTGTGCATCGTGTGTGTGATAGTGAGAGATTACTGTTCATCGTGTGTGTGTGACAGTGAGAGATAGTTGTGCATCGTGTGTGTGTGACAGGGAGAGATAGCTGTGCATCGTGTGTGTGACATGGAGAGATTACTGTTCATCGTGTGTGTGTGTGACAGTGAAAGATAGTTGTGCATCGTGTGTGTGTGACAGGGAGAGATAGCTGTGCATCGTGTGTGTGACATGGAGAGATAGCTTTGCATCGTGTGTGTGTGTCAGGGAGTGAGAGATAGCTGTGCATCGTGTGTGTGTATGACAGGGAGAGATAGCTGTGCATCGTGTGTGTGTCAGGGAGTGAGAGATAGCTGTGCATCGTGTGTGTGTGTCAGGGAGTGAGAGATAGCTGTGCATCGTGTGTGACAGTGATAGATAGCTGTGCATCGTGTGTGTGTGACAGTGAGAGATAGCTGTGCATCGTGTGTGTGTGACAGTGAGAGTTAGCTATGCATCGTGTGCGTGTGACAGGGAGAGATAGCATTGCTTCGTGTGTGTGTGTGTGACAGGGAGAGATAGCTGTGCATCGTGTGTGTGTGACAGTGAGAGATAGCGGTGCATCATGTGTGTGTGACAGTGAGAGATAGCTGTGCATCGTGTGTGTGTGTGACAGTGATAGATAGCTGTGCATCGTGTGTGTGTGACAGGGATAGATAGCTGTGCATTGTGTGTGTGTGTGACAGGGAGAGATAGCTGTGCATCGTGTGTGTGTCAGGGAGTGAGAGATAGCTGTGCATCATGTGTGTGTGACAGGGAGAGATAGCTGTGCATTGTGTGTGACATTGAGAGATAGCTGTGCATCGGGTGTGTGTGTGTGACAGGGAGAGATAGCTGTTCATCGTGTGTGTGTGTGTCAAGGAGTGAGAGATAGTTGTGAATCTTGTGTGTGTCATGGAGTGAGAGATAGCTGTGCATCGTGTGAGTGTTTCAGGGAGTGATAGATAGCTGTGCATCGTGTGAGTGTGACAGTGAGAGTTAGCTGTGCATCGTGTGTCTGTGACAGGGAGAGATAGATGTGCATCGTGTGTGTGACAGGGAGAGATAGCTGTGCATTGTGTGTGTGTGACAGGGAGAGATAGCTGTGCATCGTGTGTGTGAGACAGGGAGAGATAGCTGTGCATCGTGTGTGTGTGACAGAGAGAGATAGCTGTGCATCGTGTGTGTGTCAGGGAGTGAGAGATAGCTGTGCATCGTGTGTGTGTGTGACAGGGAGAGATAGCTGTGCATTGTGTGTGTGTGAAAGGGAGAGATAGCTGTGCATCGTGTGTGTGTCAGGGAGTGAGAGATAGTTGTGCATCGTGTGTGTGAGACAGTGAGAGATAGCTGTGCATTGTGTGTGTGTGACAGTGAGAGATAGCTGTGCATCGTGTGTGTGTGACAGGGAGAGATAGCTGTGCATCGTGTGTGTGTCAGGGAGTGAGAGATAGCTGTGCATCATGTGTGTGTGACAGGGAAAGATAGCTGTGCATTGTGTGTGTGTGTGACAGTGAGAGATATCTGTGCATCGTGTGTGTGTGTGACAGGGAGAGATAGCTGTTCATCGTGTGTGTGTGTGTGTGTCATTGAGTGAGAGATAGTTGTGCATCGTGTGTGTGTCAGGGAGTGAGAGAAAGCTGTGCATCGTGTGTGTGTTTCAGAGAGTGAGAGATAGCTGTGCATCATGTGTGTGTGTGACAGGGAGAGATAGTTGTACATCGTGTGTGCATCTCTCACTGTCACACATACGATGCACAGCTATCTCTCCTTGTCACACACACACGATGCACAGCTATCTCACACTGTCACACACACACACACACACACACACACACACACACACACACACACACACACACACACACACACACACACACACACACACACACACACACACACACACACACACACACACACACACACACACACACACACACACACGGCACAGCTATCTCTTCCTGTCACACACACACACACACACGATGCACAGCTAACTCTCACTGTCACACACACACGAGGCACAGCTATCTATCACTCCCTGTCACACACACACAATGCACAGCTATCTCTCACTCCCTGACACACACACACAAACAATGCACAGCTATCTCTCACTCTCACACACACGATGCACAGCTATCTCTCACTCCCTGACACACGCACACAATGCACAGCTATCTCTCACTCCTTGAAACACACACGATGCACAGCTATCTCTCACTGTCACACACACACGATGCACAGCTATGTCTCACTGTCACACACACACACATGATGCACAGCTATCTCTCACTCTCACACACACGATGCACAGCTATCTCTCACTCCCTGACACACGCACACAATGCACAGCTATCTCTCACTCCCTGACACACACACGATGCACAGCTATCTCTCACTGTCACACACACACGATGCACAGCTATCTCTCACTGTCACACACACACGATGCACAGCTATGTCTCACTGTCACACACACGATGCACAGCTATCTCTCCCTGTCACACACACGATGCACAGATATCTCTCACTCCCTGACACACGCACACAATGCACAGCTATCTCTCACTCCTTGAAACACACACGATGCACAGCTATCTCTCACTGTCACACACACACGATGCACAGCTATGTCTCACTGTCACACACACACGATGCACAGCTATCTCTCCCTGTCACACACACGATGCACAGATATCTCTCACTCCCTGAAACACACACAATGCACAGCTATCTCTCCCTGTCACACATACACAATGCACAGCTATCTCTCCCTGTCACACACACACAATGCACAGCTATCTCTCCCTGTCACACATACACAATGCACAGCTATCTCTCCATGTCACACACACACATGATGCACAGCTATCTCACACTGTCTCACACACACGATGCACAACTATCTCTCACTCCCTGACACACACACGATGCACAGCTATCATTCCCTGTCACACACACAAGATGCACAGCTATCTCTCACTCCCTGACACACACACGATGCACAGCTACCTCTCTCTGTCACACACACATGATGCACAGCTATCTCTCCCTGTATCACACACACGATTCACAGCTATCTCTCCCTGTCACACACACACGATGCACAGCTACCTCTCACTGTCACACACGATGAACAGTAATCTCTCACTATCACACACACGATGCACAGCTATCTTTCCCTGTCACACACACACACACACGATGCACAGCTATCTCTCACTCCCTGACACACACACGATGCACAGCTATCTCTCCCTGTCACACACACACAATGCACAGCTATCTCTCCCTGTCACACACACACGATGCACACCTATCTCTCACTCCCTGACACACACAAACGATGCACAGCTATCTCTCACTGTCACACACACATGATGCACAGCTATCTCTCCCTGTCACACACACACACGATGCACAGCTATCTCTCCCTGTCACACACACACGATGCACAGCTATCTCTCCCTGTCACACACACACGATGCACAGCTATCTCTCCCTGTCACACATACACGATACACAGCTATCTCTCCCTGTCATACACACACGATGCGCAGCTATCTCTCCCTGTCACACACACGATGCACAGCTATCTCTCACTGTCACACACACACACACACACGATGCACAGCTATCTTTCACTGTCACACACACGATGCACAGCTATCTCTCCCTGTCACACACATACAATGCACAGCTATCTCTCACTGTCTCACACACACACACGATGCACAGCTTTCTCTCACTGTCACACACACAAACGATGCACAGCTATCTCACACTGTCACACACACACGATGCACAGCTATCTCACACTGTCACACACACACGATGCACAGCTCTCTCCGCCACACACACACGATGCACAGCTATCTCTCCCTGTCATACACACACGATGCACAGCTATCTCTCCCTGTCACACACACACGCTGCACAGCTATCTCTCACTGTCACACACACGATGCACAGTTATCTCTCACTCCGTCACACATGGGGCACAGCTATCTCTCACTCCCTGTCACACACAAGGCACAGCTATATCTCACTCCCTGTCACACACACGAGGCACAGCTATCTCTCACTCCCTGTCACACACGATGCACAGTCATCTCTCACTCCCTGTCACACATGAGGCACAGCTATCTCTCACTCCCTGTCACACATGAGGCACAGTTATCTCTCCCTCCCTGTCACACACGAGGCACAGTGATCTGTGCTGATTATTGAGTGACAGCTGCTCCGCCTGCAACAAATCTCTCTAATTAAACAGAAGCATCTGGCTCAGCGGAGAGATCCTCGGCCCCTCACCCATTGCCCCGGGGGGCGGCCCGGGGTACGTCAGGCACTGCCACCTGCCAATATGTAACACCAGCATCTAATATAGAGCAGGGCCGAGTATCATTCCTGCAGGGATTCCTCTTCTCGAGACTTAACCCCTTTTGTGATATACTGTAGAGGCCATGGTCCCATTGCGAACTTTAATGCAGGGTATGCCTGTAGTTACTCAGGCCTGTTAGCTTAGTCCCATCGCGTACGTTAATGCGGGGTATGCCTGTAGTTACTCAGGCCTGTTAGCTTAGTCCCATTGCGTACGTTAATGCGGGGTATGCCTTTAGTTACTCAGGCCTGTTAGCTTTGTCCCATTGCGTACATTAATGCGGGGTATGCCTGTGTTACTCAGGCCTGTTAGCTTAGTCCCATTGTGTACGTTAATGCGGGGTATGCCTGTGTTACTCAGGCCTGTTAGCCTAGTCCCATTGCGTACGTTACTGCGGGGTATGCCTGTAGTTACTCAGGCCTGTTAGCTTAGTCCCATTGCGTACGTTAATGCGGGTGTGCCTGTAGTTACTCAGGCCTGAGAGAGAAAGAAGTAACCCCTGCCTCACCCCATAGTAACCCCTGCCTCACCCCATAGTAACCCCAGCCTCACCCCATAGTAACTCCTGCCGCACCCCATAGTAACCCCTGCCTCACCCCATAGTAACCCCTGCCTCACCCCATAGTAACCCCTGCCTCACCCCATAGTAACCCCTGCCTCACCCCATATTAACCCCTGCCTCACCCCATATTAACCCCTGCCTCACCACATACTAACCCCTGCCTCACCCCATATTAACCCCTGCCTCACCCCATAGTAACCCCAGCCTCACCCCATAGTAACCCCTGCCTCACCCCATAGTAACCCCTGCCTCACACCTATAGTAACCCCTGCCGCACCCCATAGTAACCCCTGCCACACCCCATAGTAACCCCTGTCTCACCCCATAGTAACCCCTGCCTCACCCTATAGTAACTCCTGCCTCACACCATATTAACCCCTGCCTCACCCCATAGTAAGTGGCTTGACCTTTATTAGTGAGCCTGGTTACCCCCTCTCGGAACCACAGACTTAGAAATCGCCAGCTCATATACAGTGCATAAAATATATTTATATATATACCCTTATACACCATTTTAATAAAAAATATCACAAAATTCTTCTAAGTCTCTCGGGAAGAGTGAAAGATGCGCACATTCATTTTCAGAGCTCCTAGACCTTCCTATAAGAAGTTAGCTAAAAAGTAGCTTCGAAAAACGCTAAGGTTAAGTTTCAGAGTTGCTTCTAATGTACCAAAGCTGGACTTAGACATAATTTCACTCTCACAACATTATGGCTGGTTGGAGACAGTCCGAACCACAAGTACCGGGTCCATGGTTCTGGCCGTATACTGGGGGGACGGGGACGACTCCCATTAACCCCTGACTATACCGGGGATACGCTTATCACAATGCCTTTCTGGTCTGTGCTGAAGCAGGGCATTCTGGCAGCCAAGTGGCTTGACCTTTATTAGTGAGCCTGGTATGTAATAATACTATCCTTATCCCTGTATGTACAGCGCCGCCATCACTGTCAGTGAGTAGAAAGTACTTTTCTCCACCCCTGTTATTGCCACAGACTTGCCCTTTACAGGGCGCCGCCGTCACTGTCAGTGCTATGTAGTACTATCCTTATCACTGTATCTACAGCGCCGCCGTCACTGTCAATGCTATGTAATAATACTATCCTTATCCCTGTATGTACAGTGCCGCCGTCACTGTCACTGCTATGCAATAATACTATCCTTATCTCTGTATGTACAGCGCCGCCGTCACTGTCAGTGCTATGTAATAATACTATACTTATCCCTGTATGTACAGCGCCACCGTCACTGTCAGTGCTATGTAATAATACTATCCTTATCCCTGTATGTACAGCGCCGCGGTCACTGTCAGTGCTATGTAATAATACTATTCTTATCCCTGTATGTACAGCGCCGCCGTCACTGTCAGTGCTATGTAATACTATCCTTATCCCTGTATGTACAGCGCCGCCGTCACTGTCAGTTCTATGTAATACTATCCTTATCCCTGTATGTACAGCGCCGCCGTCACTGTCACTGCTATGTAATAACACTATCCTTAACCCTGTATGTACAGCGCCGCCGTCACTGTCAGTGCTATGTAATAATAATATCCTTATCCCTGTATGTACAGCGCCGCCGTCACTGTCAGTGCTAAGTAATACTATCCTTATCCCTGTATGTACAGCGCCGCCGTCACTGTCAGTGCTGTGTAATACTATCCTTATCCCTGTATGTACAGCGTCGCCGTCACTGTCAGTGCTATGTAATACTATCCTTATCCCTGTATGTACAGCACCGCGTCACTGTCAGTGCTATGTAAAACTATCCTTATCCCTGTGTGTACAGCGCCGCCGTCACTGTCACTGCTATGTAATGATACTTTCCTTATCCCTGTATGTACAGCGCCGCCGTCACTGTCAGTGCTAGGCAATAATAATATCCTTATCCCTGTATGTACAGCGCCGCCGTCACTGTCAGTGCTATGTAATACTATCCTTATCCCTGTATGTACAGCGCCGCGTCACTGTCAGTGCTATGTAATACTATCCTTATCCCTGTGTGTACAGCGCCACCGTCACTGTCAGTGCTATGTAATAATACTATCCTTATCCCTGTATGTACAGCGCCACCGTCACTGTCAGTGCTATGTAATAATACTATCCTTATTCCTGTATGTATAGCGCCCCCTGTATGTACAGCGCCGCCGTCACTGTCAGTTCTATGTAATACTATCCTTATCCCTGTATGTAAAGCGCCACGTCACTGTCAGTGCTATGTGATAATACTATCCTTATCCTTGTATGTACAGCGCCGCCGTCACTGTCAGTGCTATGTAATAATAATATCCTTATCCCTGTATGTACAGCGCCGCCGTCACTGTCAGTGCTAAGTAATACTATCCTTATCCCTGTATGTACAGCGCCGCGTCACTGTCAGTGCTATGTAATAACACTATCCTTAACCCTGTATGTACAGCGCCGCCGTCACTGTCAGTGCTATGTAATAATAATATCCTTATCCCTGTATGTACAGCGCCGCCGTCACTGTCAGTGCTAAGTAATACTATCCTTATCCCTGTATGTACAGCGCCGCCGTCACTGTCAGTGCTGTGTAATACTATCCTTATCCCTGTATGTACAGCGTCGCCGTCACTGTCAGTGCTATGTAATACTATCCTTATCCCTGTATGTACAGCACCGCGTCACTGTCAGTGCTATGTAAAACTATCCTTATCCCTGTGTGTACAGCGCCGCCGTCACTGTCACTGCTATGTAATGATACTTTCCTTATCCCTGTATGTACAGCGCCGCCGTCACTGTCAGTGCTATGCAATAATAATATCCTTATCCCTGTATGTACAGCGCCGCCGTCACTGTCAGTGCTATGTAATACTATCCTTATCCCTGTATGTACAGCGCCGCGTCACTGTCAGTGCTATGTAATACTATCATTATCCCTGTGTGTACAGCGCCGCCGTCACTGTCAGTGCTATGTAATAATACTATCCTTATCCCTGTATGTACAGTGCCACCGTCACTGTCAGTGCTATGTAATAATACTATCCTTATCCCTGTATGTACAGCGCCACCGTCACTGTCAGTGCTATGTAATAATACTATCCTTATTCCTGTATGTACAGCGCCCCCTGTATGTACAGCGCCTCCGTCACTGTCAGTGCTATGTAATAATATTATCCTTATCCCTGTATGTACAGCGCTGCCGTCACTGACAGTGCTATGTAATACTATCCCTATCCCTGTATGTACAGCGCCGCCGTCACTGTTACTGCTATGTAATAATACTATCCTTATCCCTGTATGTACAGCGCCGCCGTCACTGTCAGTGCTATGTAATAATAATATCCTTATATCTTTATGTACAGCGCCGCCGTCACTGTCAGTGCTATGTAATACTATCCTTATCCCTGTATGTACAATTACATAGCACTGACAGTAACGGCGGTGTTGAACATACAGGGATAAGAATAGTATTATTACATTGCACTGACAGTGACCGCGGCGCTGTACATACAGGGATAAGGATAGTATTTTAACATAGCACTGACAGTGACGGTGGCGCTGTACATACAGGGATAAGTATAGTATTATTACATAGCACTGACAGTGACGGCGGCGCTGTACATACAGAGATAAGGATAGTATTATTGCATAGCAGTGACAGTGACGGTGGCACTGTACATACAGGGATAAGGATAGTATTATTACATAGCAGTGACAGTGACGGCGGCACTGTAGATACAGGGATAAGGATAGTATTACATAGCACTGACAGTGATGGCGGCGACCTGTAAAGAGCAAATCTGTGGCAATAACAGGGGTGGAGAAAAGTACTTTCAACCCACTGACAGTGATGGCGGCGCTGTACATACAGGGATAAGGATAGTATTATTACATAGCACTGACAGTGACGGCGGCGCTGTACATACAGGGATAAGGATAGTATTATTACATAGCAGTGACAGCGCCGCCGTCACTGTCAGTGCTATGTAATAATACTATCTTTCCCTGTATGTACAGCGCCGCCGTCACTGTCAGTGCTATGTAATAATACTATCCTTATCCCTGTATGTACAGCGCCGCCGTCACTGTCAGTGCTATGTAATAATACTATCCTTATCCCTGTATGTACAGCGCCGCCGTCACTGTCAGTGCTATGTAATAATACTATCCTTATCCCTGTATGTACAGCGCCGCCGTCACTGTCAGTGCTATGTAATAATACTATCCTTATCGCTGTATGTACAGCGCCGCCGTCACTGTAAGTGCTATGTAATAATACTATCTTTATCCCTGTGTGTACAGCGCCGCCGTCACTGTCAGTGCTATGTAATAATACTATCCTTATCCCTGTATGTACAGTACCCCCGTCACTGTCAGTTCTATGTATTACTATCCTTATCCCTGTATGTACAGCGCCGCCGTCACAGTCACTGCTATGTAATAATACTATCCTTATCCCTGTATGTACAGCGCCGCCGTCACTGTCAGTGCTATGCAATAATAATATCCTTATCCCTTTGTGTACAGCGCCGCCGTCACTGTCAGTGCTATGTAATACTATCCTTATCCCTGTATGTACAGCGCCGCCGTCACTGTCAGTGCTGTGTAATACTATCCTTATCCTTGTATGTACAGCACTGCCGTCACTGTCAGTGCTATGTAATACTATCCTTATCCCTGTATGTACAGCGCCGCCGTCACTGTCAGTGCTATGTAATACTATCCTTATCCCTGTGTGTACAGCGCCGCCGTCACTGTCAGTGCTATGTAATAATACTATCCTTATCCCTGTATGTACAGTTCCACCATCACTGTCAGTGCTATGTAATAATACTATCCTTATCCCTGTATGTACAGCGCCACCGTCACTGTCAGTGCTATGTAATAATACTATCCTTATTCCTGTATGTACAGCGCCGCCGTCACTGTCAGTGCTATGTAATAATACAATCCTTATCCCTGTATGTACAGCGCCGCCGTCACTGTCAGTGCTATGTAATAATACTATCCTTATCCCTGTATGTACAGCGCCGCCGTCACTGTCAGTGCTATGTAATACTATCCTTATCCCTGTATGTACAGCACCGCCGTCACTGTCAGTTCTATGTAATACTATCCTTATCCCTGTGTGTACAGCGCCACCGTCACTGTCAGTGCTATGTAATAATACTATCCTTATCCCTGTATGTACAGCGCCACCGTCACTGTCAGTGCTATGTAATAATACTATCCTTATTCCTGTATGTATAGCGCCCCCTGTATGTACAGCGCCGCCGTCACTGTCAGTTCTATGTAATACTATCCTTATCCCTGTATGTACAGCGCCACGTCACTGTCAGTGCTATGTGATAATACTATCCTTATCCTTGTATGTACAGCGCCGCCGTCACTGTCAGTGCTATGTAATACAATCCTTAACCCTGTATGTACAGCGCCGCCGTCACTGTCAGTGCTGTGTAATACTATCCTTATCCCTGTATTTACAGCACCGCCGTCACTGTCAGTGCTATGTAATACTATCCTTATCCCTGTATGTACAGCGCCGCGTCACTGTCAGTGCTATGTAATACTATCCTTATCCCTGTGTGTACAGCGCCGCCGTCACTGTCAGTGCTATGTAATAATACTATCCTTATCCCTGTATGTACAGTGCCACCGTCACTGTCAGTGCTATGTAATAATACTATCCTTATCCCTGTATGTACAGCGCCACCGTCACTGTCAGTGCTATGTAATAATACTATCCTTATTCCTGTATGTACAGCGCCCCCTGTATGTACAGCGCCTCCGTCACTGTCAGTGCTATGTAATAATATTACTCTTATCCCTGTATGTACAGCGCCTCCGTCACTGTCAGTGCTATGTAATAATACTATCCTTATCCCTGTATGTACAGCGCTGCGGTCACTGTCAGTGCTATGTAATAATACTATTCTTATCCCTGTATGTACAGCGCCGCCGTCACTGTCAGTGCTATGTAATACTATCCTTATCCCTGTATGTACAGCGCCGCCGTCACTGTCAGTTCTATGTAATACTATCCTTATCCCTGTATGTACAGCGCCGCCGTCACTGTCACTGCTATGTAATAACACTATCCTTAACCCTGTATGTACAGCGCCGCCGTCACTGTCAGTGCTATGTAATAATAATATCCTTATCCCTGTATGTACAGCGCCGCCGTCACTGTCAGTGCTAAGTAATACTATCCTTATCCCTGTATGTACAGCGCCGCCGTCACTGTCAGTGCTGTGTAATACTATCCTTATCCCTGTATGTACAGCGTCGCCGTCACTGTCAGTGCTATGTAATACTATCCTTATCCCTGTATGTACAGCACCGCGTCACTGTCAGTGCTATGTAAAACTATCCTTATCCCTGTGTGTACAGCGCCGCCGTCACTGTCACTGCTATGTAATGATACTTTCCTTATCCCTGTATGTACAGCGCCGCCGTCACTGTCAGTGCTAGGCAATAATAATATCCTTATCCCTGTATGTACAGCGCCGCCGTCACTGTCAGTGCTATGTAATACTATCCTTATCCCTGTATGTACAGCGCCGCGTCACTGTCAGTGCTATGTAATACTATCCTTATCCCTGTGTGTACAGCGCCACCGTCACTGTCAGTGCTATGTAATAATACTATCCTTATCCCTGTATGTACAGCGCCACCGTCACTGTCAGTGCTATGTAATAATACTATCCTTATTCCTGTATGTATAGCGCCCCCTGTATGTACAGCGCCGCCGTCACTGTCAGTTCTATGTAATACTATCCTTATCCCTGTATGTACAGCGCCACGTCACTGTCAGTGCTATGTGATAATACTATCCTTATCCTTGTATGTACAGCGCCGCCGTCACTGTCAGTGCTATGTAATACAATCCTTAACCCTGTATGTACAGCGCCGCCGTCACTGTCAGTGCTGTGTAATACTATCCTTATCCCTGTATTTACAGCACCGCCGTCACTGTCAGTGCTATGTAATACTATCCTTATCCCTGTATGTACAGCGCCGCGTCACTGTCAGTGCTATGTAATACTATCCTTATCCCTGTGTGTACAGCGCCGCCGTCACTGTCAGTGCTATGTAATAATACTATCCTTATCCCTGTATGTACAGTGCCACCGTCACGGTCAGTGCTATGTAATAATACTATCCTTATCCCTGTATGTACAGCGCCACCGTCACTGTCAGTGCTATGTAATAATACTATCCTTATTCCTGTATGTACAGCGCCCCCTGTATGTACAGCGCCTCCGTCACTGTCAGTGCTATGTAATAATATTATCCTTATCCCTGTTTGTACAGCGCCTCCGTCACTGTCAGTGCTATGTAATAATACTATCCTTATCCCTGTATGTACAGCGCTGCGGTCACTGTCAGTGCTATGTAATAATACTATTCTTATCCCTGTATGTACAGCGCCGCCGTCACTGTCAGTGCTATGTAATACTATCCTTATCCCTGTATGTACAGCGCCGCCGTCACTGTCAGTTCTATGTAATACTATCCTTATCCCTGTATGTACAGCGCCGCCGTCACTGTCACTGCTATGTAATTACACTATCCTTAACCCTGTATGTACAGCGCCGCCATCACTGTCAGTGCTATGTAATAATAATATCCTTATCCCTGTATGTACAGCGCCGCCGTCACTGTCAGTGCTAAGTAATACTATCCTTATCCCTGTATGTACAGCGCCGCCGTCACTGTCAGTGCTGTGTAATACTATCCTTATCCCTGTATGTACAGCGTCGCCGTCACTGTCAGTGCTATGTAATACTATCCTTATCCCTGTATGTACAGCACCGCGTCACTGTCAGTGCTATGTAAAAATATCCTTATCCCTGTGTGTACAGCGCCTCCGTCACTGTCACTGCTATGTAATGATACTTTCCTTATCCCTGTATGTACAGCGCCGCCGTCACTGTCAGTGCTATGCAATAATAATATCCTTATCCCTGTATGTACAGCGCCGCCGTCACTGTCAGTGCTATGTAATACTATCCTTATCCCTGTATGTACAGCGCCGCGTCACTGTCAGTGCTATGTAATACTATCCTTATCCCTGTGTGTACAGCGCCGCCGTCACTGTCAGTGCTATGTAATAATACTATCCTTATCCCTGTATGTACAGTGCCACCGTCACTGTAAGTGCTATGTAATAATACTATCCTTATCCCTGTATGTACAGCGCCACCGTCACTGTCAGTGCTATGTAATAATACTATCCTTATTCCTGTATGTACAGCGCCCCCTGTATGTACAGCGCCGCCGTCACTGTCAGTTCTATGTAATACTATCCTTATCCCTGTATGTACAGCGCCGCCGTCACTGTCACTGCTATGTAATAATACTATCCTTATCCTTGTATGTACAGCGCCGCCGTCACTGTCAGTGCTATGCGAATAATAATATCCTTATCCCTGTATGTACAGCGCCGCCGTCACTGTCAGTGCTATGTAATACTATCCTTATCCCTGTATGTACAGCGCCGCCGTCACTGTCAGTGCTGTGTAATACTATCCTTATCCCTGTATTTACAGCACCGCCGTCACTGTCAGTGCTATGTAATACTATCCTTTTCCCTGTATGTACAGCGCCGCGTCACTGTCAGTGCTATGTAATACTATCCTTATCCCTGTGTGTACAGCGCCGCCGTCACTGTCAGTGCTATGTAATAATACTATCCTTATCCCTGTATGTACAGTGCCACCGTCACTGTCAGTGCTATGTAATAATACTATCCTTATCCCTGTATGTACAGCGCCACCGTCACTGTCAGTGCTATGTAATAATACTATCCTTATTCCTGTATGTACAGCGCCCCCTGTATGTACAGCGCCTCCGTCACTGTCAGTGCTATGTAATAATATTATCCTTATCCCTGTATGTACAGCGCTGCCGTCACTGACAGTGCTATGTAATACTATCCCTATCCCTGTATGTACAGCGCCGCCGTCACTGTTACTGCTATGTAATAATACTATCCTTATCCCTGTATGTACAGCGCCGCCGTCACTGTCAGTGCTATGTAATAATAATATCCTTATATCTGTATGTACAGCGCCGCCGTCACTGTCAGTGCTATGTAATACTATCCTTATCCCTGTATGTACAATTACATAGCACTGACAGTAACGGCGGTGTTGAACATACAGGGATAAGAATAGTATTATTACATTGCACTGACAGTGACCGCGGCGCTGTACATACAGGGATAAGGATAGTATTTTAACATAGCACTGACAGTGACGGTGGCGCTGTACATACAGGGATAAGTATAGTATTATTACATAGCACTGACAGTGACGGCGGCGCTGTACATACAGAGATAAGGATAGTATTATTGCATAGCAGTGACAGTGACGGTGGCACTGTACATACAGGGATAAGGATAGTATTATTACATAGCAGTGACAGTGACGGCGGCACTGTAGATACAGGGATAAGGATAGTATTACATAGCACTGACAGTGATGGCGGCGACCTGTAAAGAGCAAATCTGTGGCAATAACAGGGGTGGAGAAAAGTACTTTCAACCCACTGACAGTGATGGCGGCGCTGTACATACAGGGATAAGGATAGTATTATTACATAGCACTGACAGTGACGGCGGCGCTGTACATACAGGGATAAGGATAGTATTATTACATAGCAGTGACAGCGCCGCCGTCACTGTCAGTGCTATGTAATAATACTATCTTTCCCTGTATGTACAGCGCCGCCGTCACTGTCAGTGCTATGTAATAATACTATCCTTATCCCTGTATGTACAGCGCCGCCGTCACTGTCAGTGCTATGTAATAATACTATCCTTATCCCTGGATGTACAGCGCCGCCGTCACTGTCAGTGCTATGTAATAATACTATCCTTATCCCTGTATGTACAGCGCCGCCGTCACTGTCAGTGCTATGTAATAATACTATCCTTATCGCTGTATGTACAGCGCCGCCGTCACTGTAAGTGCTATGTAATAATACTATCCTTATCCCTGTGTGTACAGCGCCGCCGTCACTGTCAGTGCTATGTAATAATACTATCCTTATCCCTGTATGTACAGTACCCCCGTCACTGTCAGTTCTATGTATTACTATCCTTATCCCTGTATGTACAGCGCCGCCGTCACAGTCACTGCTATGTAATAATACTATCCTTATCCCTGTATGTACAGCGCCGCCGTCACTGTCAGTGCTATGCAATAATAATATCCTTATCCCTTTGTGTACAGCGCCGCCGTCACTGTCAGTGCTATGTAATACTATCCTTATCCCTGTATGTACAGCGCCGCCGTCACTGTCAGTGCTGTGTAATACTATCCTTATCCTTGTATGTACAGCACTGCCGTCACTGTCAGTGCTATGTAATACTATCCTTATCCCTGTATGTACAGCGCCGCCGTCACTGTCAGTGCTATGTAATACTATCCTTATCCCTGTGTGTACAGCGCCGCCGTCACTGTCAGTGCTATGTAATAATACTATCCTTATCCCTGTATGTACAGTTCCACCATCACTGTCAGTGCTATGTAATAATACTATCCTTATCCCTGTATGTACAGCGCCACCGTCACTGTCAGTGCTATGTAATAATACTATCCTTATTCCTGTATGTACAGCGCCGCCGTCACTGTCAGTGCTATGTAATAATACAATCCTTATCCCTGTATGTACAGCGCCGCCGTCACTGTCAGTGCTATGTAATAATACTATCCTTATCCCTGTATGTACAGCGCCGCCGTCACTGTCAGTGCTATGTAATACTATCCTTATCCCTGTATGTACAGCACCGCCGTCACTGTCAGTTCTATGTAATACTATCCCTATCCCTGTACGTACAATTACATAGCACTGACAGTAATGGCGGCGTTGTACATACAGGGATAAGAATAGTATTATTACATAGCACTGACAGTGACCGTGGCGCTGTACATACAGGGATAAGGATAGTATTATTACATAGCACTGACAGTGACGGTGGCGCTGTACATACAGGGATAAGTATAGTATTATTACATAGCACTGACAGTGACGGCGGCGCTGTACATACAGAGATAAGGATAGTATTATTGCATAGCAGTGACAGTGACGGCGGCACTGTACATACAGGTATAAGGATAGTATTATTACATAGCAGTGAATTTGACGGCGGCGCTGTAGATACAGGGATAAGGATAGTATTACATAGCACTGACAGTGACGGCGGCGCCCTGTAAAGGGCAAGTCTGTGGCAATAACAGGGGTGGAGAAAAGTACTTTATACTCACTGACAGTGATGGTGGCGCTGTACATACAGGGATAAGGATAGTATTATTACATAGCACTGACAGTGACGGCGGTGCTGTACATACAGGGATAAGTGCCGCCGTCACTGTCAGTACTGTCTTATATATCCTATCCTTATCCCTGTATGTACAGCGCCGCAGTCACTGTCAGTGCTATGTAATACTATCCTTATCCCTGTATGTACAGCGCCGCCGTCACTGTCAGTGCTGTGTAATACTATCCTTATCCTTGTATGTACAGCACTGCCGTCACTGTCAGTGCTATGTAATACTATCCTTATCCCTGTATGTACAGCGCCGCCGTCACTGTCAGTGCTATGTAATACTATCCTTATCCCTGTGTGTACAGCGCCGCCGTCACTGTCAGTGCTATGTAATAATACTATCCTTATCCCTGTATGTACAGTTCCACCATCACTGTCAGTGCTATGTAATAATACTATCCTTATCCCTGTATGTACAGCGCCACCGTCACTGTCAGTGCTATGTAATAATACTATCCTTATTCCTGTATATACAGCGCCGCCGTCACTGTCAGTGCTATGTAATAATACAATCCTTATCCCTGTATGTACAGCGCCGCCGTCACTGTCAGTGCTATGTAATAATACTATCCTTATCCCTGTATGTACAGCGCCGCCGTCACTGTCAGTGCTATGTAATACTATCCTTATCCCTGTATGTACAGCACCGCCGTCACTGTCAGTTCTATGTAATACTATCCCTATCCCTGTACGTACAATTACATAGCACTGACAGTAATGGCGGCGTTGTACATACAGGGATAAGAATAGTATTATTACATAGCACTGACAGTGACCGTGGCGCTGTACATACAGGGATAAGGATAGTATTATTACATAGCACTGACAGTGACGGTGGCGCTGTACATACAGGGATAAGTATAGTATTATTACATAGCACTGACAGTGACGGCGGCGCTGTACATACAGAGATAAGGATAGTATTATTGCATAGCAGTGACAGTGACGGCGGCACTGTACATACAGGTATAAGGATAGTATTATTACATAGCAGTGAATTTGACGGCGGCGCTGTAGATACAGGGATAAGGATAGTATTACATAGCACTGACAGTGACGGCGGCGCCCTGTAAAGGGCAAGTCTGTGGCAATAACAGGGGTGGAGAAAAGTACTTTATACTCACTGACAGTGATGGTGGCGCTGTACATACAGGGATAAGGATAGTATTATTACATAGCACTGACAGTGACGGCGGTGCTGTACATACAGGGATAAGTGCCGCCGTCACTGTCAGTACTGTCTTATATATCCTATCCTTATCCCTGTATGTACAGCGCCGCTGTCACTGTCAGTGCTATGTAATAATGCTATCCTTAACCCTGTATGTGCAGCGCCGCCGTCACTGTCAGTGCTGTGCAATAATACTATTCTTATCCCCGTATGTACAGCCCCGCCGTCACTGTCAGTGCTATGTAATACTATCCTTATCCCTGTGTGTACAGCGCCGCCGTCACTGTCAGTGCTATGTAATAATACTATCCTTATCCCTGTATGTACAGCGCCACCGTCACTGTCAGTGCTATGTAATAATACTATCCTTATTCCTGTATGTACAGCGCCCCCTGTATGTACAGCGCCTCCGTCACTGTCAGTGCTATGTAATAATATTATCCTTATCCCTGTATGTACAGCGCTGCCGTCACTGACAGTGCTATGTAATACTATCCTTATCCCTGTATGTACAGCGCCGAAGTCACTGTTACTGCTATGTAATAATACTATCCTTATCCCTGTATGTACAGCGCCGCCGTCACTGTCAGTGCTATGTAATAATAATATCCTTATATCTGTATGTACAGCGCCGCCGTCACTGTCAGTGCTATGTAATACTATCCTTATCCCTGTACGTACAATTACATAGCACTGACAGTAACGGCGGTGTTGAACATACAGGGATAAGAATAGTATTATTACATTGCACTGACAGTGACCGCGGCGCTGTACATACAGGGATAAGGATAGTATTTTAACATAGCACTGACAGTGACGGCGGCGCTGTACATACAGAGATAAGGATAGTATTATTGCATAGCAGTGACAGTGACGGCAGCACTGTACATACAGGGATAAGGATAGTATTATTACATAGCAGTGACAGTGATGGCGGCGCTGTAGATACAGGGATAAGGATAGTATTACATAGCACTGACAGTGATGGCGGCGACCTGTAAAGAGCAAATCTGTGGCAATAACAGGGGTGGAGAAAAGTACTTTCTACCCACTGACAGTGATGGCGGCGCTGTACATACAGGGATAAGGATAGTATTATTACATTGCAGTGACAGCGCCGCCGTCACTGTCAGTGCTATGTAATAATACTATCTTTCCCTGTATGTACAGCGCCGCCGTCACTGTCAGTGCTATGTAATAATACTATCCTTATCCCTGTATGTACAGCGCCGCCGTCACTGTCAGTGCTATGTAATAATACTATCCTTATCCCTGTATGTACAGCGCCGCCGTCACTGTCAGTGCTATGTAATAATACTATCCTTATCCCTGTATGTACAGCGCCGCCATCACTGTCAGTGCTATGTAATAATACTATTCTTATCCCTGTATGTACAGCGCCGCCGTCACTGTCAGTGCTATGCAATAATACTATTCTTATCCCTGTATGTACAACGCCGCCATCACTGTCAGTGCTATGTAATAATACTATCCTTATCCCTGTATGTACAGCGCCGCCGTCACTGTCAGTGCTATGTAATAATACTATCCTTATCGCTGTATGTACAGCGCCGCCGTCACTGTAAGTGCTATGTAATAATACTATCCTTATCCCTGTGTGTACAGCGCCGCCGTCACTGTCAGTGCTATGTAATAATACTATCCTTATCCCTGTATGTACAGTACCCCCGTCACTGTCAGTTCTATGTATTACTATCCTTATCCCTGTATGTACAGAGCCGCCGTCACAGTCACTGCTATGTAATAATACTATCCTTATCCCTGTATGTACAGCGCCGCCGTCACTGTCAGTGCTATGCAATAATAATATCCTTATCCCTTTGTGTACAGCGCCGCCGTCACTGTCAGTGCTATGTAATAATACTATCCTTATCCCTGTATGTACAGTACCCCCGTCACTGTCAGTTCTATGTATTACTATCCTTATCCCTGTATGTACAGCGCCGCCGTCACAGTCACTGCTATGTAATAATACTATCCTTATCCCTGTATGTACAGCGCCGCCGTCACTGTCAGTGCTATGCAATAATAATATCCTTATCCCTTTGTGTACAGTGCCGCCGTCACTGTCAGTGCTATGTAATACTATCCTTATCCCTGTATGTACAGCGCCGCCGTCACTGTCAGTGCTGTGTAATACTATCCTTATCCTTGTATGTACAGCACCGCCGTCACTGTCAGTGCTATGTAATACTATCCTTATCCCTGTATGTACAGCGCCGCCGTCACTGTCAGTGCTATGTAATACTATCCTTATCCCTGTGTGTACAGCGCCGCCGTCACTGTCAGTGCTATGTAATAATACTATCCTTATCCCTGTATGTACAGTTCCACCATCACTGTCAGTGCTATGTAATAATACTATCCTTATCCCTGTATGTACAGCGCCACCGTCACTGTCAGTGCTATGTAATAATACTATCCTTATTCCTGTATGTACAGCGCCGCCGTCACTGTCAGTGCTATGTAATAATACAATCCTTATCCCTGTATGTACAGCGCCGCCGTCACTGTCAGTGCTATGTAATAATACTATCCTTATCCCTGTATTTACAGCACCGCCGTCACTGTCAGTGCTATGTAATACTATCCTTATCCCTGTATGTACAGCACCGCCGTCACTGTCAGTTCTATGTAATAATGCTATCCTTAACCCTGTATGTGCAGCGCCGCCGTCACTGTCAGTGCTGTGCAATAATACTATTCTTATCCCCGTATGTACAGCCCCGCCGTCACTGTCAGTGCTATGTAATACTATCCTTATCCCTGTATGTACAGCGCCGCCGTCACTGTCAGTGCTATGTAATAATACTATCCTTATCCCTGTATGTACAGCGCTGCCGTCACTGTCAGTGCTATGTAATAATACTATCCTTATCCCTGTATGTACAGCGCCACCATCACTGTCAGTGCTATGTAATAATACTATCCTTATCCCTGTATGTAGAGCGCCGCCGTCACTGTCAGTGCTATGTAATAATACTATCCTTATCCCTGTATGTACAGCGCCGCCGTCACTGTCAGTGCTATGTAACGGCGGCGCTGTACATACAGGGATAAGGATATTATTATTACATAGCAGTTACAGTGACGGCAGCGCTGTACATACAGGGATAAGGATAGTATTACATAGCACTGACAGTGACGACGGCGCTGTACATACAGGGATAAGGATATTATTATTACATAGCAGTGACGGCGGCGCTGTACATACAGGGATAAGGATAGTATTACATAGAACTGACAGTGACGGCGGCGCTGTACATACAGGAATAAGGATAGTATCACATAGAACTGACAGTGACGGCGGCGCTGTACATACAGGAATAAGGATAGTATTACATAGCACTGACAGTGAGGGCGGTGCTGTACATACAGGGATAAGGATAGTATTACACAGCACTGACAGTGACGGCGGCGCTGTACACAAAGGGATAAGGATATTATTATTGCATAGCACTGACGGGCATTTACACTGCGCATCTCATTACAGGGGCATTTACACTGCGCATCTCATTACGGGGCATTTACACTACGCATCTCATTACAGGGCATTTACACTGCGCATCTCATTACAGGGGCATTTACACTGCGCATCTCATGATGGGGCATTTACACTGCGCATCTCATGATGGGGCATTTACACTGCGCATCTCATTTCAGGGCATTTACACTGTGCATCTCATTAAGGGGCATTTACACTGGGCATCCCATTACGGGGTATTTACACTGCGCATCTCGTTACAGGGGCATTTACATTGCGCATCTCATTACAGGGGCCTTTACACGGCGCATCTCATTACAGGGGCCTTTACACAGCGCATCTCATTACAGGGGCCTTTACATGGTGCATCTCATTACAGGGGCCTTTACACTGCGCATCTCATTACAGGGGCCTTTACACTGCGCATCTCATTACAAGGGCCTTTACACTGCGCATCTCATTACAGGGGCATTTACACTGCGCATCTCATTACAGGGGCATCTACACTGCGCATCTCATTACAGGGGCAATTACACGGCGCATCTCATTACAGGGGCATTTACACGGCGCATCTCATTACAGGGGCCTTTACACGGCGCATCTCATTACAGGGGCCTTTACACTGCGCATCTCATTACAGGGGCCTTTACACTGCGCATCTCATTACAGGGGCCTTTACACTGCGCATCTCATTACAGGGGCCTTTACACTGCGCATCTCATTACAGGGGCATTTACACTGCGCATCTCATTACAGGGGCATTTACACTGGGCATCTCATTACAGGGGCATTTACACTGGGCATCTCATTACAGGGGGCATTTACACTGCACATCTCATTAAGGGGCAATTACACCATGCTCATCTCATTACGGGGCATTTACACTGCGCATCTCATTACGGGGCATTTACACTGCGCATCTCATTACAGGGGCATTTACACTGCGCATCTCATTACAGGGGCATTTACACTGCGCATCTCATTACAGGGGCCTTTACACTGCGCATCTCATTATGGGGCCTTTACACTGCGTATCTCATTACAGGGGCCTTTACACTGCGCATCTCATTACTGGGCATTTACACTGTGCATCTCATTACAGGGGCATTTACACTGCGCATCTCATTACAGGGGCATTTACACTGCGCATCTCATTACAGGGACATTTACACTGCGCATCTCATTACAGGGGCATTTACACTGCGCATCTCATTAAAGGGGCCTTTACACTGTGCATCTCATTAAAGGGGCCTTTACACTGCGCTTCACATTACAGGGGCCTTTACACTGCGCATCTCATTACGAGGCATTTACACTGCGTATCTCATTACAGGGGCATTTACACTGCGCAACTCATTACAGGGGCATTTACACTGTGCATCTCATTACAGGGGCATTTACACTGCGCATCTCATTACAGGGGCATTTACACTGCGCATCTCATTACAGGGGCATTTACACTGCGCAACTCATTACAGGGGCATTTACACTGCGCATCTCATTACAGGGGCATTTACACTGCGCATCTCATTACAGGGGCATTTACACTGCGCATCTCATTACAGGGGCATTTACACTGCGCATCTCATTACAGGGGCCTTTACACGGCGCATCTCATTACAGGGGCCTTTACATGGCGCATCTCATTACAGGGGCCTTTACACGGCGCATTTCAGGGCCAATTACAGCATTTTTGTGTGACCGGGAAAACCACAGTCACAAGCCGAGATGCAGTTCCATAGAAACTTGCCATTTTACCGCTGAACCTAAAAATGGGTAGAAAGTACTTTTTCTCCCTTCCTGTTAATGCCACAGACTTCGCCTTTACAGGGCACACGTTTTCTATCTTCCCCGCTTCAGCCCATGAAATATTGAGCTTCAAATGTGTTGTTAACGTTGTGTAAAAAAGTTGCTCACAGCTGTTCTAGGAACACATTGTGAAATCGCGTATATCTTTTCTTCTACACATAGGAATGTATTGTGCTTTGCTTTACACACTATTCTACAGTCAAGAGGAGAGAATTCATCAAGTTTAATAAGCAAAAACTCTGTATAAGTCGAATTTCAGCATTTTTGTGTGACCGGGAAAACCACAGTCACAAGCCGAGATGCAGTTCCATAGAAACTTGCCGTTTTACCGCTGAACCTAAAAATGGGTAGAAAGTACTTTTTCTCCCTTCCTGTTAATGCCACAGACTTCGCCTTTACAGGGCACACGTTTTCTATCTTCCCCGCTTCAGCCCATGAAATATTGAGCTTCAAATGTGTTGTTAACATTGTGTAAAAAAGTTGCTCACAGCTGTTCTATGAACACATTGTGAAATCGCGTATATCTTTGCTTCTACACATAGGAATGTATTGTGCTTTGCTTTACACACTATTCTACAGTCAAGAGGAGAGAATTCATCAAGTTTAATAAGCAAAAACACTGTATAAGTCGAATTTCAGCATTTTTGTGTGACCGGGAAAACCACAGTCACAAGCCGAGATGCAGTTCCATAGAAACTTGCCATTTTACCGCTGAACCTAAAAATGGGTAGAAAGTACTTTTTCTCCCTTCCTGTTAATGCCACAGACTTCGCCGTTTTCTATCTTCCCCGCTTCAGCCCATGAAATATTGAGCTTCAAATGTGTTGTTAACGTTGTGTAAAAAAGTTGCTCACAGCTGTTCTAGGAACACATTGTGAAATCGCGTATATCTTTTCTTCTACACATAGGAATGTATTGTGCTTTGCTTTACACACTATTCTACAGTCAAGAGGAGAGAATTCATCAAGTTTAATAAGCAAAAACTCTGTATAAGTCGAATTTCAGCATTTTTGTGTGACCGGGAAAACCACAGTCACAAGCCGAGATGCAGTTCCATAGAAACTTGCCGTTTTACCGCTGAACCTAAAAATGGGTAGAAAGTACTTTTTCTCCCTTCCTGTTAATGCCACAGACTTCGCCTTTACAGGGCACACGTTTTCTATCTTCCCCGCTTCAGCCCATGAAATATTGAGCTTCAAATGTGTTGTTAACATTGTGTAAAAAAGTTGCTCACAGCTGTTCTAGGAACACATTGTGAAATCGCGTATATCTTTGCTTCTACACATAGGAATGTATTGTGCTTTGCTTTACACACTATTCTACAGTCAAGAGGAGAGAATTCATCAAGTTTAATAAGCAAAAACACTGTATAAGTCGAATTTCAGCATTTTTGTGTGACCGGGAAAACCACAGTCACAAGCCGAGATGCAGTTCCATAGAAACTTGCCATTTTACCTCTGAACCTAAAAATGGGTAGAAAGTACTTTTTCTCCCTTCCTGTTAATGCCACAGACTTCGCCTTTACAGGGCACACGTTTTCTATCTTCCCCGCTTCAGCCCATGAAATATTGAGCTTCAAATCTGTTGTTAACGTGGTGTAAAAAAGTTGCTCACAGCTGTTCTAGGAACACATTGTGAAATCGCGTATATCTTTGCTTCTACACATAGCAATGTATTGTGCTTTGCTTTACACACTATTCTACAGTCAAGAGGAGAGAATTCATCAAGTTTAATAAGCAAAAACACTGTATAAGTCGAATTTCAGCATTTTTGTGTGACCGGGAAAACCACAGTCACAAGCCGAGATGCAGTTCCATAGAAACTTGCCATTTTACCGCTGAACCTAAAAATGGGTAGAAAGTACTTTTTCTCCCTTCCTGTTAATGCCACAGACTTCGCCTTTACAGGGCACACGTTTTCTATCTTCCCCGCTTCAGCCCATGAAATATTGAGCTTCAAATGTGTTGTTAACGTTGTGTAAAAAAGTTGCTCACAGCTGTTCTAGGAACACATTGTGAAATCGCGTATATCTTTTCTTCTACACATAGGAATGTATTGTGCTTTGCTTTACACACTATTCTACAGTCAAGAGGAGAGAATTCATCAAGTTTAATAAGCAAAAACTCTGTATAAGTCGAATTTCAGCATTTTTGTGTGACCGGGAAAACCACAGTCACAAGACGAGATGCAGTTCCATAGAAACTTGCCATTTTACCGCTGAACCTAAAAATGGGTAGAAAGTACTTTTTCTCCCTTCCTGTTAATGCCACAGACTTCGCCTTTACAGGGCACACGTTTTCTATCTTCCCCGCTTCAGCCCATGAAATATTGAGCTTCAAATGTGTTGTTAACATTGTGTAAAAAAGTTGCTCACAGCTGTTCTAGGAACACATTGTGAAATCGCGTATATCTTTGCTTCTACACATAGGAATGTATTGTGCTTTGCTTTACACACTATTCTACAGTCAAGAGGAGAGAATTCATCAAGTTTAATAAGCAAAAACACTGTATAAGTCGAATTTCAGCATTTTTGTGTGACCGGGAAAACCACAGTCACAAGCCGAGATGCAGTCCCATAGAAACTTGCCATTTTACCGCTGAACCTAAAAATGGGTAGAAAGTACTTTTTCTCCCTTCCTGTTAATGCCACAGACTTCGCCTTTACAGGGCACACGTTTTCTATCTTCCCCGCTTCAGCCCATGAAATATTGAGCTTCAAATCTGTTGTTAACGTGGTGTAAAAAAGTTGCTCACAGCTGTTCTAGGAACACATTGTGAAATCGCGTATATCTTTGCTTCTACACATAGCAATGTATTGTGCTTTGCTTTACACACTATTCTACAGTCAAGAGGAGAGAATTCATCAAGTTTAATAAGCAAATACACTGTATAAGTCGAATTTCAGCATTTTTGTGTGACCGGGAAAACCACAGTCACAAGCCGAGATGCAGTTCCATAGAAACTTGCCATTTTACCGCTGAACCTAAAAATGGGTAGAAAGTACTTTTTCTCCCTTCCTGTTAATGCCACAGACTTCGCCTTTACAGGGCACACGTTTTCTATCTTACCCGCTTCAGCCCATGAAATATTGAGCTTCAAATGTGTTGTTAACATTGTGTAAAAAAGTTGCTCACAGCTGTTCTAGGAACACATTGTGAAATCGCGTATATCTTTGCTTCTACACATAGCAATGTATTGTGCTTTGCTTTACACACTATTCTACAGTCAAGAGGAGAGAATTCATCAAGTTTAATAAGCAAAAACACTGTATAAGTCGATTTTCAGCATTATTGTGTGACCGGGAAAACCACAGTCACAAGCCGAGATTCAGTTCCATAGAAACTTGCCATTTTACCGCTGAACCTAAAAATGGGTAGAAAGTACTTTTTCTCCCTTCCTGTTAATGCCACAGACTTCGCCTTTACAGGGCACACGTTTTCTATCTTCCCCGCTTCAGCCCATGAAATATTGAGCTTCAAATGTGTTGTTAACATTGTGTAAAAAAGTTGCTCACAGCTGTTCTAGGAACACATTGTGAAATCGCGTATATCTTTTCTTCTACACATAGGAATGTATTGTGCTTTGCTTTACACACTATTCTACAGTCAAGAGGAGAGAATTCATCAAGTTTAATAAGCAAAAACACTGTATAAGTCGAATTTCAGCATTTTTGTGTGACCGGGAAAACCACAGTCACAAGCCGAGATGCAGTTCCCATAGAAACTTGCCATTTTACCGCTGAACCTAAAAATGGGTAGAAAGTACTTTTTCTCCCTTCCTGTTACTGCCACAGACTTCGCCTTTACAGGGCACACGTTTTCTATCTTCCCCGCTTCAGCCCATAAAATATTGAGCTTCAAATCTGTTGTTAACGTGGTGTAAAAAAGTTGCTCACAGCTGTTCTAGGAACACATTGTGAAATCGCGTATATCTTTGCTTCTACACATAGCAATGTATTGTGCTTTGCTTTACACACTATTCTACAGTCAAGAGGAGAGAATTCATCAAGTTTAATAAGCAAAAACACTGTATAAGTCGAATTTCAGCATTTTTGTGTGACCGGGAAAACCACAGTCACAAGCCGAGATGCAGTTCCATAGAAACTTGCCATTTTACCGCTGAACCTAAAAATGGGTAGAAAGTACTTTTTCTCCCTTCCTGTTAATGCCACAGACTTCGCCTTTACAGGGCACACGTTTTCTATCTTCCCCGCTTCAGCCCATGAAATATTGAGCTTCAAATGTGTTGTTAACGTTGTGTAAAAAAGTTGCTCACAGCTGTTCTAGGAACACATTGTGAAATCGCGTATATCTTTTCTTCTACACATAGGAATGTATTGTGCTTTGCTTTACACACTATTCTACAGTTAAGAGGAGAGAATTCATCAAGTTTAATAAGCAAAAACTCTGTATAATTCGAATTTCAGCATTTTTGTGTGACCGGGAAAACCACAGTCACAAGACGAGATGCAGTTCCATAGAAACTTGCCATTTTACCGCTGAACCTAAAAATGGGTAGAAAGTACTTTTTCTCCCTTCCTGTTAATGCCACAGACTTCGCCTTTACAGGGCACACGTTTTCTATCTTCCCCGCTTCAGCCCATGAAATATTGAGCTTCAAATGTGTTGTTAACATTGTGTAAAAAAGTTGCTCACAGCTGTTCTAGGAACACATTGTGAAATCGCGTATATCTTTTCTTCTACACATAGGAATGTATTGTGCTTTGCTTTACACACTATTCTGCAGTCAAGAGGAGAGAATTCATCAAGTTTAATAAGCAAATACACTGTATAAGTCGAATTTCAGCATTTTTGTGTGACCGGGAAAACCACAGTCACAAGCCGAGATGCAGTTCCATAGAAACTTGCCATTTTACCGCTGAACCTAAAAATGGGTAGAAAGTACTTTTTCTCCCTTCCTGTTAATGCCACAGACTTCGCTTTTACAGGGCACACGTTTTCTATCTTCCCCGCTTCAGCCCATGAAATATTGAGCTTCAAATCTGTTGTTAACGTGGTGTAAAAAAGTTGCTCACAGCTGTTCTAGGAACACATTGTGAAATCGCGTATATCTTTTCTTCTACACATAGGAATGTATTGTGCTTTGCTTTACACACTATTCTACAGTCAAGAGGAGAGAATTCATCAAGTTTAATAAGCAAAAACTCTGTATAAGTCGAATTTCAGCATTTTTGTGTGACCGGGAAAACCACAGTCACAAGCCGAGATGCAGTTCCATAGAAACTTGCCATTTTACCGCTGAACCTAAAAATGGGTAGAAAGTACTTTTTCTCCCTTCCTGTTAATGCCACAGACTTCGCCTTTACAGGGCACACGTTTTCTATCTTCCCCGCTTCAGCCCATGAAAGATTGAGATTCAAATCTGTTGTTAACGTGGTGTAAAAAAGTTGCTCACAGCTGTTCTAGGAACACATTGTGAAATCGCGTATATCTTTGCTTCTACACATAGCAATGTATTGTGCTTTGCTTTACACACTATTCTACAGTCAAGAGGAGAGAATTCATCAAGTTTAATAAGCAAAAACACTGTATAAGTCGAATTTCAGCATTTTTGTGTGACCGGGAAAACCACAGTCACAAGCCGAGATGCAGTTCCATAGAAACTTGCCATTTTACCGCTGAACCTAAAAATGGGTAGAAAGTACTTTTTCTCCCTTCCTGTTAATGCCACAGACTTCGCCTTTACAGGGCACACGTTTTCTATCTTCCCCGCTTCAGCCCATGAAATATTGAGCTTCAAATGTGTTGTTAACGTTGTGTAAAAAAGTTGCTCACAGCTGTTCTAGGAACACATTGTGAAATCGCGTACTGTATATCTTTTCTTCTACACATAGGAATGTATTGTGCTTTGCTTTACACACTATTCTACAGTCAAGAGGAGAGAATTCATCAAGTTAAATAAGCAAAAACACTGTATAAGTCGAATTTCAGCATTTTTGTGTGACCGGGAAAACCACAGTCACAAGCCGAGATGCAGTTCCATAGAAACTTGCCATTTTACCGCTGAACCTAAAAATGGGTAGAAAGTACTTTTTCTCCCTTCCTGTTAATGCCACAGACTTCGCCTTTACAGGGCACACGTTTTCTATCTTCCCCGCTTCAGCCCATGAAATATTGAGCTTCAAATCTGTTGTTAACGTGGTGTAAAAAAGTTGCTCACAGCTGTTCTAGGAACACATTGTGAAATCGCGTATATCTTTGCTTCTACACATAGCAATGTATTGTGCTTTGCTTTACACACTATTCTACAGTCAAGAGGAGAGAATTCATCAAGTTTAATAAGCAAAAACACTGTATAAGTCAATTTTCAGCATTATTGTGTGACCGGGAAAACCACAGTCACAAGCCGAGATGCAGTTCCATAGAAACTTGCCATTTTACCGCTGAACCTAAAAATGGGTAGAAAGTACTTTTTCTCCCTTCCTGCTAATGCCACAGACTTCGCCTTTACAGGGCACACGTTTTCTATCTTCCCCGCTTCAGCCCATGAAATATTGAGCTTCAAATGTGTTGTTAACATTGTGTAAAAAAGTTGCTCACAGCTGTTCTAGGAACACATTGTGAAATCGCGTATATCTTTGCTTCTACACATAGGAATGTATTGTGCTTTGCTTTACACACTATTCTACAGTCAAGAGGAGAGAATTCATCAAGTTTAATAAGCACAAACACTGTATAAGTCGAATTTCAGCATTTTTGTGTGACCGGGAAAACCACAGTCACAAGCCGAGATGCAGTTCCATAGAAACTTGCCATTTTACCGCTGAACCTAAAAATGGGTAGAAAGTACTTTTTCTCCCTTCCTGTTAATGCCACAGACTTGGCCTTTACAGGGCACACGTTTTCTATCTTCCCCGCTTCAGCCCATGAAATATTGAGCTTCAAATGTGTTGTTAACTTTGTGTAAAAAAGTTGCTGAAAATGAACGTGCGCGTCTTTCACTCTTCCCGAGGGACTTAGAAGAATTTTGTGATATTTTTTATTAAAATGGTGTATAAGGGTATATATATAAATATATTTTATGCACTGTATATGAGCTGGCGATTTCTAAGTCTGTGGTTCCGAGAGGGGGTAACCAGGCTCACTAGTAAAGGTCAAGCCACTTGGCTGCCAGAATGCCCTCCTTCAGCACAGACCAGAAAGGCATTGTGATAAGCGTATCCCCGGTATAGTCAGGGGTTAATGGGAGTCGTCCCCGTCCCCCCAGTATACGGCCAGAACCATGGACCCGGTACTTGTGGTTCGGACTGTCTCCAACCAGCCATAATGTTGTGAGTGAAATTATGTCTAGGTCCAGCTTTGGTACATTAGAAGCAACTCTGAAACTTAACCTAAACGTTTTTCGAAGCTACTTTTTGGCTAACTTCTTATAGGAAGGTCTAGGAGCTCTGAAAATGAACGTACGCGTCTTTCACTCTTCCCGAGGGACTTAGAAGAATTTTGTGATATTTTTTATTAAAATGGTGTATAAGGGTATATATATAAATATATTTTATGCACTGTATATGAGCTGGCGATTTCTAAGTCTGTGGTTCCGAGAGGGGGTAACCAGGCTCACTAATAAAGGTCAAGCCACTTGGCTGCCAGAATGCCCTGCTTCAGCACAGACCAGAAAGGCATTGTGATAAGCGTATCCCCGGTATAGTCAGGGGTTAATGGGAGTCGTCCCCGTCCCCCCAGTATACGGCCAGAACCATGGACCCGGTACTTGTGGTTCGGACCCTCTCCAACCAGCCATAATGTTGTGAGAGTGAAATTATGTCTAAGTCCAGCTTTGGTACATTAGAAGCAACTCTGAAACTTAACCTAAGCGTTTTTCGAAGCTACTTTTTGGCTAACTTCTTATAGGAAGGTCTAGGAGCTCTGAAAATGAACGTACGCGTCTTTCACTCTTCCCGAGGGACTTAGAAGAATTTTGTGATATTTTTTATTAAAATGGTGTATAAGGGTATATATATATAAATATATTTTATGCACTGTATATGAGCTGGCGATTTCTAAGTCTGTGGTTCCGAGAGGGGGTAACCAGGCTCACTAATAAAGGTCAAGCCACTTGGCTGCCAGAATGCCCTGCTTCAGCACAGACCAGAAAGGCATTGGATAAACGTATCCCCGGTATAGTCAGGGGTTAATGGGAGTCGTCCCCGTCCCCCCAGTATACGGCCAGAACCATGGACCCGGTACTTGTGGTTCGGACTGTCTCCAACCAGCCATAATGTTGTGAGAGTGAAATTATGTCTAAGTCCAGCTTTGGTACATTAGAAGCAACTCTGAAACTTAACCTAAGCGTTTTTCGAAGCTACTTTTTGGCTAACTTCTTATAGGAAGGTCTAGGAGCTCTGAAAATGAACGTGCGCGTCTTTCACTCTTTCCGAGGGACTTAGAAGAATTTTGTGATATTTTTTATTAAAATGGTGTATAAGGGTATATATATAAATATATTTTATGCACTGTATATGAGCTGGCGATTTCTAAGTCTGTGGTTCCGAGAGGGGGTAACCAGGCTCACTAATAAAGGTCAAGCCACTTGGCTGCCAGAATGCCCTGCTTCAGCACAGACCAGAAAGGCATTGTGATAAGCGTATCCCCGGTATAGTCAGGGGTTAATGGGAGTCGTCCCCGTCCCCCCAGTATACGGCCAGAACCATGGACCCGGTACTTGTGGTTCGGACCCTCTCCAACCAGCCATAATGTTGTGAGAGTGAAATTATGTCTAGGTCCAGCTTTGGTACATTAGAAGCAACTCTGAAACTTAACCTAAGCGTTTTTCGAAGCTACTTTTTGGCTAACTTCTTATAGGAAGGTCTAGGAGCTCTGAAAATGAACGTACGCGTCTTTCACTCTTCCCGAGGGACTTAGAAGAATTTTGTGATATTTTTTATTAAAATGGTGTATAAGGGTATATATATAAATATATTTTATGCACTGTATATGAGCTGGCGATTTCTAAGTCTGTGGTTCCGAGAGGGGGTAACCAGGCTCACTAATAAAGGTCAAGCCACTTGGCTGCCAGAATGCCCTGCTTCAGCACAGACCAGAAAGGCATTGTGATAAGCGTATCCCCGGTATAGTCAGGGGTTAATGGGAGTCGTCCCCGTCCCCCCAGTATACGGCCAGAACCATGGACCCGGTACATGTGGTTCGGACTATCTCCAACCAGCCATAATGGTGTGAGAGTGAAATTATGTCTAAGTCCAGCTTTGGTACATTAGAAGCAACTCTGAAACTTAACCTAAGCGATTTTCAAAACTACTTTTTGGCTAACTTCTTATAGGAAGGTCTAGGAGCTCTGAAAATGAACGTGCGCGTCTTTCACTCTTTCCGAGGGACTTAGAAGAATTTTGTGATATTTTTTATTAAAATGGTGTATAAGGGTATATATATAAATATATTTTATGCACTGTATATGAGCTGGCGATTTCTAAGTCTGTGGTTCCGAGAGGGGGTAACCAGGCTCACTAATAAAGGTCAAGCCACTTGGCTGCCAGAATGCCCTGCTTCAGCACAGACCAGAAAGGCATTGTGATAAGCGTATCCCCGGTATAGTCAGGGGTTAATGGGAGTCGTCCCCGTCCCCCCAGTATACGGCCAGAACCATGGACCCGGTACTTGTGGTTCGGACCCTCTCCAACCAGCCATAATGTTGTGAGAGTGAAATTATGTCTAAGTCCAGCTTTGGTACATTAGAAGCAACTCTGAAACTTAACCTAAGCGTTTTTCGAAGCTACTTTTTGGCTAACTTCTTATAGGAAGGTCTAGGAGCTCTGAAAATGAACGTACGCGTCTTTCACTCTTCCCGAGGGACTTAGAAGAATTTTGTGATATTTTTTATTAAAATGGTGTATAAGGGTATATATATAAATATATTTTATGCGCTGTATATGAGCTGGCGATTTCTAAGTCTGTGGTTCCGAGAGGGGGTAACCAGGCTCACTAATAAAGGTCAAGCACTTGGCTGCCAGAATGCCCTGCTTCAGCACAGACCAGAAAGGCATTGGATAAACGTATCCCCGGTATAGTCAGGGGTTAATGGGAGTCGTCCCCGTCCCCCCAGTATACGGCCAGAACCATGGACCCGGTACTTGTGGTTCGGACTGTCTCCAACCAGCCATAATGTTGTGAGAGTGAAATTATGTCTAAGTCCAGCTTTGGTACATTAGAAGCAACTCTGAAACTTAACCTAAGCGTTTTTCGAAGCTACTTTTTGGCTAACTTCTTATAGGAAGGTCTAGGAGCTCTGAAAATGAACGTGCGCGTCTTTCACTCTTTCCGAGGGACTTAGAAGAATTTTGTGATATTTTTTATTAAAATGGTGTATAAGGGTATATATATAAATATATTTTATGCACTGTATATGAGCTGGCGATTTCTAAGTCTGTGGTTCCGAGAGGGGGTAACCAGGCTCACTAATAAAGGTCAAGCCACTTGGCTGCCAGAATGCCCTGCTTCAGCACAGACCAGAAAGGCATTGTGATAAACGTATCCCCGGTATAGTCAGGGGTTAATGGGAGTCGTCCCCGTCCCCCCAGTATACGGCCAGAACCATGGACCCGGTACTTGTGGTTCGGACTGTCTCCAACCAGCCATAATGTTGTGAGAGTGAAATTATGTCTAAGTCCAGCTTTGGTACATTAGAAGCAACTCTGAAACTTAACCTAAGCGTTTTTCGAAGCAACTTTTTGGCTAACTTCTTATAGGAAGGTCTAGGAGCTCTGAAAATGAACGTGCGCGTCTTTCACTCTTCCCGAGGGACTTAGAAGAATTTTGTGATATTTTTTATTAAAATGGTGTATAAGGGTATATATATAAATATATTTTATGCACTGTATATGAGCTGGCGATTTCTAAGTCTGTGGTTCCGAGAGGGGGTAACCAGGCTCACTAATAAAGGTCAAGCCACTTGGCTGCCAGAATGCCCTGCTTCAGCACAGACCAGAAAGGCATTGTGATAAGCGTATCCCCGGTATAGTCAGGGGTTAATGGGAGTCGTCCCCGTCCCCCCAGTATACGGCCAGAACCATGGACCCGGTACTTGTGGTTCGGACTATCTCCAACCAGCCATAATGGTGTGAGAGTGAAATTATGTCTAAGTCCAGTTTTGGTACATTAGAAGCAACTCTGAAACTTAACCTAAGCGATTTTCAAAACTACTTTTTGGCTAACTTCTTATAGGAAGGTCTAGGAGCTCTGAAAATGAACGTGCGCGTCTTTCACTCTTTCCGAGGGACTTAGAAGAATTTTGTGATATTTTTTATTAAAATGGTGTTTAAGGGTATATATATAAATATATTTTATGCACTGTATATGAGCTGGCGATTTCTAAGTCTGTGGTTCCGAGAGGGGGTAACCAGGCTCACTAATAAAGGTCAAGCCACTTGGCTGCCAGAATGCCCTGCTTCAGCACAGACCAGAAAGGCATTGTGATAAGCGTATCCCCGGTATAGTCAGGGGTTAATGGGAGTCGTCCCCGTCCCCCCAGTATACGGCCAGAACCATGGACCCGGTACTTGTGGTTCGGACCCTCTCCAACCAGCCATAATGTTGTGAGAGTGAAATTATGTCTAGGTCCAGCTTTGGTACATTAGAAGCAACTCTGAAACTTAACCTAAGCGTTTTTCGAAGCTACTTTTTGGCTAACTTCTTATAGGAAGGTCTAGGAGCTCTGAAAATGAACGTACGCGTCTTTCACTCTTCCCGAGGGACTTAGAAGAATTTTGTGATATTTTTTATTAAAATGGTGTATAAGGGTATATATATAAATATATTTTATGCACTGTATATGAGCTGGCGATTTCTAAGTCTGTGGTTCCGAGAGGGGGTAACCAGGCTCACTAATAAAGGTCAAGCCACTTGGCTGCCAGAATGCCCTGCTTCAGCACAGACCAGAAAGGCATTGTGATAAGCGTATCCCCGGTATAGTCAGGGGTTAATGGGAGTCGTCCCCGTCCCCCCAGTATACGGCCAGAACCATGGACCCGGTACTTGTGGTTCGGACCCTCTCCAACCAGCCATAATGTTGTGAGAGTGAAATTATGTCTAAGTCCAGCTTTGGTACATTAGAAGCAACTCTGAAACTTAACCTAAGCGTTTTTCGAAGCTACTTTTTGGCTAACTTCTTATAGGAAGGTCTAGGAGCTCTGAAAATGAACGTACGCGTCTTTCACTCTTCCCGAGGGACTTAGAAGAATTTTGTGATATTTTTTATTAAAATGGTGTATAAGGGTATATATATAAATATATTTTATGCACTGTATATGAGCTGGCGATTTCTAAGTCTGTGGTTCCGAGAGGGGGTAACCAGGCTCACTAATAAAGGTCAAGCCACTTGGCTGCCAGAATGCCCTGCTTCAGCACAGACCAGAAAGGCATTGGATAAAAGTATCCCCGGTATAGTCAGGGGTTAATGGGAGTCGTCCCCGTCCCCCCAGTATACGGCCAGAACCATGGACCCGGTACTTGTGGTTCGGACTGTCTCCAACCAGCCATAATGTTGTGAGAGTGAAATTATGTCTAAGTCCAGCTTTGGTACATTAGAAGCAACTCTGAAACTTAACCTAAGCGTTTTTCGAAGCTACTTTTTGGCTAACTTCTTATAGGAAGGTCTAGGAGCTCTGAAAATGAACGTGCGCGTCTTTCACTCTTTCCGAGGGACTTAGAAGAATTTTGTGATATTTTTTATTAAAATGGTGTATAAGGGTATATATATAAATATATTTTATGCACTGTATATGAGCTGGCGATTTCTAAGTCTGTGGTTCCGAGAGGGGGTAACCAGGCTCACTAATAAAGGTCAAGCCACTTGGCTGCCAGAATGCCCTGCTTCAGCACAGACCAGAAAGGCATTGTGATAAGCGTATCCCCGGTATAGTCAGGGGTTAATGGGAGTCGTCCCCGTCCCCCCAGTATACGGCCAGAACCATGGACCCGGTACTTGTGGTTCGGACCCTCTCCAACCAGCCATAATGTTGTGAGAGTGAAATTATGTCTAAGTCCAGCTTTGGTACATTAGAAGCAACTCTGAAACTTAACCTAAGCGTTTTTCGAAGCTACTTTTTGGCTAACTTCTTATAGGAAGGTCTAGGAGCTCTGAAAATGAACGTACGCGTCTTTCACTCTTCCCGAGGGACTTAGAAGAATTTTGTGATATTTTTTATTAAAATGGTGTATAAGGGTATATATATAAATATATTTTATGCACTGTATATGAGCTGGCGATTTCTAAGTCTGTGGTTCCGAGAGGGGGTAACCAGGCTCACTAATAAAGGTCAAGCCACTTGGCTGCCAGAATGCCCTGCTTCAGCACAGACCAGAAAGGCATTGTGATAAACGTATCCCCGGTATAGTCAGGGGTTAATGGGAGTCGTCCCCGTCCCCCCAGTATACGGCCAGAACTATGGACCCGGTACTTGTGGTTCGGACTGTCTCCAACCAGCCATAATGTTGTGAGAGTGAAATTATGTCTAAGTCCAGCTTTGGTACATTAGAAGCAACTCTGAAACTTAACCTAAGCGTTTTTCGAAGCAACTTTTTGGCTAACTTCTTATAGGAAGGTCTAGGAGCTCTGAAAATGAACGTGCGCGTCTTTCACTCTTCCCGAGGGACTTAGAAGAATTTTGTGATATTTTTTATTAAAATGGTGTATAAGGGTATATATATAAATATATTTTATGCACTGTATATGAGCTGGCGATTTCTAAGTCTGTGGTTCCGAGAGGGGGTAACCAGGCTCACTAATAAAGGTCAAGCCACTTGGCTGCCAGAATGCCCTGCTTCAGCACAGACCAGAAAGGCATTGGATAAACGTATCCCCGGTATAGTCAGGGGTTAATGGGAGTCGTTCCCGTCCCCCCAGTATACGGCCAGAACCATGGACCCGGTACTTGTGGTTCGGACTGTCTCCAACCAGCCATAATGTTGTGAGAGTGAAATTATGTCTAAGTCCAGCTTTGGTACATTAGAAGCAACTCTGAAACTTAACCTAAGCGTTTTTCGAAGCTACTTTTTGGCTAACTTCTTATAGGAAGGTCTAGGAGCTCTGAAAATGAACGTGCGCGTCTTTCACTCTTTCCGAGGGACTTAGAAGAATTTTGTGATATTTTTTATTAAAATGGTGTATAAGGGTATATATATAAATATATTTTATGCACTGTATATGAGCTGGCGATTTCTAAGTCTGTGGTTCCGAGAGGGGGTAACCAGGCTCACTAATAAAGGTCAAGCCACTTGGCTGCCAGAATGCCCTGCTTCAGCACAGACCAGAAAGGCATTGTGATAAGCGTATCCCCGGTATAGTCAGGGGTTAATGGGAGTCGTCCCCGTCCCCCCAGTATACGGCCAGAACCATGGACCCGGTACTTGTGGTTCGGACCCTCTCCAACCAGCCATAATGTTGTGAGAGTGAAATTATGTCTAGGTCCAGCTTTGGTACATTAGAAGCAACTCTGAAACTTAACCTAAGCGTTTTTCGAAGCTACTTTTTGGCTAACTTCTTATAGGAAGGTCTAGGAGCTCTGAAAATGAACGTACGCGTCTTTCACTCTTCCCGAGGGACTTAGAAGAATTTTGTGATATTTTTTATTAAAATGGTGTATAAGGGTATATATATAAATATATTTTATGCACTGTATATGAGCTGGCGATTTCTAAGTCTGTGGTTCCGAGAGGGGGTAACCAGGCTCACTAATAAAGGTCAAGCCACTTGGCTGCCAGAATGCCCTGCTTCAGCACAGACCAGAAAGGCATTGTGATAAGCGTATCCCCGGTATAGTCAGGGGTTAATGGGAGTCGTCCCCGTCCCACCAGTATACGGCCAGAACCATGGACCCGGTACTTGTGGTTCGGACTATCTCCAACCAGCCATAATGGTGTGAGAGTGAAATTATGTCTAAGTCCAGCTTTGGTACATTAGAAGCAACTCTGAAACTTAACCTAAGCGATTTTCAAAACTACTTTTTGGCTAACTTCTTATAGGAAGGTCTAGGAGCTCTGAAAATGAACGTACGCGTCTTTCACTCTTCCCGAGGGACTTAGAAGAATTTTGTGATATTTTTTATTAAAATGGTGTACCGTATAAGGGTATATATATAAATATATTTTATGCACTGTATATGAGCTGGCGATTTCTAAGTCTGTGGTTCCGAGAGGGGGTAACCAGGCTCACTAATAAAGGTCAAGCCACTTGGCTGCCAGAATGCCCTGCTTCAGCACAGACCAGAAAGGCATTGTGATAAGCGTATCCCCGGTATAGTCAGGGGTTAATGGGAGTCGTCCCCGTCCCCCCAGTATACGGCCAGAACCATGGACCCGGTACTTGTGGTTCGGACCCTCTCCAACCAGCCATAATGTTGTGAGAGTGAAATTATGTCTAGGTCCAGCTTTGGTACATTAGAAGCAACTCTGAAACTTAACCTAAGCGTTTTTCGAAGCTACTTTTTGGCTAACTTCTTATAGGAAGGTCTAGGAGCTCTGAAAATGAACGTACGCGTCTTTCACTCTTCCCGAGGGACTTAGAAGAATTTTGTGATATTTTTTATTAAAATGGTGTATAAGGGTATATATATAAATATATTTTATGCACTGTATATGAGCTGGCGATTTCTAAGTCTGTGGTTCCGAGAGGGGGTAACCAGGCTCACTAATAAAGGTCAAGCCACTTGGCTGCCAGAATGCCCTGCTTCAGCACAGACCAGAAAGGCATTGTGATAAGCGTATCCCCGGTATAGTCAGGGGTTAATGGGAGTCGTCCCCGTCCCCCCAGTATACGGCCAGAACCATGGACCCGGTACTTGTGGTTCGGACTATCTCCAACCAGCCATAATGGTGTGAGAGTGAAATTATGTCTAAGTCCAGCTTTGGTACATTAGAAGCAACTCTGAAACTTAACCTAAGCGATTTTCAAAACTACTTTTTGGCTAACTTCTTATAGGAAGGTCTAGGAGCTCTGAAAATGAACGTGCGCGTCTTTCACTCTTTCCGAGGGACTTAGAAGAATTTTGTGATATTTTTTATTAAAATGGTGTATAAGGGTATATATATAAATATATTTTATGCACTGTATATGAGCTGGCGATTTCTAAGTCTGTGGTTCCGAGAGGGGGTAACCAGGCTCACTAATAAAGGTCAAGCCACTTGGCTGCCAGAATGCCCTGCTTCAGCACAGACCAGAAAGGCATTGGATAAACGTATCCCCGGTATAGTCAGGGGTTAATGGGAGTCGTCCCCGTCCCCCCAGTATACGGCCAGAACCATGGACCCGGTACTTGTGGTTCGGACTGTCTCCAACCAGCCATAATGTTGTGAGAGTGAAATTATGTCTAAGTCCAGCTTTGGTACATTAGAAGCAACTCTGAAACTTAACCTAAGCGTTTTTCGAAGCTACTTTTTGGCTAACTTCTTATAGGAAGGTCTAGGAGCTCTGAAAATGAACGTGCGCGTCTTTCACTCTTTCCGAGGGACTTAGAAGAATTTTGTGATATTTTTTATTAAAATGGTGTATAAGGGTATATATATAAATATATTTTATGCACTGTATATGAGCTGGCGATTTCTAAGTCTGTGGTTCCGAGAGGGGGTAACCAGGCTCACTAATAAAGGTCAAGCCACTTGGCTGCCAGAATGCCCTGCTTCAGCACAGACCAGAAAGGCATTGGATAAACGTATCCCCGGTATAGTCAGGGGTTAATGGGAGTCGTCCCCGTCCCCCCAGTATACGGCCAGAACCATGGACCCGGTACTTGTGGTTCGGACTGTCTCCAACCAGCCATAATGTTGTGAGAGTGAAATTATGTCTAAGTCCAGCTTTGGTACATTAGAAGCAACTCTGAAACTTAACCTAAGCGTTTTTCGAAGCTACTTTTTGGCTAACTTCTTATAGGAAGGTCTAGGAGCTCTGAAAATGAACGTGCGCGTCTTTCACTCTTTCCGAGGGACTTAGAAGAATTTTGTGATATTTTTTATTAAAATGGTGTATAAGGGTATATATATAAATATATTTTATGCACTGTATATGAGCTGGCGATTTCTAAGTCTGTGGTTCCGAGAGGGGGTAACCAGGCTCACTAATAAAGGTCAAGCCACTTGGCTGCCAGAATGCCCTGCTTCAGCACAGACCAGAAAGGCATTGTGATAAGCGTATCCCCGGTATAGTCAGGGGTTAATGGGAGTCGTCCCCGTCCCCCCAGTATACGGCCAGAACCATGGACCCGGTACTTGTGGTTCGGACCCTCTCCAACCAGCCATAATGTTGTGAGAGTGAAATTATGTCTAAGTCCAGCTTTGGTACATTAGAAGCAACTCTGAAACTTAACCTAAGCGTTTTTCGAAGCTACTTTTTGGCTAACTTCTTATAGGAAGGTCTAGGAGCTCTGAAAATGAACGTACGCGTCTTTCACTCTTCCCGAGGGACTTAGAAGAATTTTGTGATATTTTTTATTAAAATGGTGTATAAGGGTATATATATAAATATATTTTATGCACTGTATATGAGCTGGCGATTTCTAAGTCTGTGGTTCCGAGAGGGGGTAACCAGGCTCACTAATAAAGGTCAAGCCACTTGGCTGCCAGAATGCCCTGCTTCAGCACAGACCAGAAAGGCATTGGATAAAAGTATCCCCGGTATAGTCAGGGGTTAATGGGAGTCGTCCCCGTCCCCCCAGTATACGGCCAGAACCATGGACCCGGTACTTGTGGTTCGGACTGTCTCCAACCAGCCATAATGTTGTGAGAGTGAAATTATGTCTAAGTCCAGCTTTGGTACATTAGAAGCAACTCTGAAACTTAACCTAAGCGTTTTTCGAAGCTACTTTTTGGCTAACTTCTTATAGGAAGGTCTAGGAGCTCTGAAAATGAACGTGCGCGTCTTTCACTCTTTCCGAGGGACTTAGAAGAATTTTGTGATATTTTTTATTAAAATGGTGTATAAGGGTATATATATAAATATATTTTATGCACTGTATATGAGCTGGCGATTTCTAAGTCTGTGGTTCCGAGAGGGGGTAACCAGGCTCACTAATAAAGGTCAAGCCACTTGGCTGCCAGAATGCCCTGCTTCAGCACAGACCAGAAAGGCATTGTGATAAGCGTATCCCCGGTATAGTCAGGGGTTAATGGGAGTCGTCCCCGTCCCCCCAGTATACGGCCAGAACCATGGACCCGGTACTTGTGGTTCGGACCCTCTCCAACCAGCCATAATGTTGTGAGAGTGAAATTATGTCTAAGTCCAGCTTTGGTACATTAGAAGCAACTCTGAAACTTAACCTAAGCGTTTTTCGAAGCTACTTTTTGGCTAACTTCTTATAGGAAGGTCTAGGAGCTCTGAAAATGAACGTACGCGTCTTTCACTCTTCCCGAGGGACTTAGAAGAATTTTGTGATATTTTTTATTAAAATGGTGTATAAGGGTATATATATAAATATATTTTATGCACTGTATATGAGCTGGCGATTTCTAAGTCTGTGGTTCCGAGAGGGGGTAACCAGGCTCACTAATAAAGGTCAAGCCACTTGGCTGCCAGAATGCCCTGCTTCAGCACAGACCAGAAAGGCATTGTGATAAACGTATCCCCGGTATAGTCAGGGGTTAATGGGAGTCGTCCCCGTCCCCCCAGTATACGGCCAGAACTATGGACCCGGTACTTGTGGTTCGGACTGTCTCCAACCAGCCATAATGTTGTGAGAGTGAAATTATGTCTAAGTCCAGCTTTGGTACATTAGAAGCAACTCTGAAACTTAACCTAAGCGTTTTTCGAAGCAACTTTTTGGCTAACTTCTTATAGGAAGGTCTAGGAGCTCTGAAAATGAACGTGCGCGTCTTTCACTCTTCCCGAGGGACTTAGAAGAATTTTGTGATATTTTTTATTAAAATGGTGTATAAGGGTATATATATAAATATATTTTATGCACTGTATATGAGCTGGCGATTTCTAAGTCTGTGGTTCCGAGAGGGGGTAACCAGGCTCACTAATAAAGGTCAAGCCACTTGGCTGCCAGAATGCCCTGCTTCAGCACAGACCAGAAAGGCATTGGATAAACGTATCCCCGGTATAGTCAGGGGTTAATGGGAGTCGTTCCCGTCCCCCCAGTATACGGCCAGAACCATGGACCCGGTACTTGTGGTTCGGACTGTCTCCAACCAGCCATAATGTTGTGAGAGTGAAATTATGTCTAAGTCCAGCTTTGGTACATTAGAAGCAACTCTGAAACTTAACCTAAGCGTTTTTCGAAGCTACTTTTTGGCTAACTTCTTATAGGAAGGTCTAGGAGCTCTGAAAATGAACGTGCGCGTCTTTCACTCTTTCCGAGGGACTTAGAAGAATTTTGTGATATTTTTTATTAAAATGGTGTATAAGGGTATATATATAAATATATTTTATGCACTGTATATGAGCTGGCGATTTCTAAGTCTGTGGTTCCGAGAGGGGGTAACCAGGCTCACTAATAAAGGTCAAGCCACTTGGCTGCCAGAATGCCCTGCTTCAGCACAGACCAGAAAGGCATTGTGATAAGCGTATCCCCGGTATAGTCAGGGGTTAATGGGAGTCGTCCCCGTCCCCCCAGTATACGGCCAGAACCATGGACCCGGTACTTGTGGTTCGGACCCTCTCCAACCAGCCATAATGTTGTGAGAGTGAAATTATGTCTAGGTCCAGCTTTGGTACATTAGAAGCAACTCTGAAACTTAACCTAAGCGTTTTTCGAAGCTACTTTTTGGCTAACTTCTTATAGGAAGGTCTAGGAGCTCTGAAAATGAACGTACGCGTCTTTCACTCTTCCCGAGGGACTTAGAAGAATTTTGTGATATTTTTTATTAAAATGGTGTATAAGGGTATATATATAAATATATTTTATGCACTGTATATGAGCTGGCGATTTCTAAGTCTGTGGTTCCGAGAGGGGGTAACCAGGCTCACTAATAAAGGTCAAGCCACTTGGCTGCCAGAATGCCCTGCTTCAGCACAGACCAGAAAGGCATTGTGATAAGCGTATCCCCGGTATAGTCAGGGGTTAATGGGAGTCGTCCCCGTCCCACCAGTATACGGCCAGAACCATGGACCCGGTACTTGTGGTTCGGACTATCTCCAACCAGCCATAATGGTGTGAGAGTGAAATTATGTCTAAGTCCAGCTTTGGTACATTAGAAGCAACTCTGAAACTTAACCTAAGCGATTTTCAAAACTACTTTTTGGCTAACTTCTTATAGGAAGGTCTAGGAGCTCTGAAAATGAACGTACGCGTCTTTCACTCTTCCCGAGGGACTTAGAAGAATTTTGTGATATTTTTTATTAAAATGGTGTACCGTATAAGGGTATATATATAAATATATTTTATGCACTGTATATGAGCTGGCGATTTCTAAGTCTGTGGTTCCGAGAGGGGGTAACCAGGCTCACTAATAAAGGTCAAGCCACTTGGCTGCCAGAATGCCCTGCTTCAGCACAGACCAGAAAGGCATTGTGATAAGCGTATCCCCGGTATAGTCAGGGGTTAATGGGAGTCGTCCCCGTCCCCCCAGTATACGGCCAGAACCATGGACCCGGTACTTGTGGTTCGGACCCTCTCCAACCAGCCATAATGTTGTGAGAGTGAAATTATGTCTAGGTCCAGCTTTGGTACATTAGAAGCAACTCTGAAACTTAACCTAAGCGTTTTTCGAAGCTACTTTTTGGCTAACTTCTTATAGGAAGGTCTAGGAGCTCTGAAAATGAACGTACGCGTCTTTCACTCTTCCCGAGGGACTTAGAAGAATTTTGTGATATTTTTTATTAAAATGGTGTATAAGGGTATATATATAAATATATTTTATGCACTGTATATGAGCTGGCGATTTCTAAGTCTGTGGTTCCGAGAGGGGGTAACCAGGCTCACTAATAAAGGTCAAGCCACTTGGCTGCCAGAATGCCCTGCTTCAGCACAGACCAGAAAGGCATTGTGATAAGCGTATCCCCGGTATAGTCAGGGGTTAATGGGAGTCGTCCCCGTCCCCCCAGTATACGGCCAGAACCATGGACCCGGTACTTGTGGTTCGGACTATCTCCAACCAGCCATAATGGTGTGAGAGTGAAATTATGTCTAAGTCCAGCTTTGGTACATTAGAAGCAACTCTGAAACTTAACCTAAGCGATTTTCAAAACTACTTTTTGGCTAACTTCTTATAGGAAGGTCTAGGAGCTCTGAAAATGAACGTGCGCGTCTTTCACTCTTTCCGAGGGACTTAGAAGAATTTTGTGATATTTTTTATTAAAATGGTGTATAAGGGTATATATATAAATATATTTTATGCACTGTATATGAGCTGGCGATTTCTAAGTCTGTGGTTCCGAGAGGGGGTAACCAGGCTCACTAATAAAGGTCAAGCCACTTGGCTGCCAGAATGCCCTGCTTCAGCACAGACCAGAAAGGCATTGGATAAACGTATCCCCGGTATAGTCAGGGGTTAATGGGAGTCGTCCCCGTCCCCCCAGTATACGGCCAGAACCATGGACCCGGTACTTGTGGTTCGGACTGTCTCCAACCAGCCATAATGTTGTGAGAGTGAAATTATGTCTAAGTCCAGCTTTGGTACATTAGAAGCAACTCTGAAACTTAACCTAAGCGTTTTTCGAAGCTACTTTTTGGCTAACTTCTTATAGGAAGGTCTAGGAGCTCTGAAAATGAACGTGCGCGTCTTTCACTCTTTCCGAGGGACTTAGAAGAATTTTGTGATATTTTTTATTAAAATGGTGTATAAGGGTATATATATAAATATATTTTATGCACTGTATATGAGCTGGCGATTTCTAAGTCTGTGGTTCCGAGAGGGGGTAACCAGGCTCACTAATAAAGGTCAAGCCACTTGGCTGCCAGAATGCCCTGCTTCAGCACAGACCAGAAAGGCATTGGATAAACGTATCCCCGGTATAGTCAGGGGTTAATGGGAGTCGTCCCCGTCCCCCCAGTATACGGCCAGAACCATGGACCCGGTACTTGTGGTTCGGACTGTCTCCAACCAGCCATAATGTTGTGAGAGTGAAATTATGTCTAAGTCCAGCTTTGGTACATTAGAAGCAACTCTGAAACTTAACCTAAGCGTTTTTCGAAGCTACTTTTTGGCTAACTTCTTATAGGAAGGTCTAGGAGCTCTGAAAATGAACGTGCGCGTCTTTCACTCTTTCCGAGGGACTTAGAAGAATTTTGTGATATTTTTTATTAAAATGGTGTATAAGGGTATATATATAAATATATTTTATGCACTGTATATGAGCTGGCGATTTCTAAGTCTGTGGTTCCGAGAGGGGGTAACCAGGCTCACTAATAAAGGTCAAGCCACTTGGCTGCCAGAATGCCCTGCTTCAGCACAGACCAGAAAGGCATTGTGATAAGCGTATCCCCGGTATAGTCAGGGGTTAATGGGAGTCGTCCCCGTCCCCCCAGTATACGGCCAGAACCATGGACCCGGTACTTGTGGTTCGGACCCTCTCCAACCAGCCATAATGTTGTGAGAGTGAAATTATGTCTAAGTCCAGCTTTGGTACATTAGAAGCAACTCTGAAACTTAACCTAAGCGTTTTTCGAAGCTACTTTTTGGCTAACTTCTTATAGGAAGGTCTAGGAGCTCTGAAAATGAACGTACGCGTCTTTCACTCTTCCCGAGGGACTTAGAAGAATTTTGTGATATTTTTTATTAAAATGGTGTATAAGGGTATATATATAAATATATTTTATGCACTGTATATGAGCTGGCGATTTCTAAGTCTGTGGTTCCGAGAGGGGGTAACCAGGCTCACTAATAAAGGTCAAGCCACTTGGCTGCCAGAATGCCCTGCTTCAGCACAGACCAGAAAGGCATTGGATAAAAGTATCCCCGGTATAGTCAGGGGTTAATGGGAGTCGTCCCCGTCCCCCCAGTATACGGCCAGAACCATGGACCCGGTACTTGTGGTTCGGACTGTCTCCAACCAGCCATAATGTTGTGAGAGTGAAATTATGTCTAAGTCCAGCTTTGGTACATTAGAAGCAACTCTGAAACTTAACCTAAGCGTTTTTCGAAGCTACTTTTTGGCTAACTTCTTATAGGAAGGTCTAGGAGCTCTGAAAATGAACGTGCGCGTCTTTCACTCTTTCCGAGGGACTTAGAAGAATTTTGTGATATTTTTTATTAAAATGGTGTATAAGGGTATATATATAAATATATTTTATGCACTGTATATGAGCTGGCGATTTCTAAGTCTGTGGTTCCGAGAGGGGGTAACCAGGCTCACTAATAAAGGTCAAGCCACTTGGCTGCCAGAATGCCCTGCTTCAGCACAGACCAGAAAGGCATTGTGATAAGCGTATCCCCGGTATAGTCAGGGGTTAATGGGAGTCGTCCCCGTCCCCCCAGTATACGGCCAGAACCATGGACCCGGTACTTGTGGTTCGGACCCTCTCCAACCAGCCATAATGTTGTGAGAGTGAAATTATGTCTAAGTCCAGCTTTGGTACATTAGAAGCAACTCTGAAACTTAACCTAAGCGTTTTTCGAAGCTACTTTTTGGCTAACTTCTTATAGGAAGGTCTAGGAGCTCTGAAAATGAACGTACGCGTCTTTCACTCTTCCCGAGGGACTTAGAAGAATTTTGTGATATTTTTTATTAAAATGGTGTATAAGGGTATATATATAAATATATTTTATGCACTGTATATGAGCTGGCGATTTCTAAGTCTGTGGTTCCGAGAGGGGGTAACCAGGCTCACTAATAAAGGTCAAGCCACTTGGCTGCCAGAATGCCCTGCTTCAGCACAGACCAGAAAGGCATTGTGATAAACGTATCCCCGGTATAGTCAGGGGTTAATGGGAGTCGTCCCCGTCCCCCCAGTATACGGCCAGAACCATGGACCCGGTACTTGTGGTTCGGACTGTCTCCAACCAGCCATAATGTTGTGAGAGTGAAATTATGTCTAAGTCCAGCTTTGGTACATTAGAAGCAACTCTGAAACTTAACCTAAGCGTTTTTCGAAGCAACTTTTTGGCTAACTTCTTATAGGAAGGTCTAGGAGCTCTGAAAATGAACGTGCGCGTCTTTCACTCTTCCCGAGGGACTTAGAAGAATTTTGTGATATTTTTTATTAAAATGGTGTATAAGGGTATATATATAAATATATTTTATGCACTGTATATGAGCTGGCGATTTCTAAGTCTGTGGTTCCGAGAGGGGGTAACCAGGCTCACTAATAAAGGTCAAGCCACTTGGCTGCCAGAATGCCCTGCTTCAGCACAGACCAGAAAGGCATTGGATAAACGTATCCCCGGTATAGTCAGGGGTTAATGGGAGTCGTCCCCGTCCCCCCAGTATACGGCCAGAACCATGGACCCGGTACTTGTGGTTCGGACTATCTCCAACCAGCCATAATGGTGTGAGAGTGAAATTATGTCTAAGTCCAGCTTTGGTACATTAGAAGCAACTCTGAAACTTAACCTAAGCGATTTTCAAAACTACTTTTTGGCTAACTTCTTATAGGAAGGTCTAGGAGCTCTGAAAATGAACGTACGCGTCTTTCACTCTTCCCGAGGGACTTAGAAGAATTTTGTGATATTTTTTATTAAAATGGTGTACCGTATAAGGGTATATATATAAATATATTTTATGCACTGTATATGAGCTGGCGATTTCTAAGTCTGTGGTTCCGAGAGGGGGTAACCAGGCTCACTAATAAAGGTCAAGCCACTTGGCTGCCAGAATGCCCTGCTTCAGCACAGACCAGAAAGGCATTGTGATAAGCGTATCCCCGGTATAGTCAGGGGTTAATGGGAGTCGTCCCCGTCCCCCCAGTATACGGCCAGAACCATGGACCCGGTACTTGTGGTTCGGACCCTCTCCAACCAGCCATAATGTTGTGAGAGTGAAATTATGTCTAGGTCCAGCTTTGGTACATTAGAAGCAACTCTGAAACTTAACCTAAGCGTTTTTCGAAGCTACTTTTTGGCTAACTTCTTATAGGAAGGTCTAGGAGCTCTGAAAATGAACGTACGCGTCTTTCACTCTTCCCGAGGGACTTAGAAGAATTTTGTGATATTTTTTATTAAAATGGTGTATAAGGGTATATATATAAATATATTTTATGCACTGTATATGAGCTGGCGATTTCTAAGTCTGTGGTTCCGAGAGGGGGTAACCAGGCTCACTAATAAAGGTCAAGCCACTTGGCTGCCAGAATGCCCTGCTTCAGCACAGACCAGAAAGGCATTGTGATAAGCGTATCCCCGGTATAGTCAGGGGTTAATGGGAGTCGTCCCCGTCCCCCCAGTATACGGCCAGAACCATGGACCCGGTACTTGTGGTTCGGACTATCTCCAACCAGCCATAATGGTGTGAGAGTGAAATTATGTCTAAGTCCAGCTTTGGTACATTAGAAGCAACTCTGAAACTTAACCTAAGCGATTTCAAAACTACTTTTTGGCTAACTTCTTATAGGAAGGTCTAGGAGCTCTGAAAATGAACGTGCGCGTCTTTCACTCTTTCCGAGGGACTTAGAAGAATTTTGTGATATTTTTTATTAAAATGGTGTATAAGGGTATATATATAAATATATTTTATGCACTGTATATGAGCTGGCGATTTCTAAGTCTGTGGTTCCGAGAGGGGGTAACCAGGCTCACTAATAAAGGTCAAGCCACTTGGCTGCCAGAATGCCCTGCTTCAGCACAGACCAGAAAGGCATTGGATAAACGTATCCCCGGTATAGTCAGGGGTTAATGGGAGTCGTCCCCGTCCCCCCAGTATACGGCCAGAACCATGGACCCGGTACTTGTGGTTCGGACTGTCTCCAACCAGCCATAATGTTGTGAGAGTGAAATTATGTCTAAGTCCAGCTTTGGTACATTAGAAGCAACTCTGAAACTTAACCTAAGCGTTTTTCGAAGCTACTTTTTGGCTAACTTCTTATAGGAAGGTCTAGGAGCTCTGAAAATGAACGTGCGCGTCTTTCACTCTTTCCGAGGGACTTAGAAGAATTTTGTGATATTTTTTATTAAAATGGTGTATAAGGGTATATATATAAATATATTTTATGCACTGTATATGAGCTGGCGATTTCTAAGTCTGTGGTTCCGAGAGGGGGTAACCAGGCTCACTAATAAAGGTCAAGCCACTTGGCTGCCAGAATGCCCTGCTTCAGCACAGACCAGAAAGGCATTGGATAAACGTATCCCCGGTATAGTCAGGGGTTAATGGGAGTCGTCCCCGTCCCCCCAGTATACGGCCAGAACCATGGACCCGGTACTTGTGGTTCGGACTGTCTCCAACCAGCCATAATGTTGTGAGAGTGAAATTATGTCTAAGTCCAGCTTTGGTACATTAGAAGCAACTCTGAAACTTAACCTAAGCGTTTTTCGAAGCTACTTTTTGGCTAACTTCTTATAGGAAGGTCTAGGAGCTCTGAAAATGAACGTGCGCGTCTTTCACTCTTTCCGAGGGACTTAGAAGAATTTTGTGATATTTTTTATTAAAATGGTGTATAAGGGTATATATATAAATATATTTTATGCACTGTATATGAGCTGGCGATTTCTAAGTCTGTGGTTCCGAGAGGGGGTAACCAGGCTCACTAATAAAGGTCAAGCCACTTGGCTGCAAGAATGCCCTGCTTCAGCACAGACCAGAAAGGCATTGTGATAAGCGTATCCCCGGTATAGTCAGGGGTTAATGGGAGTCGTCCCCGTCCCACCAGTATACGGCCAGAACCATGGACCCGGTACTTGTGGTTCGGACTATCTCCAACCAGCCATAAAGGTGTGAGAGTGAAATTATGTCTAAGTCCAGCTTTGGTACATTAGAAGCAACTCTGAAACTTAACCTAAGCGATTTTCAAAACTACTTTTTGGCTAACTTCTTATAGGAAGGTCTAGGAGCTCTGAAAATGAACGTGCGCGTCTTTCACTCTTTCCGAGGGACTTAGAAGAATTTTGTGATATTTTTTATTAAAATGGTGTATAAGGGTATATATATAAATATATTTTATGCACTGTATATGAGCTGGCGATTTCTAAGTCTGTGGTTCCGAGAGGGGGTAACCAGGCTCACTAATAAAGGTCAAGCCACTTGGCTGCCAGAATGCCCTGCTTCAGCACAGACCAGAAAGGCATTGTGATAAGCGTATCCCCGGTATAGTCAGGGGTTAATGGGAGTCGTCCCCGTCCCCCCAGTATACGGCCAGAACCATGGACCCGGTACTTGTGGTTCGGACCCTCTCCAACCAGCCATAATGTTGTGAGAGTGAAATTATGTCTAGGTCCAGCTTTGGTACATTAGAAGCAACTCTGAAACTTAACCTAAGCGTTTTTCGAAGCTACTTTTTGGCTAACTTCTTATAGGAAGGTCTAGGAGCTCTGAAAATGAACGTACGCGTCTTTCACTCTTCCCGAGGGACTTAGAAGAATTTTGTGATATTTTTTATTAAAATGGTGTATAAGGGTATATATATAAATATATTTTATGCACTGTATATGAGCTGGCGATTTCTAAGTCTGTGGTTCCGAGAGGGGGTAACCAGGCTCACTAATAAAGGTCAAGCCACTTGGCTGCCAGAATGCCCTGCTTCAGCACAGACCAGAAAGGCATTGGATAAACGTATCCCCGGTATAGTCAGGGGTTAATGGGAGTCGTCCCCGTCCCCCCAGTATACGGCCAGAACCATGGACCCGGTACTTGTGGTTCGGACTGTCTCCAACCAGCCATAATGTTGTGAGAGTGAAATTATGTCTAAGTCCAGCTTTGGTACATTAGAAGCAACTCTGAAACTTAACCTAAGCGTTTTTCGAAGCTACTTTTTGGCTAACTTCTTATAGGAAGGTCTAGGAGCTCTGAAAATGAACGTGCGCGTCTTTCACTCTTTCCGAGGGACTTAGAAGAATTTTGTGATATTTTTTATTAAAATGGTGTATAAGGGTATATATATAAATATATTTTATGCACTGTATATGAGCTGGCGATTTCTAAGTCTGTGGTTCCGAGAGGGGGTAACCAGGCTCACTAATAAAGGTCAAGCCACTTGGCTGCCAGAATGCCCTGCTTCAGCACAGACCAGAAAGGCATTGTGATAAGCGTATCCCCGGTATAGTCAGGGGTTAATGGGAGTCGTCCCCGTCCCCCCAGTATACGGCCAGAACCATGGACCCGGTACTTGTGGTTCGGACCCTCTCCAACCAGCCATAATGTTGTGAGAGTGAAATTATGTCTAAGTCCAGCTTTGGTACATTAGAAGCAACTCTGAAACTTAACCTAAGCGTTTTTCGAAGCTACTTTTTGGCTAACTTCTTATAGGAAGGTCTAGGAGCTCTGAAAATGAACGTACGCGTCTTTCACTCTTCCCGAGGGACTTAGAAGAATTTTGTGATATTTTTTATTAAAATGGTGTATAAGGGTATATATATAAATATATTTTATGCACTGTATATGAGCTGGCGATTTCTAAGTCTGTGGTTCCGAGAGGGGGTAACCAGGCTCACTAATAAAGGTCAAGCCACTTGGCTGCCAGAATGCCCTGCTTCAGCACAGACCAGAAAGGCATTGTGATAAACGTATCCCCGGTATAGTCAGGGGTTAATGGGAGTCGTCCCCGTCCCCCCAGTATACGGCCAGAACCATGGACCCGGTACTTGTGGTTCGGACTGTCTCCAACCAGCCATAATGTTGTGAGAGTGAAATTATGTCTAAGTCCAGCTTTGGTACATTAGAAGCAACTCTGAAACTTAACCTAAGCGTTTTTCGAAGCAACTTTTTGGCTAACTTCTTATAGGAAGGTCTAGGAGCTCTGAAAATGAACGTGCGCGTCTTTCACTCTTCCCGAGGGACTTAGAAGAATTTTGTGATATTTTTTATTAAAATGGTGTATAAGGGTATATATATAAATATATTTTATGCACTGTATATGAGCTGGCGATTTCTAAGTCTGTGGTTCCGAGAGGGGGTAACCAGGCTCACTAATAAAGGTCAAGCCACTTGCCTGCCAGAATGCCCTGCTTCAGCACAGACCAGAAAGGCATTGTGATAAGCGTATCCCCTGTATAGTCAGGGGTTAATGGGAGTCGTCCCCGTCCCCCCAGTATACGGCCAGAACCATGGACCCGTTACTTGTGGTTCGGACTGTCTCCAACCAGCCATAATGTTGTGAGTGAAATTATGTCTAGGTCCAGCTTTGGTACATTAGAAGCAACTCTGAAACTTAACCTAAGCGTTTTTCGAAGCTACTTTTTGGCTAACTTCACTCTTCCCGAGGGACTTAGAAGAATTTTGTGATATTTTTTATTAAAATGGTGTACAGTAGGAATGTATTGTGCTTTGCTTAACACACTATTCTACAGTCAAGAGGAGAGAATTCATCAAGTTTAATAAGCAAAAACACTGTATAAGTCGAATTTCAGCATTTTTGTGTGACCGGGAAAACCACAGTCACAAGCCGAGATGCAGTTCCATAGAAACTTGCCATTTTACCGCTGAACCTAAAAATGGGTAGAAAGTACTTTTTCTCCCTTCCTGTTAATGCCACAGACTTCGCCTTTACAGGGCACACGTTTTCTATCTTCCCCGCTTCAGCCCATGAAATATTGAGCTTCAAATGTGTTGTTAACATTGTGTAAAAAAGTTGCTCACAGCTGTTCTAGGAACACATTGTGAAATCGCGTATATCTTTGCTTCTACACATAGCAATGTATTGTGCTTTGCTTTACACACTATTCTACAGTCAAGAGGAGAGAATTCATCAAGTTTAATAAGCAAAAACACTGTATAAGTCGATTTTCAGCATTATTGTGTGACCGGGAAAACCACAGTCACAAGCCGAGATGCAGTTCCATAGAAACTTGCCATTTTACCGCTGAACCTAAAAATGGGTAGAAAGTACTTTTCTCCCTTCCTGTTAATGCCACAGACTTCGCCTTTACAGGGCACCCGATTTCTATCTTCCCCGCTTCAGCCCATGAAATATTGAGCTTCAAATGTGTTGTTAACATTGTGTAAAAAAGTTGCTCACAGCTGTTCTAGGAACACATTGTGAAATCGCGTATATCTTTTCTTCTACACATAGGAATGTATTGTGCTTTGCTTAACACACTATTCTACAGTCAAGAGGAGAGAATTCATCAAGTTTAATAAGCAAAAACACTGTATAAGTCGAATTTCAGCATTTTTGTGTGACCGGGAAAACCACAGTCACAAGCCGAGATTCAGTTCCATAGGAACTTGCCATTTTACCGCGGAACCTAAAAATGGGTAGAAAGTACTTTTTCTCCCTTCCTGTTAATGCCACAGACTTCGCCTTTACAGGGCACACGTTTTCTATCTTCCCCGCTTCAGCCCATGAAATATTGAGCTTCAAATGTGTTGTTAACATTGTGTAAAAAAGTTGCTCACAGCTGTTCTAGGAACACATTGTGAAATCGCGTATATCTTTTCTTCTACACATAGGAATGTATTGTGCTTTGCTTTACACACTATTCTACAGTCAAGAGGAGAGAATTCATCAAGTTTAATAAGCAAAAACACTGTATAAGTCGAATTTCAGCATTTTTGTGTGACAGGGAAAACCACAGTCACAAGCCGAGATGCAGTTCCATAGAAACTTGCCATTTTACCGCTGAACCTAAAAATGGGTAGAAAGTACTTTTTCTCCCTTCCTGTTAATGCCACAGACTTCGCCTTTACAGGGCACACGTTTTCTATCTTCCCCGCTTCAGCCCATGAAATATTGAGCTTCAAATGTGTTGTTAACGTTGTGTAAAAAAGTTGCTCACAGCTGTTCTAGGAACACATTGTGAAATCGCGTATATCTTTTCTTCTACACATAGGAATGTATTGTGCTTTGCTTTACACACTATTCTACAGTCAAGAGGAGAGAATTCATCAAGTTTAATAAGCAAAAACTCTGTATAAGTCGAATTTCAGCATTTTTGTGTGACCAGGAAAACCACAGTCACAAGCCGAGATGCAGTTCCATAGAAACTTGCCGTTTTACCGCTGAACCTAAAAATGGGTAGAAAGTACTTTTTCTCCCTTCCTGTTAATGCCACAGACTTCGCCTTTACAGGGCACACGTTTTCTATCTTCCCCGCTTCAGCCCATGAAATATTGAGCTTCAAATGTGTTGTTAACATTGTGTAAAAAAGTTGCTCACAGCTGTTCTAGGAACACATTGTGAAATCGCGTATATCTTTGCTTCTACACATAGGAATGTATTGTGCTTTGCTTTACACACTATTCTACAGTCAAGAGGAGAGAATTCATCAAGTTTAATAAGCAAAAACACTGTATAAGTCGAATTTCAGCATTTTTGTGTGACCGGGAAAACCACAGTCACAAGCCGAGATGCAGTTCCATAGAAACTTGCCATTTTACCGCTGAACCTAAAAATGGGTAGAAAGTACTTTTTCTCCCTTCCTGTTAATGCCACAGACTTCGCCTTTACAGGGCACACGTTTTCTATCTTCCCCGCTTCAGCCCATGAAATATTGAGCTTCAAATCTGTTGTTAACGTGGTGTAAAAAAGTTGCTCACAGCTGTTCTAGGAACACATTGTGAAATCGCGTATATCTTTGCTTCTACACATAGCAATGTATTCTGCTTTGCTTTACACACTATTCTACAGTCAAGAGGAGAGAATTCATCAAGTTTAATAAGCAAAAACACTGTATAAGTCGAATTTCAGCATTTTTGTGTGACCGGGAAAACCACAGTCACAAGCCGAGATGCAGTTCCATAGAAACTTGCCATTTTACCGCTGAACCTAAAAATGGGTAGAAAGTACTTTTTCTCCCTTCCTGTTAATGCCACAGACTTCGCAATTACAGGGCACACGTTTTCTATCTTCCCCGCTTCAGCCCATGAAATATTGAGCTTCAAATGTGTTGTTAACGTGGTGTAAAAAAGTTGCTCACAGCTGTTCTAGGAACACATTGTGAAATCGCGTATATCTTTGCTTCTACACATAGCAATGTATTGTGCTTTGCTTTACACACTATTCTACAGTCAAGAGGAGAGAATTCATCAAGTTTAATAAGCAAAAACACTGTATAAGTCGAATTTCAGCATTTTTGTGTGACCGGGAAAACCACAGTCACAAGCCGAGATGCAGTTCCATAGAAACTTGCCATTTTACCGCTGAACCTAAAAATGGGTAGAAAGTACTTTTTCTCCCTTCCTGTTAATGCCACAGACTTCGCCTTTACAGGGCACACGTTTTCTATCTTCCCCGCTTCAGCCCATGAAATATTGAGCTTCAAATGTGTTGTTAACGTTGTGTAAAAAAGTTGCTCACAGCTGTTCTAGGAACACATTGTGAAATCGCGTATATCTTTTCTTCTACACATAGGAATGTATTGTGCTTTGCTTTACACACTATTCTACAGTCAAGAGGAGAGAATTCATCAAGTTTAATAAGCAAAAACTCTGTATAAGTCGAATTTCAGCATTTTTGTGTGACCGGGAAAACCACAGTCACAAGCCGAGATGCAGTTCCATAGAAACTTGCCGTTTTACCGCTGAACCTAAAAATGGGTAGAAAGTACTTTTTCTCCCTTCCTGTTAATGCCACAGACTTCGCCTTTACAGGGCACACGTTTTCTATCTTCCCCGCTTCAGCCCATGAAATATTGAGCTTCAAATGTGTTGTTAACGTTGTGTAAAAAAGTTGCTCACAGCTGTTCTAGGAACACATTGTGAAATCGCGTATATCTTTTCTTCTACACATAGGAATGTATTGTGCTTTGCTTTACACACTATTCTACAGTCAAGAGGAGAGAATTCATCAAGTTTAATAAGCAAAAACTCTGTATAAGTCGAATTTCAGCATTTTTGTGTGACCGGGAAAACCACAGTCACAAGCCGAGATGAAGTTCCATAGAAACTTTTTCGTTTTACCGCTGAACCTAAAAATGGGTAGAAAGTACTTTTTCTCCCTTCCTGTTAATGCCACAGACTTCGCCTTTACAGGGCACACGTTTTCTATCTTCCCCGCTTCAGCCCATGAAATATTGAGCTTCAAATGTGTTGTATACATTGTGTAAAAAAGTTGCTCACAGCTGTTCTAGGAACACATTGTGAAATCGCGTATATCTTTGCTTCTACACATAAGAATGTATTGTGCTTTGCTTTACACACTATTCTACAGTCAAGAGGAGAGAATTCATCAAGTTTAATAAGCAAAAACACTGTATAAGTCGAATTTCAGCATTTTTGTGTGACCGGGAAAACCACAGTCACAAGCCGAGATGCAGTTCCATAGAAACTTGCCATTTTACCGCTGAACCTAAAAATGGGAAAAAGTACTTTTTCTCCCTTCCTGTTAATGCCACAGACTTCGCAATTACAGGGCACACGTTTTCTATCTTCCCCGCTTCAGCCCATGAAATATTGAGCTTCAAATGTGTTGTTAACGTGGTGTAAAAAAGTTGCTCACAGCTGTTCTAGGAACACATTGTGAAATCGCGTATATCTTTGCTTCTACACATAGCAATGTATTGTGCTTTGCTTTACACACTATTCTACAGTCAAGAGGAGAGAATTCATCAAGTTTAATAAGCAAAAACACTGTATAAGTCGAATTTCAGCATTTTTGTGTGACCGGGAAAACCACAGTCACAAGACGAGATGCAGTTCCATAGAAACTTGCCATTTTACCGCTGAACCTAAAAATGGGTAGAAAGTACTTTTTCTCCCTTCCTGTTAATGCCACAGACTTGGCCTTTACAGGGCACACGTTTTCTATCTTCCCCGCTTCAGCCCATGACATATTGAGCTTCAAATGTGTTGTTAACATTGTGTAAAAAAGTTGCTCACAGCTGTTCTAGGAACACATTGTGAAATCGCGTATATCTTTTCTTCTACACATAGGAATGTATTGTGCTTTGCTTAACACACTATTCTACAGTCAAGAGGAGAGAATTCATCAAGTTTAATAAGCAAAAACACTGTATAAGTCGAATTTCAGCATTTTTGTGTGACCGGGAAAACCACAGTCACAAGCCGAGATGCAGTTCCATAGAAACTTGCCATTTTACCGCTGAACCTAAAAATGGGAAAAAGTACTTTTTCTCCCTTCCTGTTAATGCCACAGACTTCGCCTTTACAGGGCACACGTTTTCTATCTTCCCCGCTTCAGCCCATGAAATATTGAGCTTCAAATGTGTTGTTAACTTTGTGTAAAAAAAGTTGCTGAAAATGAACGTGCGCGTCTTTCACTCTTCCCGAGGGACTTAGAAGAATTTTGTGATATTTTTTATTAAAATGGTGTATAAGGGTATATATATAAATATATTTTATGCACTGTATATGAGCTGGCGATTTCTAAGTCTGTGGTTCCGAGAGGGGGTAACCAGGCTCACTAGTAAAGGTCAAGCCACTTGGCTGGCAGAATGCCCTCCTTCAGCACAGACCAGAAAGGCATTGTGATAAGCGTATCCCCGGTATAGTCAGGGGTTAATGGGAGTCGTCCCCGTCCCCCCAGTATACGGCCAGAACCATGGACCCGGTACTTGTGGTTCGGACCGTCTCCAACCAGCCATAATGTTGTGAGAGTGAAATTATGTCTAAGTCCAGCTTTGGTACATTAGAAGCAACTCTGAAACTTAACCTAAGCGTTTTTCGAAGCTACTTTTTGGCTAACTTCTTATAGGAAGGTCTAGGAGCTCTGAAAATGAATGTGCGCGTCTTTCACTCTTCCCGAGGGACTTAGAAGAATTTTGTGATATTTTTTATTAAAATGGTGTATAAGGGTATATATATAAATATATTTTATGCACTGTATATGAGCTGGCGATTTCTAAGTCTGTGGTTCCGAGAGGGGGTAACCAGGCTCACTAATAAAGGTCAAGCCACTTGGCTGCCAGAATGCCCTGCTTCAGCACAGACCAGAAAGGCATTGTGATAAGCGTATCCCCGGTATAGTCAGGGGTTAATGGGAGTCGTCCCCGTCCCCCCAGTATACGGCCAGAACCATGGACCCGTTACTTGTGGTTCGGACTGTCTCCAACCAGCCATAATGTTGTGAGAGTGAAATTATGTCTAAGTCCAGCTTTGGTACATTAGAAGCAACTCTGAAACTTAACCTAAGCGTTTTTCGAAGCAACTTTTTGGCTAACTTCTTATAGGAAGGTCTAGGAGGTCTGAAAATGAACGTGCGCGTCTTTCACTCTTCCCGAGGGACTTAGAAGAATTTTGTGATATTTTTTATTAAAATGGTGTATAAGGGTATATATATAAATATATTTTATGCACTATATATGAGCTGGCGATTTCTAAGTCTGTGGTTCCGAGAGGGGGTAACCAGGCTCACTAATAAAGGTCAAGCCACTTGGCTGCCAGAATGCCCTGCTTCAGCACAGACCAGAAAGGCATTGGATAAACGTATCCCCGGTATAGTCAGGGGTTAATGGGAGTCGTCCCCGTCCCCCCAGTATACGGCCAGAACCATGGACCCGGTACTTGTGGTTCGGACTGTCTCCAACCAGCCATAATGTTGTGAGAGTGAAATTATGTCTAAGTCCAGCTTTGGTACATTAGAAGCAACTCTGAAACTTAAACTAAGCGTTTTTCGAAGCTACTTTTTGGCTAACTTCTTATAGGAAGGTCTAGGAGCTCTGAAAATGAACGTGCGCGTCTTTCACTCTTTCCGAGGGACTTAGAAGAATTTTGTGATATTTTTTATTAAAATGGTGTATAAGGGTATATATATAAATATATTTTATGCGCTGTATATGAGCTGGCGATTTCTAAGTCTGTGGTTCCGAGAGGGGGTAACCAGGCTCACTAATAAAGGTCAAGCCACTTGGCTGCCAGAATGCCCTGCTTCAGCACAGACCAGAAAGGCATTGTGATAAGCGTATCCCCGGTATAGTCAGGGGTTAATGGGAGTCGTCCCCGTCCCCCCAGTATACGGCCAGAACCATGGACCCGGTACTTGTGGTTCGGACCCTCTCCAACCAGCCATAATGTTGTGAGAGTGAAATTATGTCTAAGTCCAGCTTTGGTACATTAGAAGCAACTCTGAAACTTAACCTAAGCGTTTTTCGAAGCTACTTTTTGGCTAACTTCTTATAGGAAGGTCTAGGAGCTCTGAAAATGAATGTGCGCGTCTTTCACTCTTCCCGAGGGACTTAGAAGAATTTTGTGATATTTTTTATTAAAATGGTGTATAAGGGTATATATATAAATATATTTTATGCACTGTATATGAGCTGGCGATTTCTAAGTCTGTGGTTCCGAGAGGGGGTAACCAGGCTCACTAATAAAGGTCAAGCCACTTGGCTGCCAGAATGCCCTGCTTCAGCACAGACCAGAAAGGCATTGTGATAAGCGTATCCCCGGTATAGTCAGGGGTTAATGGGAGTCGTCCCCGTCCCCCCAGTATACGGCCAGAACCATGGACCCGTTACTTGTGGTTCGGACTGTCTCCAACCAGCCATAATGTTGTGAGAGTGAAATTATGTCTAAGTCCAGCTTTGGTACATTAGAAGCAACTCTGAAACTTAACCTAAGCGTTTTTCGAAGCAACTTTTTGGCTAACTTCTTATAGGAAGGTCTAGGAGGTCTGAAAATGAACGTGCGCGTCTTTCACTCTTCCCGAGGGACTTAGAAGAATTTTGTGATATTTTTTATTAAAATGGTGTATAAGGGTATATATATAAATATATTTTATGCACTATATATGAGCTGGCGATTTCTAAGTCTGTGGTTCCGAGAGGGGGTAACCAGGCTCACTAATAAAGGTCAAGCCACTTGGCTGCCAGAATGCCCTGCTTCAGCACAGACCAGAAAGGCATTGGATAAACGTATCCCCGGTATAGTCAGGGGTTAATGGGAGTCGTCCCCGTCCCCCCAGTATACGGCCAGAACCATGGACCCGGTACTTGTGGTTCGGACTGTCTCCAACCAGCCATAATGTTGTGAGAGTGAAATTATGTCTAAGTCCAGCTTTGGTACATTAGAAGCAACTCTGAAACTTAAACTAAGCGTTTTTCGAAGCTACTTTTTGGCTAACTTCTTATAGGAAGGTCTAGGAGCTCTGAAAATGAACGTGCGCGTCTTTCACTCTTTCCGAGGGACTTAGAAGAATTTTGTGATATTTTTTATTAAAATGGTGTATAAGGGTATATATATAAATATATTTTATGCGCTGTATATGAGCTGGCGATTTCTAAGTCTGTGGTTCCGAGAGGGGGTAACCAGGCTCACTAATAAAGGTCAAGCCACTTGGCTGCCAGAATGCCCTGCTTCAGCACAGACCAGAAAGGCATTGTGATAAGCGTATCCCCGGTATAGTCAGGGGTTAATGGGAGTCGTCCCCGTCCCCCCAGTATACGGCCAGAACCATGGACCCGGTACTTGTGGTTCGGACCCTCTCCAACCAGCCATAATGTTGTGAGAGTGAAATTATGTCTAAGTCCAGCTTTGGTACATTAGAAGCAACTCTGAAACTTAACCTAAGCGTTTTTCGAAGCTACTTTTTGGCTAACTTCTTATAGGAAGGTCTAGGAGCTCTGAAAATGAACGTACGCGTCTTTCACTCTTCCCGAGGGACTTAGAAGAATTTTGTGATATTTTTTATTAAAATGGTGTATAAGGGTATATATATAAATATATTTTATGCACTGTATATGAGCTGGCGATTTCTAAGTCTGTGGTTCCGAGAGGGGGTAACCAGGCTCACTAATAAAGGTCAAGCCACTTGGCTGCCAGAATGCCCTGCTTCAGCACAGACCAGAAAGGCATTGTGATAAACGTATCCCCGGTATAGTCAGGGGTTAATGGGAGTCGTCCCCGTCCCCCCAGTATACGGCCAGAACCATGGACCCGGTACTTGTGGTTCGGACTGTCTCCAACCAGCCATAATGTTGTGAGAGTGAAATTATGTCTAAGTCCAGCTTTGGTACATTAGAAGCAACTCTGAAACTTAACCTAAGCGTTTTTCGAAGCAACTTTTTGGCTAACTTCTTATAGGAAGGTCTAGGAGCTCTGAAAATGAACGTGCGCGTCTTTCACTCTTCCCGAGGGACTTAGAAGAATTTTGTGATATTTTTTATTAAAATGGTGTATAAGGGTATATATATAAATATATTTTATGCACTATATATGAGCTGGCGATTTCTAAGTCTGTGGTTCCGAGAGGGGGTAACCAGGCTCACTAATAAAGGTCAAGCCACTTGGCTGCCAGAATGCCCTGCTTCAGCACAGACCAGAAAGGCATTGTGATAAGCGTATCCCCGGTATAGTCAGGGGTTAATGGGAGTCGTCCCCGTCCCCCCAGTATACGGCCAGAACCATGGACCCGGTACTTTTGGTTCGGACTGTCTCCAACCAGCCATAATGTTGTGAGAGTGAAATTATGTCTAAGTCCAGCTTTGGTACATTAGAAGCAACTCTGAAACTTAACCTAAGCGTTTTTCGAAGCAACTTTTTGGCTAACTTCTTATAGGAAGGTCTAGGAGCTCTGAAAATGAACGTGCGCGTCTTTCACTCTTCCCGAGGGACTTAGAAGAATTTTGTGATATTTTTTATTAAAATGGTGTATAAGGGTATATATATAAATATATTTTATGCACTATATATGAGCTGGCGATTTCTAAGTCTGTGGTTCCGAGAGGGGGTAACCAGGCTCACTAATAAAGGTCAAGCCACTTGGCTGCCAGAATGCCCTGCTTCAGCACAGACCAGAAAGGCATTGTGATAAGCGTATCCCCGGTATAGTCAGGGGTTAATGGGAGTCGTCCCCGTCCCCCCAGTATACGGCCAGAACCATGGACCCGGTACTTTTGGTTCGGACTGTCTCCAACCAGCCATAATGTTGTGAGAGTGAAATTATGTCTAAGTCCAGCTTTGGTACATTAGAAGCAACTCTGAAACTTAACCTAAGCGTTTTTCGAAGCTACTTTTTAGCTAACTTCTTATAGGAAGGGATAAGGATGGTATTATTACATAGCACTGACAGTGACGGCGGCGTTGTACATACAGGGATAAGGATAGTATTACATAGCACTGACAGTGACGGCGGGGCTGTACATACAGGGATAAGAATAGTATTATTGCACAGCACTGACAGTGACGGCGGCGCTGCACATACAGGGTTAAGGATAGCATTATTACATAGCACTGACAGTGACGGCGGCGCTGTACATACAGGGATAAGGATAGGATATATAAGACAGTACTGACAGTGACGGCGGCACTTATCCCTGTATGTACAGCGCCGCCGTCACTGTCAGTGCTATGTAATAATACTATCCTTATCCCTGTATGTACAGCGCCGCCATCACTGTCAGTGAGTAGAAAGTACTTTTCTCCACCCCTGTTATTGCCACAGACTTGCCCTTTACAGGGCGCCGCCGTCACTGTCAGTGCTATGTAATACAATCCTTATCCCTGTATCTACAGCGCCGCCGTCACATTCACTGCTATGTAATAATACTATCCTTATCCCTGTATGGACAGTGCCGCCGTCACTGTCACTGCTTTGCAATAATACTATCCTTATCTCTGTATGTACAGCGCCGCCGTCACTGTCAGTGCTATGTAATAATACTATTCTTATCCCTGTATGTACAACGCCGCCATTACTGTCAGTGCTATGTAATTGTACATACAGGGATAAGGATAGTATTACATAGCAATGACAGTGACAGCGCACTGTACATACAGGGATAAGGATATTATTATTACATAGCACTGACAGTGACGGCGGCGCTGTACATACAGGGATAAGGATAGTATTATTACATAGCACTGACAGTGACGGCGGCGCTGTACATACAGGGATAAGGATAGTATTATTACATAGCACTGACAGTGACGTGGCGCTGTACATACAGGGATAAGGATAGTATTATTACATAGCACTGACAGTGATGGTGGAACTGTACATAACGGGATAAGGATAGTATTATTACATAGCACTGACAGTGACGGCGGCGCTGTACACACAGGGATAAGGATAGTATTACATAGCACTGACAGTGAAGTGGCGCTGTACATACAGGGATAAGGATAGTATTACATAGCACTGACAGTGACGGCGACGCTGTACATACAGGGATAAGGATAGTATTACACAGCACTGACAGTGACGGCGGCGCTGTACATACAGGGATAAGGATAGTATTACATAGCACTGACAGTGACGGCGGCGCTGTACATACAGGGATAAGGATATTATTATTACATAGCACTGACAGTGACGATGGCGCTGTACATACAGGGATAAGGATAGTATTATTACATAGCAGTGACAGTGACGGTGGCGCTGTACATACAGGGATAAGGATAGTATTACATAGAACTGACAGTGACGGCGGCGCTGTACATACAGGGATAAGGATAGTATTACATAGCACTGACAGTGAGGGCGGTGCTGTACATACAGGGATAAGGATAGTAATACACAGCACTGACAGTGACAGCGGCGCTGTACATACAGGGATAAGGATAGTATTACATAGCACTGACAGTGACGGCGGCGCTGTACACAAAGGGATAAGGATATTATTATTGCATAGCACTGACGGGCATTTACACTGCGCATCTCATTACAGGGGCATTTACACTGCGCATCTCATTACAGGGCATTTACACTGCGCATCTCATTACGGGGCATTTACACTGCGCATCTCATTACAGGGGCATTTACACTGTGCATCTCATTACGGGGCATTTACATTGCGCATCTCATTACAGGGCATTTACACTGCGCATCTCATTACGCAGCATTTACACTGCGCATCTCATTAAAGGGGCATTTACACTGCGCATCTCATTACGGGGCATTTACACTGCGCTTCTCATTACAGGGGCATTTACACTGCGCATCTCATTACAGGGGCATTTACACTGCGCATGTCATTACAGGGGCATTTACAATGCGCATCTCATTACAGGGGCATTTACACTGTGCATCTCATTACGGGGCATTTACACTGCGCATCTCATTACAGGGCATTTACACTGTGCATCTCATTAAGGGGCATTTACACTGGGCATCCCATTACGGGGCATTTACACTGCGCATCTCATTACAGTCGCATTTACATTGCGCATCTCATTACAGGGGCCTTTACACGGCGCATCTCATTACAGGGGCCTTTACACGGCGCATCTCATTACATAGGCCGTTACACGGCGCATCTCATTACAGGGGCCTTTACACTGCGCATCTCATTACAGGGGCCTTTACACTGCGCATCTAATTACAAGGGCCTTTACACTGCGCATCTCATTACAGGGGCATTTACACTGTGCATCTCATTATGGGGCATTTACACTGCGCATCTCATTACAGGGCATTTACACTGCGCATCTCATTACGGGGCATTTACACTGCGCATCTCATTAAAGGGGCATTTACACTGCGCATCTCATTACGGGGCATTTACACTGCGCTTCTCATTACAGGGGCATTTACACTGCGCATCTCATTACAGGGGCATTTACACTGCGCATGTCATTACAGGGGCATTTACAATGCGCATCTCATTACAGGGGCATTTACAATGTGCATCTCATTACGGGGCATTTACACTGCGCATCTCATTACAGGGCATTTACACTGTGCATCTCATTAAGGGGCATTTACACTGGGCATCCCATTACGGGGCATTTACACTGCGCATCTCATTACAGTGGCATTTACATTGCGCATCTCATTACAGGGTTCCTTTACACGGCGCATCTCATTACAGGGGCCTTTACACGGCGCATCTCATTACATAGGCCGTTACACGGCGCATCTCATTACAGGGGCCTTTACACGGCGCATCTCATTACATAGGCCGTTACACGGCGCATCTAATTACAAGGGCCTTTACACTGCGCATCTCATTACAGGGGCATTTACACTGCGCATCTCATTACAGGGGCATCTACACTGCGCATCTCATTACAGGGGCAATTACACGGCGCATCTCATTACAGGGGCATTTACACGGCGCAACTCATTACAAGGGCCTTTACATGGTGCATATCATTACAGGGGCCTTTACACTGCGCATCTCATTACAGGGGCCTTTACACTGCGCATCTCATTACAGGGGCCTTTACACTGCGCATCTCATTACAGGGGCCTTTACACTGCGCATCTCATTACAGGGGCATTTACACTGCGCATCTCATTACAGGGGCATTTACACTTGGCATCTCATTACAGGGGCATTTACACTGGGCATCTCATTACAGGGGGCATTTACACTGCACATCTCATTAAGGGGCATTTACACTGCGCATCTCATTAAGGGGCATTTACACTGCGCATCTCATTACGGGGCATTTACACTGCGCATCTCATTACAGGGGCATTTACACTGCGCATCTCATTACAGGGGCCTTTACACTGCGCATCTCATTATGGGGCCTTTACACTGCGCATCTCATTACAGGGGCCTTTACACTGCGCATCTCATTACTGGGCATTTACACTGCGCATCTCATTACAGGGGCATTTACACTGCGCATCTCATTACAGGGGCATTTACACTGCGCATCTCATTACAGGGACATTTACACTGCGCATCTCATTACAGGGGCATTTACACTGCGCATCTCATTAAAGGGGCCTTTACACTGCGCATCTCATTACGGGGCTTTTACACTGCGCATCTCATTAAAGGGGCCTTTACACTGCGCATCTCATTACGGGGCTTTTGCACTGCGCATCTCATTACAGGGGCCTTTACATTGCGCATCTCATTACGGGGCATTTACACTGCGCATCTCATTACAGGGGCATTTACACTGCGCATCTCATTACAGGGGCATTTACACTGGGCATCTCATTACAGGGGCATTTACACTGCGCATCTCATTACAGGGGCATTTACATGGCGCATCTCATTACAGGGGCCTTTCCACTGCGCATCTCATTACAGGGGCCTTTACACTGCGCATCTCATTACAGGGGCCTCTACACTGCGCATCTCATTACGGGGCCTCTACACTGCGCATCTCATTACAGGGGCATTTACACTGCGCATCTCATTAAAGGGGCATTTACACTGCGCATCTCATTACAGGGGCATATTCACTGCGCATCTCATTACAGGGGCATTTACACTGCACATCTCATTACAGGGGCATTTACACTGCGCATCTCATTACAGGGGCATTTACACTGCGCATCTCATTACAGGGGCATTTAGACTGCGGATCTCATTACGGGGCATTTACACTGTGCATCTCATTAAGGGGCATTTACACTGGGCATCTCATTACGGTGCATTTACACTGCGCATCTCATTACAGGGGCATTTATACTGCGCATCTCATTACAGGGGCCTTTACACGGCGCATCTCATTACAGGGGCCTTTACACGGCGCATCTCATTACAGGGGCCTTTACACGGCACATCTCATTACAGGGGCCTTTACATGGCGCATCTCATTACAGGGGCCTTTATACGGCGCATCTCATTACAGGGGCCTTTACACTGCGCATCTCATTACAAGGGCCTTTACACTGCGCATCTCATTACAGGGGCATTTACACTGCACATCTCATTACAGGGGCATTTACACTGCGCATCTCATTACAGGGGCATTTACACGGCGCATCTCATTACAGGGGCATGTACAGGGCGCATCTCATTACAGGGGCCTTTACACGGCGCATCTCATTACAGGGGCCTTTACACTGCGCATCTCATTACAGGGGCCTTTACTGTAAGTGCTATGTAATACTATCCTTATCCCTGTGTGTACAGCGCCGCCGTCACTGTCAGTGCTATGTAATAATACTATCCTTATCCCTGTATGTACAGCGCCCCCTGTATGTACAGCGCCGCCGTCACTGTCAGTGCTATGTAATAATATTATCCTTATCCCTGTATGTACAGCGCTGCCGTCACTGTCAGTGCTATGTAATAATACTATCCTTATCTCTGTATGTACAGTGACGCCGTCACTGTCAGTGCTATGTAATAATACTATCCTTATCCCTGTATGTACAGCGCCGCCGTCACTGTCACTGCTATGTAATAATACTATCCTTATCCCTGTATGTACAGCGCCGCCGTCACTGTCACTGCTATGTAATAATACTATCCTTATCCCTGTATGTACAGCGCCGCCGTTACATAGCACTGACAGTGACGGCGGCGCTGTACATACATCTCTCTGTGCTCTTTTTCTCTCTCTGCGCTCTTTCTCTCTCTCTGCGCTCTTTCTTTCTCTCTCTCTGTGCTCTCTCTCTCTTTCTGCGCTCTCTCTCTCTGGGCTCTCTCTCTGTCTGCGCTCTCTCTCTCTCTCTCTGCGCTTTTTCTTTCTCTCTCTGCGCTCTTTCTCTCTCTCTGCGCTCTTTCTTTCTCTCTCTCTCTGCACTCTTTCTTTCTCTCTCTGCGCTCTTTCTCTCTCTCTGCGCTCTTTCTTTCTCTCTCTGCGCTCTTTCTTTCTCTCTCTCTGCGCTCTTTCTTTCTCTCTCTGCGCTCTTTCTCTCTCTCTGCTCTCTTTCTTTCTCTCTCTGCGTTCTTTCTTTCTCTCTCTCTCTGCACTCTTTCTTCCTCTCTCTCTCTGCGCTCTTTCTTTCTCTGCGCTTTTTCTCTCTCTCTGCGCTCTTTCTTTCTTTCTCTCTGTGCGCTCTTTCTTTCTCTCTCTCTCTGCGCTCTTTCTTTCTCTGCGCTCTTTCTCTCTCTCTGCGCTCTTTCTTTCTCTCTCTCTGCGCTCTCTCTCTCTCTCTCTGCGCTCTCTCTCTCTGGGCTCTCTCTCTGTCTGCGCTCTCTCTCTCTCTCTGCGCTCTTTTTTTCTCTTTCTCTCTGCGCTCTTTCTCTCTCTCTCTCTGCGCTCTTTCTCTCTCTCTCTGCGTTCTTTCATCCTCTCTCTGCGCTCTCTCTCTCTCTCTGCGCTCTTTCTTTCTTTCTCTCTCTGCGCTCTTTCTCTCTCTCTCTGCGCTCTTTCTCTCTCTCTGCGCTCTTTCTCTCTCTCTATGCGCTCTTTCTTTCTCTCTCTCTGCGCTCTTTCTCTCTGCGCTCTTTCTTTCTCTCTCTGCTCTCTTTCTCTCTCTCTGCACTCTTTCTTTCTCTCTCTCTCTGCACTCTCTCTCTCTGCGCTCTCTCTGCACTCTTTCTCTCTCTCTGCGCTCTTTCTTTCTCTCTCTCTGCGCTCTTTCTCTCTCTCTCTGCGCTCTTTCTCTCTCTCTGCGCTCTTTCTTTCTCTCTCTGCGTTCTTTCTTTCTCTCTCTCTTTGCACTCTTTCTTCCTCTCTCTCTCTGCGCTCTTTCTTTCTCTGCGCTTTTTCTCTCTCTCTGCGCTCTTTCTTTCTTTCTCTCTGCGCTCTTTCTTTCTCTCTGCGCTCTTACTTTCTCTCTGCGCTCTTTCTTTCTCTCTGCGCTCTTTCTCTCTCTCTCTCTGCGCTCTTTTTCTCTCTCTCTCTGCGCTCTTTCTTTCTCAATCTGCGCTCTTTCTTTCTCTCTCTCTCTGCGCTCTTTGTCTCTCTCTGCGCTCTTTCTTTCTCTCTCTGCGCTCTCTCTCTCTCTCTCTGCGCTCTTTCTTTCTCTATCTCTGCGCTCATTCTTTCTCTATCTCTGCGCTCTTTCTCTCTCTCTGTGCTCTTTCTCTCTCTCTGCGCTCTTTCTTTCTCTCTCTCTGCACTCTTTCTTTCTCTCTCTGCGCTCTTTCTCTCTCTCTGCGCTCTTTCTTTCTCTCTCTGCGCTCTTTCTTTCTCTCTCTCTGCGCTCTTTCTCTCTCTCTCTGCGCTCTCTCTCTCTCTCTGCACTCTTTCTTCCTCTCTCTCTCTGCGCTCTTTCTTTTTCTGTGCTTTTTCTCTCTCTCTGCGCTCTTTCTTTCTCTCTCTCTGTGCTCTCTCTCTCTCTCTCTGCGCTCTCTCTCTCTGGGCTCTCTCTCTGTCTGCGCTCTCTCTCTCTCTCTGCGCTCTTTCTTTCTTTCTCTCTGCGCTCTTTCTCTCTCTCTGCTCTCTTTCTTTCTCTCTCTGCGTTCTTTCTTTCTCTCTCTCTCTGCACTCTTTCTTCCTCTCTCTCTCTGCGCTCTTTCTTTCTCTGCGCTTTTTCTCTCTCTCTGCGCTCTTTCTTTCTTTCTCTCTGTGCGCTCTTTCTTTCTCTCTCTCTCTGCGCTCTTTCTTTCTCTGCGCTCTTTCTCTCTCTCTGCGCTCTTTCTTTCTCTCTCTCTGCGCTCTCTCTCTCTCTCTCTGCGCTCTCTCTCTCTGGGCTCTCTCTCTGTCTGCGCTCTCTCTCTCTCTCTGCGCTCTTTCTTTCTTTCTCTCTGCGCTCTTTCTTTCTCTCTGCGCTCTTTTTTTCTCTCTTTGCGCTCTTTCTCTCTCTCTCTGCGCTCTTTCTTTCTCTCTGTGCTCTTTCTCTCTCTGCGCTCTTTCTCTCTCTGCGCTCTTTCTTAATCTTTCTCTCTCTCTGCGCTCTTTCTCTCTCTCTCTCTGTGCTCTTTCTTTCTCTTTCTCTCTGCGCTCTTTCTTTCTCTTTCTCTCTCTGCGCTCTCTCTCTCTCTCTGCGCTCTTTCTTTCTCTCTGTGCTCTTTCTTTCTCTCTGCGCTCTTTCTTTCTTTCTCTCTGCGCTCTTTTTTTCTCTCTTTGCGTTCTTTTTTTCTCTCTTTGCGCTCTTTCTTTCTCTCTCTGCGCTCTTTCTCTCTCTGCGCTCTTTCTCTCTCAGCGCTCTTTCATTCTCTCTCTCTCTGCGCTCTTTCTTTCTCTCTGCACTCTTTCTCTCTCTGCCTCTTTCTCTCTCTGCGCTCTTTCATTCTCTTTCTCTCTCTGCGCTCTTTCTTTCTTTCTCTCTGCGCTCTTTTTTTCTCTCTTTGCGCTCTTTCTTTCTCTCTCTGCGCTCTCTTTCTCTCTCTGCGCTCTTTCTTTCTCTCTCTCTGCGCTCTTTCTTTCTCTGCGCTCTTTCTTTCTCTCTCTGCGCTCTTTATTTCTCTCTCTGCGCTCTTTCTTTCTCTCTGTGCTCTTTCTCTCTCTCCGCGCTCTTTCTTTCTCTCTCTCTGCGCTCTTTCTTTCTCTCTGCGCTCTTTCTTTCTCTCTCTGCGCTCTTTCTTCCTCTCTCTCTGCGCTCTCTCTCTCTCTCTCTCTGCGCTCTTTCTTTCTTTCTCTGTCTGCGCTCTTTCTTTCTCTCTCTCTCTGCGCTCTCTCTCTCTGGGCTCTCTCTCTGTCTGCGCTCTCTCTCTCTCTCTCTGTGCTCTTTCTCTCTCTCTGTGCTCTTTCTCTCTCTCTGCGCTCTTTCTCTCTCTCTGCACTCTTTATTTCTCTCTCTGCGCTCTCTTTCTCTCTCTCTCTGCGCTCTCTCTCTCTGCACTCTCTCTCTCTGCGCTCTTTCTCTCTCTGCGCGCTTTCATTCTCTCTCTCTCTGCGCTCTTTCTCTCTCTCTCTCTGCGCTCTTTCTCTCTCTCTCTGCGTTCTTTCATCCTCTCTCTCTGCGCTCTCTCTCTCTGCGCTCTTTCTTTCTTTCTCTCTCTGCGCTCTTTCTCTCTCTCTCTCTGCGCTCTTTCTCTCTCTCTGCGCTCTTTCTCTCTCTCTATGCGCTCTTTCTTTCTCTCTCTCTGCGCTCTTTCTCTCTGCGCTCTTTCTTTCTCTCTCTGTGCTCTTTCTCTCTCTCTGCGCTCTTTCTTTCTCTCTCTCTCTGCACTCTCTCTCTCTGCGCTCTCTCTGCACTCTTTCTCTCTCTCTGCGCTCTTTCTTTCTCTCTCTCTGCACTCTTTCTTTCTCTCTCTGCGCTCTTTCTCTCTCTCTGCGCTCTTTCTTTCTCTCTCTGCGCTCTTTCTTTCTCTCTCTCTGCGCTCTTTCTCTCTCTCTCTGCGCTCTTTCTCTCTCTCTGCGCTCTTTCTTTCTCTCTCTGCGTTCTTTCTTTCTCTCTCTCTTTGCACTCTTTCTTCCTCTCTCTCTCTGCGCTCTTTCTTTCTCTGCGCTTTTTCTCTCTCTCTGCGCTCTTTCTTTCTTTCTCTCTGCGCTCTTTCTTTCTCTCTGCGCTCTTACTTTCTCTCTGCGCTCTTTCTTTCTCTCTGCGCTCTTTCTCTCTCTCTCTCTGCGCTCTTTTTCTCTATCTCTATGCACTCTTTCTTTCTCAATCTGCGCTCTTTCTTTCTCTCTCTCTCTGCGCTCTTTGTCTCTCTCTGCGCTCTTTCTTTCTCTCTCTGCGCTCTCTCTCTCTCTCTCTGCGCTCTTTCTTTCTCTATCTCTGCGCTCATTCTTTCTCTATCTCTGCGCTCTTTCTCTCTCTCTGTGCTCTTTCTCTCTCTCTGCGCTCTTTCTCTCTTTCTCTCTCTGCGCTCTTTCTTTCTCTCTCACACACAAGGCACAGCTATCTCTCACTCCCTGTCACACACGAGGCACAGCTATCTCTCACTCCCTGTCACACACGAGCTACAGCTATCTCTCACTCTCTGTCATACATGAGGCACAGTTATCTCTCACTCCCTGTCACACACGAGGCACAGCTATCTCTCACTCCCTGTCACACATGAGGCACAGTTATCTCTCCCTCCCTGTCACACATGAGGCACAGTGATCTGTGCTGATTATTGAGTGACAGCTGCTCCGCCTGCAACAAAACTCTCTAATTAAACAGAAGCATCTGGCTCAGCGGAGAGATCCTCGGCCCCTCACTCATTGCCCCGGGGGGCGGCCCGGGGTACGTCAGGCACTGCCACCTGCCAATATGTAACACCAGCATCTAATATAGAGCAGGGCCGAGTATCATTCCTGCAGGGATTCCTCTTCTCGAGACTTAACCCCTTTTGGGGTTACATTTGACATGACTGTGTCATGACTGTTGACTGTGACATGGAGAGATAGCTGTGCATCGTGTGTGTGATAGTGAGAGATTACTGTTCATCGTGTGTGTGTGACAGTGAGAGATAGTTGTGCATCGTGTGTGTGTGACAGGGAGAGATAGCTGTGCATCGTGTGTGTGACATGGAGAGATTACTGTTCATCGTGTGTGTGTGTGACAGTGAAAGATAGTTGTGCATCGTGTGTGTGTGACAGGGAGAGATAGCTGTGCATCGTGTGTGTGACATGGAGAGATTGCTTTGCATCGTGTGTGTGTGTCAGGGAGTGAGAGATAGCTGTGCATCGTGTGTGTGTATGACAGGGAGAGATAGCTGTGCATCGTGTGTGTGTCAGGGAGTGAGAGATAGCTGTGCATCGTGTGTGTGTGTCAGGGAGTGAGAGATAGCTGTGCATCGTGTGTGACAGTGATAGATAGCTGTGCATCGTGTGTGTGTGACAGTGAGAGATAGCTGTGCATCGTGTGTGTGTGACAGTGAGAGTTAGCTATGCATCGTGTGCGTGTGACAGGGAGAGATAGCATTGCTTCGTGTGTGTGTGTGTGACAGGGAGAGATAGCTGTGCATCGTGTGTGTGTGACAGTGAGAGATAGCGGTGCATCATGTGTGTGTGACAGTGAGAGATAGCTGTGCATCGTGTGTGTGTGTGACAGTGATAGATAGCTGTGCATCGTGTGTGTGTGACAGGGATAGATAGCTGTGCATTGTGTGTGTGTGTGACAGGGAGAGATAGCTGTGCATCGTGTGTGTGTCAGGGAGTGAGAGATAGCTGTGCATCATGTGTGTGTGACAGGGAGAGATAGCTGTGCATTGTGTGTGACATTGAGAGATAGCTGTGCATCGGGTGTGTGTGTGTGACAGGGAGAGATAGCTGTTCATCGTGTGTGTGTGTGTCAAGGAGTGAGAGATAGTTGTGAATCTTGTGTGTGTCATGGAGTGAGAGATAGCTGTGCATCGTGTGAGTGTTTCAGGGAGTGATAGATAGCTGTGCATCGTGTGAGTGTGACAGTGAGAGTTAGCTGTGCATCGTGTGTCTGTGACAGGGAGAGATAGATGTGCATCGTGTGTGTGACAGGGAGAGATAGCTGTGCATTGTGTGTGTGTGACAGGGAGAGATAGCTGTGCATCGTGTGTGTGAGACAGGGAGAGATAGCTGTGCATCGTGTGTGTGTGACAGAGAGAGATAGCTGTGCATCGTGTGTGTGTCAGGGAGTGAGAGATAGCTGTGCATCGTGTGTGTGTGTGACAGGGAGAGATAGCTGTGCATTGTGTGTGTGTGAAAGGGAGAGATAGCTGTGCATCGTGTGTGTGTCAGGGAGTGAGAGATAGTTGTGCATCGTGTGTGTGAGACAGTGAGAGATAGCTGTGCATTGTGTGTGTGTGACAGTGAGAGATAGCTGTGCATCGTGTGTGTGTGACAGGGAGAGATAGCTGTGCATCGTGTGTGTGTCAGGGAGTGAGAGATAGCTGTGCATCATGTGTGTGTGACAGGGAAAGATAGCTGTGCATTGTGTGTGTGTGTGACAGTGAGAGATATCTGTGCATCGTGTGTGTGTGACAGGGAGAGATAGCTGTTCATCGTGTGTGTGTGTGTGTGTCATTGAGTGAGAGATAGTTGTGCATCGTGTGTGTGTCAGGGAGTGAGAGAAAGCTGTGCATCGTGTGTGTGTTTCAGAGAGTGAGAGATAGCTGTGCATCATGTGTGTGTGTGACAGGGAGAGATAGTTGTACATCGTGTGTGCATCTCTCACTGTCACACATACGATGCACAGCTATCTCTCCTTGTCACACACACACGATGCACAGCTATCTCACACTGTCACACACACACACACACACACACACACACACACACACACACACACACACACACACACACACACACACACACACACACACACACACACACACACACACACACACACACACACACACACACACACACACACACACACACACACACACACGGCACAGCTATCTCTTCCTGTCACACACACACACACACACACACACACGATGCACAGCTAACTCTCACTGTCACACACACACGAGGCACAGCTATCTATCACTCCCTGTCACACACACACAATGCACAGCTATCTCTCACTCCCTGACACACACACACAAACAATGCACAGCTATCTCTCACTCTCACACACACGATGCACAGCTATCTCTCACTCCCTGACACACGCACACAATGCACAGCTATCTCTCACTCCTTGAAACACACACGATGCACAGCTATCTCTCACTGTCACACACACACGATGCACAGCTATGTCTCACTGTCACACACACACACATGATGCACAGCTATCTCTCACTCTCACACACACGATGCACAGCTATCTCTCACTCCCTGACACACGCACACAATGCACAGCTATCTCTCACTCCCTGACACACACACGATGCACAGCTATCTCTCACTGTCACACACACACGATGCACAGCTATCTCTCACTGTCACACACACACGATGCACAGCTATGTCTCACTGTCACACACACGATGCACAGCTATCTCTCCCTGTCACACACACGATGCACAGATATCTCTCACTCCCTGACACACGCACACAATGCACAGCTATCTCTCACTCCTTGAAACACACACGATGCACAGCTATCTCTCACTGTCACACACACACGATGCACAGCTATGTCTCACTGTCACACACACACGATGCACAGCTATCTCTCCCTGTCACACACACGATGCACAGATATCTCTCACTCCCTGAAACACACACAATGCACAGCTATCTCTCCCTGTCACACATACACAATGCACAGCTATCTCTCCCTGTCACACACACACAATGCACAGCTATCTCTCCCTGTCACACATACACAATGCACAGCTATCTCTCCATGTCACACACACACATGATGCACAGCTATCTCACACTGTCTCACACACACGATGCACAACTATCTCTCACTCCCTGACACACACACGATGCACAGCTATCATTCCCTGTCACACACACAAGATGCACAGCTATCTCTCACTCCCTGACACACACACGATGCACAGCTACCTCTCTCTGTCACACACACATGATGCACAGCTATCTCTCCCTGTATCACACACACGATTCACAGCTATCTCTCCCTGTCACACACACACGATGCACAGCTACCTCTCACTGTCACACACGATGAACAGTAATCTCTCACTATCACACACACGATGCACAGCTATCTTTCCCTGTCACACACACACACACACGATGCACAGCTATCTCTCACTCCCTGACACACACACGATGCACAGCTATCTCTCCCTGTCACACACACACAATGCACAGCTATCTCTCCCTGTCACACACACACGATGCACACCTATCTCTCACTCCCTGACACACACAAACGATGCACAGCTATCTCTCACTGTCACACACACATGATGCACAGCTATCTCTCCCTGTCACACACACACACGATGCACAGCTATCTCTCCCTGTCACACACACACGATGCACAGCTATCTCTCCCTGTCACACACACACGATGCACAGCTATCTCTCCCTGTCACACATACACGATACACAGCTATCTCTCCCTGTCATACACACACGATGCGCAGCTATCTCTCCCTGTCACACACACGATGCACAGCTATCTCTCACTGTCACACACACACACACACGATGCACAGCTATCTTTCACTGTCACACACAAACGATGCACAGCTATCTCTCCCTGTCACACACATACAATGCACAGCTATCTCTCACTGTCTCACACACACACACGATGCACAGCTTTCTCTCACTGTCACACACACAAACGATGCACAGCTATCTCACACTGTCACACACACACGATGCACAGCTATCTCACACTGTCACACACACACGATGCACAGCTCTCTCCGCCACACACACACGATGCACAGCTATCTCTCCCTGTCATACACACACGATGCACAGCTATCTCTCCCTGTCACACACACACGCTGCACAGCTATCTCTCACTGTCACACACACGATGCACAGTTATCTCTCACTCCGTCACACATGGGGCACAGCTATCTCTCACTCCCTGTCACACACAAGGCACAGCTATATCTCACTCCCTGTCACACACACGAGGCACAGCTATCTCTCACTCCCTGTCACACACGATGCACAGTCATCTCTCACTCCCTGTCACACATGAGGCACAGCTATCTCTCACTCCCTGTCACACATGAGGCACAGTTATCTCTCCCTCCCTGTCACACACGAGGCACAGTGATCTGTGCTGATTATTGAGTGACAGCTGCTCCGCCTGCAACAAATCTCTCTAATTAAACAGAAGCATCTGGCTCAGCGGAGAGATCCTCGGCCCCTCACCCATTGCCCCGGGGGGCGGCCCGGGGTACGTCAGGCACTGCCACCTGCCAATATGTAACACCAGCATCTAATATAGAGCAGGGCCGAGTATCATTCCTGCAGGGATTCCTCTTCTCGAGACTTAACCCCTTTTGTGATATACTGTAGAGGCCATGGTCCCATTGCGAACTTTAATGCAGGGTATGCCTGTAGTTACTCAGGCCTGTTAGCTTAGTCCCATCGCGTACGTTAATGCGGGGTATGCCTGTAGTTACTCAGGCCTGTTAGCTTAGTCCCATTGCGTACGTTAATGCGGGGTATGCCTTTAGTTACTCAGGCCTGTTAGCTTTGTCCCATTGCGTACATTAATGCGGGGTATGCCTGTGTTACTCAGGCCTGTTAGCTTAGTCCCATTGTGTACGTTAATGCGGGGTATGCCTGTGTTACTCAGGCCTGTTAGCCTAGTCCCATTGCGTACGTTACTGCGGGGTATGCCTGTAGTTACTCAGGCCTGTTAGCTTAGTCCCATTGCGTACGTTAATGCGGGTGTGCCTGTAGTTACTCAGGCCTGAGAGAGAAAGAAGTAACCCCTGCTTCACCCCATAGTAACCCCTGCCTCACCCCATAGTAACCCCAGCCTCACCCCATAGTAACTCCTGCCGCACCCCATAGTAACCCCTGCCTCACCCCATAGTAACCCCTGCCTCACCCCATAGTAACCCCTGCCTCACCCCATAGTAACCCCTGCCTCACCCCATATTAACCCCTGCCTCACCCCATATTAACCCCTGCCTCACCACATACTAACCCCTGCCTCACCCCATATTAACCCCTGCCTCACCCCATAGTAACCCCAGCCTCACCCCATAGTAACCCCTGCCTCACCCCATAGTAACCCCTGCCTCACACCTATAGTAACCCCTGCCGCACCCCATAGTAACCCCTGCCACACCCCATAGTAACCCCTGTCTCACCCCATAGTAACCCCTGCCTCACCCTATAGTAACTCCTGCCTCACACCATATTAACCCCTGCCTCACCCCATAGTAAGTGGCTTGACCTTTATTAGTGAGCCTGGTTACCCCCTCTCGGAACCACAGACTTAGAAATCGCCAGCTCATATACAGTGCATAAAATATATTTATATATATACCCTTATACACCATTTTAATAAAAAATATCACAAAATTCTTCTAAGTCTCTCGGGAAGAGTGAAAGATGCGCACATTCATTTTCAGAGCTCCTAGACCTTCCTATAAGAAGTTAGCTAAAAAGTAGCTTCGAAAAACGCTAAGGTTAAGTTTCAGAGTTGCTTCTAATGTACCAAAGCTGGACTTAGACATAATTTCACTCTCACAACATTATGGCTGGTTGGAGACAGTCCGAACCACAAGTACCGGGTCCATGGTTCTGGCCGTATACTGGGGGGACGGGGACGACTCCCATTAACCCCTGACTATACCGGGGATACGCTTATCACAATGCCTTTCTGGTCTGTGCTGAAGCAGGGCATTCTGGCAGCCAAGTGGCTTGACCTTTATTAGTGAGCCTGGTATGTAATAATACTATCCTTATCCCTGTATGTACAGCGCCGCCATCACTGTCAGTGAGTAGAAAGTACTTTTCTCCACCCCTGTTATTGCCACAGACTTGCCCTTTACAGGGCGCCGCCGTCACTGTCAGTGCTATGTAGTACTATCCTTATCACTGTATCTACAGCGCCGCCGTCACTGTCAATGCTATGTAATAATACTATCCTTATCCCTGTATGTACAGTGCCGCCGTCACTGTCACTGCTATGCAATAATACTATCCTTATCTCTGTATGTACAGCGCCGCCGTCACTGTCAGTGCTATGTAATAATACTATACTTATCCCTGTATGTACAGCGCCACCGTCACTGTCAGTGCTATGTAATAATACTATCCTTATCCCTGTATGTACAGCGCCGCCGTCACTGTCAGTGCTATGTAATACTATCCTTATCCCTGTATGTACAGCGCCGCCGTCACTGTCAGTTCTATGTAATACTATCCTTATCCCTGTATGTACAGCGCCGCCGTCACTGTCACTGCTATGTAATAACACTATCCTTAACCCTGTATGTACAGCGCCGCCGTCACTGTCAGTGCTATGTAATAATAATATCCTTATCCCTGTATGTACAGCGCCGCCGTCACTGTCAGTGCTAAGTAATACTATCCTTATCCCTGTATGTACAGCGCCGCCGTCACTGTCAGTGCTGTGTAATACTATCCTTATCCCTGTATGTACAGCGTCGCCGTCACTGTCAGTGCTATGTAATACTATCCTTATCCCTGTATGTACAGCACCGCGTCACTGTCAGTGCTATGTAAAACTATCCTTATCCCTGTGTGTACAGCGCCGCCGTCACTGTCACTGCTATGTAATGATACTTTCCTTATCCCTGTATGTACAGCGCCGCCGTCACTGTCAGTGCTAGGCAATAATAATATCCTTATCCCTGTATGTACAGCGCCGCCGTCACTGTCAGTGCTATGTAATACTATCCTTATCCCTGTATGTACAGCGCCGCGTCACTGTCAGTGCTATGTAATACTATCCTTATCCCTGTGTGTACAGCGCCACCGTCACTGTCAGTGCTATGTAATAATACTATCCTTATCCCTGTATGTACAGCGCCACCGTCACTGTCAGTGCTATGTAATAATACTATCCTTATTCCTGTATGTATAGCGCCCCCTGTATGTACAGCGCCGCCGTCACTGTCAGTTCTATGTAATACTATCCTTATCCCTGTATGTAAAGCGCCACGTCACTGTCAGTGCTATGTGATAATACTATCCTTATCCTTGTATGTACAGCGCCGCCGTCACTGTCAGTGCTATGTAATAATAATATCCTTATCCCTGTATGTACAGCGCCGCCGTCACTGTCAGTGCTAAGTAATACTATCCTTATCCCTGTATGTACAGCGCCGCCGTCACTGTCAGTGCTGTGTAATACTATCCTTATCCCTGTATGTACAGCGTCGCCATCACTGTCAGTGCTATGTAATACTATCCTTATCCCTGTATGTACAGCACCGCGTCACTGTCAGTGCTATGTAAAACTATCCTTATCCCTGTGTGTACAGCGCCGCCGTCACTGTCACTGCTATGTAATGATACTTTCCTTATCCCTGTATGTACAGCGCCGCCGTCACTGTCAGTGCTAGGCAATAATAATATCCTTATCCCTGTATGTACAGCGCCGCCGTCACTGTCAGTGCTATGTAATACTATCCTTATCCCTGTATGTACAGCGCCGCGTCACTGTCAGTGCTATGTAATACTATCCTTATACCTGTGTGTACAGCGCCACCGTCACTGTCAGTGCTATGTAATAATACTATCCTTATCCTGTATGTACAGCGCCACCGTCACTGTCAGTGCTATGTAATAATACTATCCTTATTCCTGTATGTATAGCGCCCCCTGTATGTACAGCGCCGCTGTCACTGTCAGTTCTATGTAATACTATCCTTATCCCTGTATGTACAGCGCCACGTCACTGTCAGTGCTATGTGATAATACTATCCTTATCCTTGTATGTACAGCGCCGCCGTCACTGTCAGTGCTATGCGAATAATAATATCCTTGTCCCTGTATGTACAGCGCCGCCGTCACTGTCAGTGCTATGTAATACTATCCTTAAACCTGTATGTACAGCGCCGCCGTCACTGTCAGTGCTGTGTAATACTATCCTTATCCCTGTACTTACAGCACCGCCGTCACTGTCAGTGCTATGTAATACTATCCTTATCCCTGTATGTACAGCGCCGCATCACTGTCAGTGCTATGTAATACTATCCTTATCCCTGTGTGTACAGCGCCGCCGTGACTGTCAGTGCTATGTAATAATACTATCCTTATCCCTGTATGTACAGTGCCACAGTCACTGTCAGTGCTATGTAATAATACTATCCTTATCCCTGTATGTACAGCGCCACCGTCACTGTCAGTGCTATGTAATAATACTATCCTTATTCCTGTATGTACAGCGCCCCCTGTATGTACAGCGCCTCCGTCACTGTCAGTGCTATGTAATAATATTATCCTTATCCCTGTATGTACAGCGCCTCCGTCACTGTCAGTGCTATGTAATAATACTATCCTTATCCCTGTATGTACAGCGCTGCGGTCACTGTCAGTGCTATGTAATAATACTATTCTTATCCCTGTATGTACAGCGCCGCCGTCACTGTCAGTTCTATGTAATACTATCCTTATCCCTGTATGTACAGCGCCGCCGTCACTGTCACTGCTATGTAATTACACTATCCTTAACCCTGTATGTACAGCGCCGCCATCACTGTCAGTGCTATGTAATAATAATATCCTTATCCCTGTATGTACAGCGCCGCCGTCACTGTCAGTGCTAAGTAATACTATCCTTATCCCTGTATGTACAGCGCCGCCGTCACTGTCAGTGCTGTGTAATACTATCCTTATCCCTGTATGTACAGCGTCGCCGTCACTGTCAGTGCTATGTAATACTATCCTTATCCCTGTATGTACAGCACCGCGTCACTGTCAGTGCTATGTAAAACTATCCTTATCCCTGTGTGTACAGCGCCTCCGTCACTGTCACTGCTATGTAATGATACTTTCCTTATCCCTGTATGTACAGCGCCGCCGTCACTGTCAGTGCTATGCAATAATAATATCCTTATCCCTGTATGTACAGCGCCGCCGTCACTGTCAGTGCTATGTAATACTATCCTTATCCCTGTATGTACAGCGCCGCGTCACTGTCAGTGCTATGTAATACTATCCTTATCCCTGTGTGTACAGCGCCGCCGTCACTGTCAGTGCTATGTAATAATACTATCCTTATCCCTGTATGTACAGTGCCACCGTCACTGTAAGTGCTATGTAATAATACTATCCTTATCCCTGTATGTACAGCGCCACCGTCACTGTCAGTGCTATGTAATAATACTATCCTTATTCCTGTATGTACAGCGCCCCCTGTATGTACAGCGCCGCCGTCACTGTCAGTTCTATGTAATACTATCCTTATCCCTGTATGTACAGCGCCGCCGTCACTGTCACTGCTATGTAATAATACTATCCTTATCCTTGTATGTACAGCGCCGCCGTCACTGTCAGTGCTATGCGAATAATAATATCCTTATCCCTGTATGTACAGCGCCGCCGTCACTGTCAGTGCTATGTAATACTATCCTTATCCCTGTATGTACAGCGCCGCCGTCACTGTCAGTGCTGTGTAATACTATCCTTATCCCTGTATTTACAGCACCGCCGTCACTGTCAGTGCTATGTAATACTATCCTTATCCCTGTATGTACAGCGCCGCGTCACTGTCAGTGCTATGTAATACTATCCTTATCCCTGTGTGTACAGCGCCGCCGTCACTGTCAGTGCTATGTAATAATACTATCCTTATCCCTGTATGTACAGTGCCACCGTCACTGTCAGTGCTATGTAATAATACTATCCTTATCCCTGTATGTACAGCGCCACCGTCACTGTCAGTGCTATGTAATAATACTATCCTTATTCCTGTATGTACAGCGCCCCCTGTATGTACAGCGCCTCCGTCACTGTCAGTGCTATGTAATAATATTATCCTTATCCCTGTATGTACAGCGCTGCCGTCACTGACAGTGCTATGTAATACTATCCCTATCCCTGTATGTACAGCGCCGCCGTCACTGTTACTGCTATGTAATAATACTATCCTTATCCCTGTATGTACAGCGCCGCCGTCACTGTCAGTGCTATGTAATAATAATATCCTTATATCTGTATGTACAGCGCCGCCGTCACTGTCAGTGCTATGTAATACTATCCTTATCCCTGTATGTACAATTACATAGCACTGACAGTAACGGCGGTGTTGAACATACAGGGATAAGAATAGTATTATTACATTGCACTGACAGTGACCGCGGCGCTGTACATACAGGGATAAGGATAGTATTTTAACATAGCACTGACAGTGACGGTGGCGCTGTACATACATTGATAAGTATAGTATTATTACATAGCACTGACAGTGACGGCGGCGCTGTACATACAGAGATAAGGATAGTATTATTGCATAGCAGTGACAGTGACGGTGGCACTGTACATACAGGGATAAGGATAGTATTATTACATAGCAGTGACAGTGACGGCGGCACTGTAGATACAGGGATAAGGATAGTATTACATAGCACTGACAGTGATGGCGGCGACCTGTAAAGAGCAAATCTGTGGCAATAACAGGGGTGGAGAAAAGTACTTTCAACCCACTGACAGTGATGGCGGCGCTGTACATACAGGGATAAGGATAGTATTATTACATAGCACTGACAGTGACGGCGGCGCTGTACATACAGGGATAAGGATAGTATTATTACATAGCAGTGACAGCGCCGCCGTCACTGTCAGTGCTATGTAATAATACTATCTTTCCCTGTATGTACAGCGCCGCCGTCACTGTCAGTGCTATGTAATAATACTATCCTTATCCCTGTATGTACAGCGCCGCCGTCACTGTCAGTGCTATGTAATAATACTATCCTTATCCCTGTATGTACAGCGCCGCCGTCACTGTCAGTGCTATGTAATAATACTATCCTTATCCCTGTATGTACAGCGCCGCCGTCACTGTCAGTGCTATGTAATAATACTATCCTTATCGCTGTATGTACAGCACCCCCGTCACTGTAAGTGCTATGTAATAATACTATCCTTATCCCTGTGTGTACAGCGCCGCCGTCACTGTCAGTGCTATGTAATAATACTATCCTTATCCCTGTATGTACAGTACCCCCGTCACTGTCAGTTCTATGTATTACTATCCTTATCCCTGTATGTACAGCGCCGCCGTCACAGTCACTGCTATGTAATAATACTATCCTTATCCCTGTATGTACAGCGCCGCCGTCACTGTCAGTGCTATGCAATAATAATATCCTTATCCCTTTGTGTACAGCGCCGCCGTCACTGTCAGTGCTATGTAATACTATCCTTATCCCTGTATGTACAGCGCCGCCGTCACTGTCAGTGCTGTGTAATACTATCCTTATCCTTGTATGTACAGCACTGCCGTCACTGTCAGTGCTATGTAATACTATCCTTATCCCTGTATGTACAGCGCCGCCGTCACTGTCAGTGCTATGTAATACTATCCTTATCCCTGTGTGTACAGCGCCGCCGTCACTGTCAGTGCTATGTAATAATACTATCCTTATCCCTGTATGTACAGTTCCACCATCACTGTCAGTGCTATGTAATAATACTATCCTTATCCCTGTATGTACAGCGCCACCGTCACTGTCAGTGCTATGTAATAATACTATCCTTATTCCTGTATGTACAGCGCCGCCGTCACTGTCAGTGCTATGTAATAATACAATCCTTATCCCTGTATGTACAGCGCCGCCGTCACTGTCAGTGCTATGTAATAATACTATCCTTATCCCTGTATGTACAGCGCCGCCGTCACTGTCAGTGCTATGTAATACTATCCTTATCCCTGTATGTACAGCACCGCCGTCACTGTCAGTTCTATGTAATACTATCCCTATCCCTGTACGTACAATTACATAGCACTGACAGTAATGGCGGCGTTGTACATACAGGGATAAGAATAGTATTATTACATAGCACTGACAGTGACCGTGGCGCTGTACATACAGGGATAAGGATAGTATTATTACATAGCACTGACAGTGACGGTGGCGCTGTACATACAGGGATAAGTATAGTATTATTACATAGCACTGACAGTGACGGCGGCGCTGTACATACAGAGATAAGGATAGTATTATTGCATAGCAGTGACAGTGACGGCGGCACTGTACATACAGGTATAAGGATAGTATTATTACATAGCAGTGAATTTGACGGCGGCGCTGTAGATACAGGGATAAGGATAGTATTACATAGCACTGACAGTGACGGCGGCGCCCTGTAAAGGGCAAGTCTGTGGCAATAACAGGGGTGGAGAAAAGTACTTTATACTCACTGACAGTGATGGTGGCGCTGTACATACAGGGATAAGGATAGTATTATTACATAGCACTGACAGTGACGGCGGTGCTGTACATACAGGGATAAGTGCCGCCGTCACTGTCAGTACTGTCTTATATATCCTATCCTTATCCCTGTATGTACAGCGCCGCTGTCACTGTCAGTGCTATGTAATAATGCTATCCTTAACCCTGTATGTGCAGCGCCGCCGTCACTGTCAGTGCTGTGCAATAATACTATTCTTATCCCCGTATGTACAGCCCCGCCGTCACTGTCAGTGCTATGTAATACTATCCTTATCCCTGTGTGTACAGCGCCGCCGTCACTGTCAGTGCTATGTTATAATACTATCCTTATCCCTGTATGTACAGTGCCACCGTCACTGTCAGTGCTATGTAATAATACTATCCTTATCCCTGTATGTACAGCGCCACCGTCACTGTCAGTGCTATGTAATAATACTATCCTTATTCCTGTATGTACAGCGCCCCCTGTATGTACAGCGCCTCCGTCACTGTCAGTGCTATGTAATAATATTATCCTTATCCCTGTATGTACAGCGCTGCCATCACTGACAGTGCTATGTAATACTATCCTTATCCCTGTATGTACAGCGCCGAAGTCACTGTTACTGCTATGTAATAATACTATCCTTATCCCTGTATGTACAGCGCCGCCGTCACTGTCAGTGCTATGTAATAATAATATCCTTATATCTGTATGTACAGCGCCGCCGTCACTGTCAGTGCTATGTAATACTATCCTTATCCCTGTACGTACAATTACATAGCACTGACAGTAACGGCGGTGTTGAACATACAGGGATAAGAATAGTATTATTACATTGCACTGACAGTGACCGCGGCGCTGTACATACAGGGATAGGGATAGTATTTTAACATAGCACTGACAGTGACGGCGGCGCTGTACATACAGAGATAAGGATAGTATTATTGCATAGCAGTGACAGTGACGGCGGCACTGTACATACAGGGATAAGAATAGTATTATTACATAGCAGTGACAGTGATGGCAGCGCTGTAGATACAGGGATAAGGATAGTATTACATAGCACTGACAGTGATGGTGGCGACCTGTAAAGAGCAAATCTGTGGCAATAACAGGGGTGGAGAAAAGTACTTTCTACCCACTGACAGTGATGGCGGCGCTGTACATACAGGGATAAGGATAGTATTATTACATTGCAGTGACAGCGCCGCCGTCACTGTCAGTGCTATGTAATAATACTATCTTTCCCTGTATGTACAGCGCCGCCGTCACTGTCAGTGCTATGTAATAATACTATCCTTATCCCTGTATGTACAGCGCCGCCGTCACTGTCAGTGCTATGTAATAATACTATCCTTATTCCTGTATGTACAGCGCCGCCGTCACTGTCAGTGCTATGTAATAATACAATCCTTATCCCTGTATGTACAGCGCCGCCATCACTGTCAGTGCTATGTAATAATACTATTCTTATCCCTGTATGTACAGCGCCGCCGTCACTGTCAGTGCTATGCAATAATACTATTCTTATCCCTGTATGTACAACGCCGCCGTCACTGTCAGTGCTATGTAATAATACTATCCTTATCCCTGTATGTACAGCGCCGCCGTCACTGTCAGTGCTATGTAATAATACTATCCTTATCGCTGTATGTACAGCGCCGCCGTCACTGTAAGTGCTATGTAATAATACTATCCTTATCCCTGTGTGTACAGCGCCGCCGTCACTGTCAGTGCTATGTAATAATACTATCCTTATCCCTGTATGTACAGTACCCCCGTCACTGTCAGTTCTATGTATTACTATCCTTATCCCTGTATGTACAGAGCCGCCGTCACAGTCACTGCTATGTAATAATACTATCCTTATCCCTGTATGTACAGCGCCGCCGTCACTGTCAGTGCTATGCAATAATAATATCCTTATCCCTTTGTGTACAGCGCCGCCGTCACTGTCAGTGCTATGTAATAATACTATCCTTATCCCTGTATGTACAGTACCCCCGTCACTGTCAGTTCTATGTATTACTATCCTTATCCCTGTATGTACAGCGCCGCCGTCACAGTCACTGCTATGTAATAATACTATCCTTATCCCTGTATGTACAGCGCCGCCGTCACTGTCAGTGCTATGCAATAATAATATCCTTATCCCTTTGTGTACAGCGCCGCCGTCACTGTCAGTGCTATGTAATACTATCCTTATCCCTGTATGTACAGCGCCGCCGTCACTGTCAGTGCTGTGTAATACTATCCTTATCCTTGTATGTACAGCACCGCCGTCACTGTCAGTGCTATGTAATACTATCCTTATCCCTGTATGTACAGCGCCGCCGTCACTGTCAGTGCTATGTAATACTATCCTTATCCCTGTGTGTACAGCGCCGCCGTCACTGTCAGTGCTATGTAATAATACTATCCTTATCCCTGTATGTACAGTTCCACCATCACTGTCAGTGCTATGTAATAATACTATCCTTATCCCTGTATGTACAGCGCCACCGTCACTGTCAGTGCTATGTAATAATACTATCCTTATTCCTGTATGTACAGCGTCGCCGTCACTGTCAGTGCTATGTAATAATACAATCCTTATCCCTGTATGTACAGCGCCGCCGTCACTGTCAGTGCTATGTAATAATACTATCCTTATCCCTGTATTTACAGCACCGCCGTCACTGTCAGTGCTATGTAATACTATCCTTATCCCTGTATGTACAGCACCGCCGTCACTGTCAGTTCTATGTAATAATGCTATCCTTAACCCTGTATGTGCAGCGCCGCCGTCACTGTCAGTGCTGTGCAATAATACTATTCTTATCCCCGTATGTACAGCCCCGCCGTCACTGTCAGTGCTATGTAATACTATCCTTATCCCTGTATGTACAGCGCCGCCGTCACTGTCAGTGCTATGTAATAATACTATTCTTATCCCTGTATGTACAGCGCCGCCGTCACTGTCAGTGCTATGTAATAATACTATCCTTATCCCTGTATGTACAGCGCTGCCGTCACTGTCAGTGCTATGTAATAATACTATCCTTATCCCTGTATGTACAGCGCCACCATCACTGTCAGTGCTATGTAATAATACTATCCTTATCCCTGTATGTAGAGCGCCGCCGTCACTGTCAGTGCTATGTAATAATACTATCCTTATCCCTGTATGTACAGCGCCGCCGTCACTGTCAGTGCTATGTAACGGCGGCGCTGTACATACAGGGATAAGGATAGTATTATTACATAGCAGTTACAGTGACGGCAGCGCTGTACATACAGGGATAAGGATAGTATTACATAGCACTGACAGTGACGACGGCGCTGTACATACAGGGATATGGATATTATTATTAAATAGCAGTGACGGCGGCGCTGTACATACAGGGATAAGGATAGTATTATTACATAGCAGTGACAGTGACGGCGGCGCTGTACATACAGGGATAAGGATAGTATCACATAGAACTGACAGTGACGGCGGCGCTGTACATACAGGAATAAGGATAGTATTACATAGCACTGACAGTGAGGGCGGTGCTGTACATACAGGGATAAGGATAGTATTACACAGCACTGACAGTGACGGCGGCGCTGTACACAAAGGGATAAGGATATTATTATTGCATAGCACTGACGGGCATTTACACTGCGCATCTCATTACAGGGGCATTTACACTGCGCATCTCATTACGGGGCATTTACACTATGCATCTCATTACAGGGCATTTACACTGCGCATCTCATTACGGGGCATTTGCACTGCGCATCTCATTACAGGGGCATTTACACTGCGCATCTCATGATGGGGCATTTACACTGCGCATCTCATGATGGGGCATTTACACTGCGCATCTCATTTCAGGGCATTTACACTGTGCATCTCATTAAGGGGCATTTACACTGGGCATCCCATTACGGGGTATTTACACTGCGCATCTCGTTACAGGGGCATTTACATTGCGCATCTCATTACAGGGGCCTTTACACGGCGCATCTCATTACAGGGGCCTTTACACGGCGCATCTCATTACAGGGGCCTTTACATGGTGCATCTCATTACAGGGGCCTTTACACTGCGCATCTCATTACAGGGGCCTTTACACTGCGCATCTCATTACAAGGGCCTTTACACTGCGCATCTCATTACAGGGGCATTTACACTGCGCATCTCATTACAGGGGCATCTACACTGCGCATCTCATTACAGGGGCAATTACACGGCGCATCTCATTACAGGGGCATTTACGCGGCGCATCTCATTACAGGGGCCTTTACACGGCGCATCTCATTACAGGGGCCTTTACACTGCGCATCTCATTACAGGGGCCTTTACACTGCGCATCTCATTACAGGGGCCTTTACACTGCGCATCTCATTACAGGGGCCTTTACACTGCGCATTTCATTACAGGGGCATTTACACTGCGCATCTCATTACAGGGGCATTTACACTGGGCATCTCATTACAGGGGCATTTACACTGGGCATCTCATTACAGGGGGCATTTACACTGCACATCTCATTAAGGGGCAATTACACCATGCTCATCTCATTACGGGGCATTTACACTGCGCATCTCATTACGGGGCATTTACACTGCGCATCTCATTACAGGGGCATTTACACTGCGCATCTCATTACAGGGGCATTTACACTGCGCATCTCATTACAGGGGCCTTTACACTGCGCATCTCATTATGGGGCCTTTACACTGCGCATCTCATTACAGGGGCCTTTACACTGCGCATCTCATTACTGGGCATTTACACTGCGCATCTCATTACAGGGGCATTTACACTGCGCATCTCATTACAGGGGCATTTACACTGCGCATCTCATTACAGGGACATTTACACTGCGCATCTCATTACAGGGGCATTTACACTGCGCATCTCATTAAAGGGGCCTTTACACTGTGCATCTCATTAAAGGGGCCTTTACACTGCGCATCACATTACAGGGGCCTTTACACTGCGCATCTCATTACGGGGCATTTACACTGCGTATCTCATTACAGGGGCATTTACACTGCGCAACTCATTACAGGGGCATTTACACTGTGCATCTCATTACAGGGGCATTTACACTGCGCATCTCATTACAGGGGCATTTACACTGCGCATCTCATTACAGGGGCATTTACACTGCGCATCTCATTACAGGGGCATTTACACTGCGCATCTCATTACAGGGGCATTTACACTGCGCATCTCATTACAGGGGCATTTACACTGCGCATCTCATTACAGGGGCATTTACACTGCGCATCTCATTACAGGGGCATTTACACTGCGCATCTCATTACAGGGGCCTTTACACTGCGCATCTCATTACAGGGGCCTTTACATGGCGCATCTCATTACAGGGGCCTTTACACGGCGCATCTCATTACAGGGGCCTTTACACGGCGCATCTCATTACAGGGGCCTTTACACTGCGCATCTCATTACAGGAGCCTTTACACTGCGCATCTCATTACAAGGGCCTTTAAACTGCGCATCTCATTACTGGGCATTTACACTGCGCATCTCATTACAGGGGCATTTACACTGCGCATCTCATTACAGGGGCCTTTACACTGCGCATCTCATTACAGGGGCCTTTACACTGCGCATCTCATTACTGGGCATTTACACTGCGCATCTCATTACAGGGGCATTTACACTGCGCATCTCATTACAGGGGCATTTACACTGCGCATCTCATTACAGGGACATTTACACTGCGCATCTCATTACAGGGGCATTTACACTGCGCATCTCATTAAAGGGGCCTTTACACTGTGCATCTCATTAAAGGGGCCTTTACACTGCGCATCTCATTACAGGGGCCTTTACACTGCGCATCTCATTACGGGGCATTTACACTGCGTATCTCATTACAGGGACATTTACACTGCGCAACTCATTACAGGGGCATTTACACTGGGCATCTCATTACAGGGGCATTTACACTGCGCATCTCATTACAGGGGCATTTACACTGCGCATCTCATTACAGGGGCATTTACACTGCGCATCTCATTACAGGGGCCTTTACACGGCGCATCTCATTACAGGGGCCTTTACACGGCGCATCTCATTACAGGGGCCTTTACACTGCGCATCTCATTACAGGAGCCTTTACACTGCGCATCTCATTACAAGGGCCTTTACACTGCGCATCTCATTACTGGGCATTTACACTGCGCATCTCATTACAGGGGCATTTACACTGCACATCTCATTAAGGGGCATTTACACTGCACATCTCATTAAGGGGCATTTACACTGCGCATCTCATTACGGGGCATTTACACTGCGCATCTCATTACAGTGGCATTTACACTGCGCATCTCATTACAGGGGCATTTACACTGCGCATCTCATTACAGGGGCATTTACACTGCGCATCTCATTACAGGGGCCTTTACACTGCGCATCTCATTACAGGGGCCTTTACACTGCGCATCTCATTAAAGGGGCCTTTACACTGTGCATCTCATTAAAGGGGCCTTTACACTGCGCATCTCATTACAGGGGCCTTTACACTGCGCATCTCATTACGGGGCATTTACACTGCGTATCTTATTACAGGGGCATTTACACTGCGCAACTCATTACAGGGGCATTTACACTGGGCATCTCATTACAGGGGCATTTACACTGCGCATCTCATTACAGGGGCATTTACACTGCGCATCTCATTACAGGGGCATTTACACTGCGCATCTCATTACAGGGGCATTTACACTGCGCATCTCATTACAGGGGCATTTCCACTGCGCATCTCATTACAGGGGCCTTTACACTGCGCATCTCATTACAGGGGCCTTTACACGGCGCATCTCATTACAGGGGCCTTTACACTGCGCATCTCATTACAGGGGCCTTTACACTGCGCATCTCATTACAGGGGCCTTTACACGGCGCATCTCATTACAGGGGCCATTACACTGCGCATCTCATTACAGGAGCCTTTACACTGCGCATCTCATTACAAGGGCCTTTACACTGCGCATCTCATTACTGGGCATTTACACTGCGCATCTCAATACAGGGGCATTTACACTGCGCATCTCATTACAGGGGCATTTACACTGCGCATTTTATTACAGGGACATTTACACTGCGCATCTCATTACAGGGGCATTTACACTGCGCATCTCATTAAAGGGGCCTTTACACTGCGCATCTCATTAAAGGGGCCTTTACACTGCGCATCTCATTACAGGGGCCTTTACACTGCGCATCTCATTACGGGAAATTTACACTGTGCATCTCATTACAGGGGCATTTACACTGCGCATCTCATTACAGGGGCATTTACACTGGGCATCTCATTACAGGGGCATTTACACTGCGCATCTAATTACAGGGGCATTTACACTGCGCATCTCATTACAGGGGCATTTACACTGCGCATCTCATTACTGGGCATTTACACTGCGCATCTCATTACAGGGGCATTTACACTGCGCATCTCATTACAGGGGAATTTACACTGCGCATCTCATTACAGGGGCCTTTACACTGCGCATCTCATTACAGGGGCCTTTACACGGCGCATCTCATTACAGGGGCCTTTACACGGCGCATCTTATTACAGGGGCCTTTACACTGCGCATCTCATTACAGGGGCCTTTACACTGCGCATCTCATTACAAGGGCCTTTACACTGCGCATCTCATTACAGGGGCATTTACACTGCGCATCTCATTACAGGGGCATCTACACTGCGCATCTCATGATGGGGCAATTACACGGCGCATCTCATTACAGGGGCATTTACACGGCGCATCTCATTACAGGGGCCTTTACACGGTGCATCTCATTACAGGGGCCTTTACACTGCGCATCTCATTACAGGGGCCTTTACACTGCGCATCTCATTACAGGGGCCTTTACACTGCGCATCTCATTACAGGGGCCTTTACACTGTGCATCTCATTACAGGGGCATTTACACTGCGCATCTCATTACAGGGGCATTTACACTGGGCATCTCATTACAGGGGCATTTACACTGGGCATCTCATTACAGGGGGCATTTACACTGCGCATCTCATTACAGGGGCATTTACACTGCGCATCTCATTACAGGGGCATTTACACTGCGCATCTCATTACAGGGGACTTTACACTGCGCATCTCATTATGGGGCCTTTACACTGCGCATCTCATTACAGGGGCCTTTACACTGCACATCTCATTACTGGGCATTTACACTGCGCATCTCATTACAGGGGCATTTACACTGCGCATCTCATTACAGGGGCATTTACACTGCGCATCTCATTACAGGGACATTTACAGTGCTCATCTCATTACAGGGGCATTTACACTGCGCATCTCATTACAGGGGCATTTACACTGCGCATCTCATTACAGGGGCCTTTACACTGCGCATCTCATTACAGGGGCCTTTACACTGCGCATCTCATTAAAGGGGCCTTTACACTGTGCATCTCATTAAAGGGGCCTTTACACTGCGCATCTCATTACAGGGGCCTTTACACTGCGCATCTCATTACGGGGCATTTACACTGCGTATCTAATTACAGAGGCATTTACACTGCGCAACTCATTACAGGGGCATTTACACTGGGCATTTCATTACAGGGGCATTTACACTGCGCATCTCATTACAGGGGCATTTACACTGCGCATCTCATTACAGGGGCATTTACACTGCGCATCTCATTACAGGGGCATTTACACTGCGCATCTCATTACAGGGGCATTTACACTGCGCATCTCATTACAGGGGCATTTCCACTGCGCATCTCATTACAGGGGCCTTTACACTGCGCATCTCATTACAGGGGCCTTTACACGGCGCATCTCATTACAGGGGCCTTTACACGGCGCATCTCATTACAGGGGCCTTTACACTGCGCATCTCATTACAGGAGCCTTTACACTGCGCATCTCATTACAAGGGCCTTTACACTGCGCATATCATTACAGGGGCATTTACACTGCGCATTTCATTACAGGGGCATTTACACTGCGCATCTCATTACAGGGGCATTTACACTGCGCATCTCATTACAGGGGCCTTTACACTGCGCATCTCATTATGGGGCCTTTACACTGCGCATCTCATTACAGGGGCCTTTACACTGCACATCTCATTACTGGGCATTTACACTGCGCATCTCATTACAGGGGCATTTACACTGCGCATCTCATTACAGGGGCATTTACACTGCGCATCTCATTACAGGGACATTTACAGTGCTCATCTCATTACAGGGGCATTTACACTGCGCATCTCATTACAGGGGCATTTACACTGCGCATCTCATTACAGGGGCCTTTACACTGCGCATCTCATTACAGGGGCCTTTACACTGCGCATCTCATTAAAGGGGCCTTTACACTGTGCATCTCATTAAAGGGGCCTTTACACTGCGCATCTCATTACAGGGGCCTTTACACTGCGCATCTCATTACGGGGCATTTACACTGCGTATCTAATTACAGAGGCATTTACACTGCGCAACTCATTACAGGGGCATTTACACTGGGCATCTCATTACAGGGGCATTTACACTGCGCATCTCATTACAGGGGCATTTACACTGCGCATCTCATTACAGGGGCATTTACACTGCGCATCTCATTACAGGGGCATTTACACTGCGCATCTCATTACAGGGGCATTTACACTGCGCATCTCATTACAGGGGCATTTCCACTGCGCATCTCATTACAGGGGCCTTTACACTGCGCATCTCATTACAGGGGCCTTTACATGGCGCATCTCATTACAGGGGCCTTTACACGGCGCATCTCATTACAGGGGCCTTTACACTGCGCATCTCATTACAGGAGCCTTTACACTGCGCATCTCATTACAAGGGCCTTTACACTGCGCATCTCATTACTGGGCATTTACACTGCGCATCTCAATACAGGGGCATTTACACTGCGCATATCATTACAGGGGCATTTACACTGCGCATTTCATTACAGGGACATTTACACTGCGCATCTCATTACAGGGGCATTTACACTGCGCATCTCATTAAAGGGGCCTTTACACTGCGCATCTCATTAAAGGGGCCTTTACACTGCGCATCTCATTACAGGGGCCTTTACACTGCGCATCTCATTACGAGAAATTTACACTGCGAATCTCATTACAGGGGCATTTACACTGCGCATCTCATTACAGGGGCATTTACACTGGGCATCTCATTACAGGGGCATTTACACTGCGCATCTAATTACAGGGGCATTTACACTGCGCATCTCATTACAGGGGCATTTACACTGCGCATCTCATTACAGGGGCATTTACACTGCGCATCTCATTACAGGGGCATTAACACTGCGCATCTCATTACAGGGGAATTTACACTGCGCATCTCATTACAGGGGCCTTTACACTGCGCATCTCATTACAGGGGCCTTTACACGGCGCATCTCATTACAGGGGCCTTTACACGGCGCATCTTATTACAGGGGCCTTTACACTGCGCATCTCATTACAGGGGCCTTTACACTGCGCATCTCATTACAAGGGCCTTTACACTGCGCATCTCATTACAGGGGCATTTACACTGCGCATCTCATTACAGGGGCATCTACACTGCGCATCTCATTACAGGGGCAATTACACGGCGCATCTCATTACAGGGGCATTTACACGGCGCATCTCATTACAGGGGCCTTTACACGGTGCATCTCATTACAGGGGCCTTTACACTGCGCATCTCATTACAGGGGCCTTTACACTGCGCATCTCATTACAGGGGCCTTTACACTGCGCATCTCATTACAGGGGCCTTTACACTGTGCATCTCAATTCAGGGGCATTTACACTGCGCATCTCATTACAGGGGCATTTACACTGGGCATCTCATTACAGGGGCATTTACACTGGGCATCTCATTACAGGGGGCATTTACACTGCGCATCTCATTACAGGGGCATTTACACTGCGCATCTCATTACAGGGGCATTTACACTGCGCATCTCATTACAGGGGCCTTTACACTGCGCATCTCATTATGGGGCCTTTACACTGCGCATCTCATTACAGGGGCCTTTACACTGCACATCTCATTACTGGGCATTTACACTGCGCATCTCATTACAGGGGCATTTACACTGCGCATCTCATTAAAGGGGCATTTACACTGCGCATCTCATTACAGGGACATTTACAGTGCTCATCTCATTACAGGGGCATTTACACTGCGCATCTCATTAAAGGGGCCTTTACACTGCGCATCTCATTAAAGGGGCCTTTACACTGTGCATCTCATTACAGGGGCCTTTACACTGCGCATCTCATTACGGGGAATTTACACTGCGCATCTCATTACAGGGGCATTTACACTGCACATCTCATTACAGGGGCATTTACACTGGGCATCTCATTACAGGGGCATTTACACTGCGCATCTTATTACAGGGGCCTTTACACGGTGCATCTCATTACAGGGGCATTTACACTGCGCATCTCATTACAGGGGCATTTACACTGCGCATCTCATTACAGGGGCATTTACACTGCGCATCTCATTACAGGGGCATTTACACTGCGCATCTCATTACAGGGGCATTTACACTGCGCATCTCATTACAGGGGCATTTACACTGCGCATCTCATTACAGGGGCCTTTACACTGCGCATCTCATTACAGGGGCCTTTACACTGCGCATCTCATTACAGGGGCCTTTACACTGTGCATCTCATTACAGTGGCATTTACACTGCGCATCTCATTACAGGGGCCTTTACATGGCGCATCTCATTACAGGGGCCTTTACACTGCGCATCTCATTACGGGGCATTTACACTGCGCATCTCATTACAGGGCATTTACAGTGCGCATCTCATTACGGGGCATTTGCACTGCGCATCTCATTACAGGGGCATTTACACTGCGCATCTCATGATGGGGCATTTACACTGCGCATCTCATTTCGGGGCATTTACACTGCGCATCTCATTTCAGGGCATTTACACTGTGCATCTCATTAAGGGGCATTTACACTGGGCATCCCATTACGGGGCATTTACACTGCGCATCTCATTACAGGGGCATTTACATTGCGCATCTCATTACAGGGGCCTTTACACGGCGCATCTCATTACAGGGGCCTTTACACTGCGCATCTCATTACAGGGGCCTTTACACTGCGCATCTCATTACGGGGCATTTACACTGCGCATCTCATTACAGGGCATTTACACTGCGCATCTCATTACGGGGGCATTTGCACTGCGCATCTCATTACAGGGGCATTTACACTGCGCATCTCATGATGGGGCACTTACACTGCGCATCTCATGATGGGGCATTTACACTGTGCATCTCATTAAGGGGCATTTACACTGGGCATCCCATTACGGGGCATTTACACTGCACATCTCATTACAGGGGCATTTACATTGCGCATCTCATTACAGGGGCCTTTACACGGCGCATCTCATTACAGGGGCCTTTACACGGCGCATCTCATTACAGGGGCCTTTACACTGCGCATCTCATTACAGGGGCCTTTACACTGCGCATCTCATTACAAGGGCCTTTACACTGCGCATCTCATTACAGGGGCATTTACACTGCGCATCTCATTACAGGGGCATCTACACTGCGCATCTCATTACAGGGGCATTTACACGGCGCATCTCATTACAGGGGCATATACACGGCGCATCTCATTACAGGGGCCTTTACACTGCGCATCTCATTACAGGGGCCCTTACACTGCGCATCTCATTACAGGGGCCTTTACACTGCGCATCTCATTACAGGGGCCTTTACACTGCGCATCTCATTACAGGGGCCTTTACACTGCGCATCTCATTACAGGGGCCTTTACACGGCGCATCTCATTACAGGGGCCTTTACACGGCGCATCTCATTACAGGGGCCTTTACACTGCGCATCTCATTACAGGGGCCTTTACACTGCGCATCTCATTACAAGGGCCTTTACACTGCGCATCTCATTACAGGGGCATTTACACTGCGCATCTCATTACAGGGGCATCTACACTGCGCATCTCATTACAGGGGCATTTACACGGCGCATCTCATTACAGGGGCATATACATGGCGCATCTCATTACAGGGGCCTTTACACTGCGCATCTCATTACAGGGGCCCTTACACTGCGCATCTAATTACAGGGGCCTTTACACTGCGCATCTCATTACAGGGGCCTTTACACTGCGCATCTCATTACAGGGGCCTTTACACTGCGCATCTCATTACAGGGGCATTTACACTGCGCATCTCATTACAGGGGCATTTACACTGGGCATCTCATTACAGGGGCATTTACACTGGGCATCTCATTACAGGGGCATTTACACTGGGCATCTCATTACAGGGGGCATTTACACTGCACATCTCATTAAGGGGCATTTACACTGCGCATCTCATTATCGGGCATTTACACTGCGCATCTCATTACGGGGCATTTATCCCTGTCACACACACACACACGATGCAAAGCTATCTCTCCCTGTCACATGCACACGATGCATAGCTAACTCTCACTGCCACACACACACACGATGCACAGCTATCTCTCACTGTCACACACACACGATGCACAGCTATCTATCACTGTCACACACGATGCACAGCTATCTCTCACTCCCTGACACACACACACGATGCACAGCTATCTCTCCCTGTCACACACACGATGCACAGCTATCTCTTACTCCCTGACACACACACGATGCACAGCTATCTCTCCCTGTCATACACACACACGATGCACAGATATCTCTCACTCCCTGACACACACACACGATGCAAAGCTATCTCTCCATGTCACACACACGATGCACAGCTATCTCTCCCTGTCACACACACACGATGCACAACTATCTTTCACTGTCACACACACACACGATGAACAGTAATCTCTCACTATCACACACACGATGCACAGCTATCTCTCTCTGTCACACACACACAATGAACAGCTATCTCTCCCTGTCACACACACACGATGCACAGCTATCTCTCACTCACTGACACACACACACACGATGCACAGCTATCTCTCACTATCACACACACACGATGCAAAGCTATCTCTCCATGTCACACACACGATGCACAACTATCTCTCACTGTCACACACACACGATGAACAGTAATCTCTCACTATCACACACACGATGCACAGCTATCTCTCCATGTCACAGTCAACAGTCATGACACAGTCATGTCACATGTAACCCCAAAAGGGGTTAAGTCTCGAGAAGAGGAATCCCTGCAGGAATAATACTCGGCCCTGCTCTATATTAGATGCTGGTGTTACATATTGGCAGGTGGCAGTGCCTGACGTACCCCGGGGCAATGAGTGAGGGGCCGAGGATCTCTCCGCTGAGCCAGATGCTTCTGTTTAATTAGAGAGTTTTGTTGCAGGCGGAGCAGCTGTCACTCAATAATCAGCACAGATCACTGTGCCTCGTGTGTGACAGGGAGGGAGAGATAACTGTGCCTCATGTGTGACAGGGAGTGAGAGATAGCTGTGCCTCGTGTGTGACAGGGAGTGAGAGATAACTGTGCCTCATGTATGACAGAGAGTGAGAGATAGCTGTGCCTCGTGTGTGACAGGGAGTGAGAGATAGCTGTGCCTCGTGTGTGACAGGGAGTGAGAGATAGCTGTGCCTTGTGTGTGAGAGAGAAAGAAAGAGCGCAGAGAGAGAGAGAGAGAAAGAGCGCAGAGAGAGAGAAAGAGCACAGAGAGAGAGAAAGAGCGCAGAGATAGAGAAAGAATGAGCGCAGAGATAGAGAAAGAAAGAGCGCAGAGAGAGAGAGAGAGCGCAGAGAGAGAAAGAAAGAGCGCAGAGAGAGACAAAGAGCGCAGAGAGAGAGAGAAAGAAAGAGCGCAGATTGAGAAAGAAAGAGTGCATAGAGAGAGAGAAAAAGAGCGCAGAGAGAGAGAGAGAAAGAGCGCAGAGAGAAAGAAAGAGCGCAGAGAGAAAGTAAGAGCGCAGAGAGAAAGAAAGAGCGCAGAGAGAAAGAAAGAAAGAGCGCAGAGAGAGAGAAAAAGCGCAGAGAAAGAAAGAGCGCAGAGAGAGAGAGGAAGAAAGAGTGCAGAGAGAGAAAGAAAGAGCGCAGAGAGAGAGAAAGAGCGCAGAGAGAGAGAGAAAGAGCGCAGAGAGAGAGAAAGAAAGAGCGCAGAGAGAAAAAGAAAGAGCGCAGAGAGAGAGAAAGAGCGCAGAGAGAGAAAGAAAGAGTGCAGAGAGAGAGAAAGAAAGAGCGCAGAGAGAGAGAAAGAGTGCAGAGAGAGCGCAGAGAGAGAGAGAGTGCAGAGAGAGAGAGAAGGAAAGAGCGCAGAGAGAGAGAAAGAGCGCAGAGAGAGAAAGAAAGAGCGCAGAGAGAAAGAGCGCAGAGAGAGAGAAAGAAAGAGCGCAGAGAGAGAGAGAAAGAGCGCAGAGAGAGAGAGAAAGAGCGCAGAGAGAGAGAGAAAGAGCGCAGAGAGAGAAAGAAAGAAAGAGCGCAGAGAGAGAGAGAGAGCGCAGAGAGAGAGAGAAAGAGCGCAGAGAGAGAAAGAAAGAAAGAGCGCAGAGAGAGAGAGAGAAAGAGCACAGAGAGAAAGAGAAAAAAAGAGCGCAGAGAGAGAGAGAGCGCAGACAGAGAGAGAGCCCAGAGAGAGAGCGCAGAGAGAGAGAGAGAGAGCGCAGAGAGAGAGAAAGAAAGAGCGCAGAGAGAGAGAAAGAGCGCAGAGAAAGAAAGAGCGCAGAGAGAGTGAGAAAGAAAGAGCGCAGAGAGAGAAAGAAAGAAAGAGCGCAGAGAGAGAGAAAAAGCGCAGAGAAAGAAAGAGCGCAGAGAGAGAGAGGAAGAAAGAACGCAGAGAGAGAAAGAAAGAGTGCAGAGAGAGAGAAAGAGCGCAGAGAGAGAGATAAAGAGCGCAGAGAGAGAGCAAGAAAGAGCGCAGAGAGAGAAAGGAAGAGCGCAGAGAGAGAGAAAGAGCACAGAGAGAGAAAGAAAGAGTGCAGAGAGAGAGAGAAAGAAAGAGCGCAGAGAGAGAGAGAAAGAAAGAGCGCAGAGAGAGAAAGAAAGAAAGAGCGCAGAAAGAGAGAGAGAGCGCAGAGAGAGAGGATGAAAGAACACACAGAGAGAGAGAGAAAGAGCGTAGAGAGAGAGAGAAAGAGCGCAGAGAGAAAGAGAAAGAAAGAGCGCAGAGAGAGAGAGAGAGAGCGTAGACAGAGAGAGAGCCCAGAGAGAGAGAGCGCAGAGAGAGAACACATTGTGAAATCGCGTATATCTTTTCTTCTACACATAGCAATGTATTGTGCTTTGCTTTACACACTATTCTACAGTCAAGAGGAGAGAATTCATCAAGTTTAATAAGCAAAAACACTGTATAAGTCGATTTTCAGCATTATTGTGTGACCGGGAAAACCACAGTCACAAGCCGAGATGCAGTTCCATAGAAACTTGCCATTTTACCGCTGAACCTAAAAATGGGTAGAAAGTACTTTTTCTCCCTTCCTGTTAATGCCACAGACTTCGCCTTTACAGGGCACACGTTTTCTATCTTCCCCGCTTCAGCCCATGAAATATTGAGCTTCAAATGTGTTGTTAACGTGGTGTAAAAAAGTTGCTCACAGCTGTTCTAGGAACACATTGTGAAATCGCGTATATCTTTGCTTCTACACATAGAAATGTATTGTGCTTTGCTTAACACACTATTCTACAGTCAAGAGGAGAGAATTCATCAAGTTTAATAAGCAAAAACACTGTATAAGTCGAATTTCAGCATTTTTGTGTGACCGGGAAAACCACAGTCACAAGCCGAGATGCAGTTCCATAGAAACTTTTTCGTTTTACCGCTGAACCTAAAAATGGGTAGAAAGTACTTTTTCTCCCTTCCTGTTAATGCCACAGACTTCGCCTTTACAGGGCACACGTTTTCTATCTTCCCCGCTTCAGCCCATGAAATATTGAGCTTCAAATCTGTTGTTAACGTGGTGTAAAAAAGTTGCTCACAGCTGTTCTAGGAACACATTGTGAAATCGCGTATATCTTTGCTTCTACACTTAGAAATGTATTGTGCTTTGCTTTACACACTATTCTACAGTCAAGAGGAGAGAATTCATCAAGTTTAATAAGCAAAAACACTGTATAAGTCGAATTTCAGCATTTTTGTGTGACCGGGAAAACCACAGTCACAAGCCGAGATGCAGTTCCATAGAAACTTGCCATTTTACCGCTGAACCTAAAAATGGGTAGAAAGTACTTTTTCTCCCTTCCTGTTAATGCCACAGACTTCGCCTTTACAGGGCACACGTTTTCTATCTTCCCCGCTTCAGCCCATGAAATATTGAGCTTCAAATGTGTTGTTAACGTTGTGTAAAAAAGTTGCTCACAGCTGTTCTAGGAACACATTGTGAAATCGCGTATATCTTTTCTTCTACACATAGGAATGTATTGTGCTTTGCTTTACACACTATTCTACAGTCAAGAGGAGAGAATTCATCAAGTTTAATAAGCAAAAACTCTGTATAAGTCGAATTTCAGCATTTTTGTGTGACCGGGAAAACCACAGTCACAAGCCGAGATTCAGTTCCATAGGAACTTGCCATTTTACCGCTGAACCTAAAAATGGGTAGAAAGTACTTTTTCTCCCTTCCTGTTAATGCCACAGACTTCGCCTTTACAGGGCACACGTTTTCTATCTTCCCCGCTTCAGCCCATGAAATATTGAGCTTCAAATGTGTTGTTAACGTGGTGTAAAAAAGTTGCTCACAGCTGTTCTAGGAACACATTGTGAAATCGCGTATATCTTTGCTTCTACACATAGCAATGTATTGTGCTTTGCTTTACACACTATTCTACAGTCAAGAGGATAGAATTCATCAAGTTTAATAAGCAAAAACACTGTATAAGTCGAATTTCAGCATTTTTGTGTGACCAGGAAAACCACAGTCACAAGCCGAGATGCAGTTCCATAGAAACTTGCCATTTTACCGCTGAACCTAAAAATGGGTAGAAAGTACTTTTTCTCCCTTCCTGTTAATGCCACAGACTTCGCCTTTACAGGGCACACGTTTTCTATCTTCCCCGCTTCAGCCCATGAAATATTGAGCTTCAAATGTGTTGTTAACATTGTGTAAAAAAGTTGCTCACAGCTGTTCTTGGAACACATTGTGAAATCGCGTATATCTTTGCTTCTACACATAGAAATGTATTGTGCTTTGCTTAACACACTATTCTACAGTCAAGAGGAGAGAATTCATCAAGTTTAATAAGCAAAAACACTGTATAAGTCGAATTTCAGCATTTTTGTGTGACCGGGAAAACCACAGTCACAAGCCGAGATGCAGTTCCATAGAAACTTTTTCGTTTTACCGCTGAACCTAAAAATGGGTAGAAAGTACTTTTTCTCCCTTCCTGTTAATGCCACAGACTTCGCCTTTACAGGGCACACGTTTTCTATCTTCCCCGCTTCAGCCCATGAAATATTGAGCTTCAAATCTGTTGTTAACGTGGTGTAAAAAAGTTGCTCACAGCTGTTCTAGGAACACATTGTGAAATCGCGTATATCTTTGCTTCTACACTTAGAAATGTATTGTGCTTTGCTTTACACACTATTCTACAGTCAACAGGAGAGAATTCATCAAGTTTAATAAGCAAAAACACTGTATAAGTCGAATTTCAGCATTTTTGTGTGACCGGGAAAACCACAGTCACAAGCCGAGATGCAGTTCCATAGAAACTTGCCATTTTACCGCTGAACCTAAAAATGGGTAGAAAGTACTTTTTCTCCCTTCCTGTTAATGCCACAGACTTCGCCTTTACAGGGCACACGTTTTCTATCTTCCCCGCTTCAGCCCATGAAATATTGAGCTTCAAATGTGTTGTTAACATTGTGTAAAAAAGTTGCTCACAGCTGTTCTAGGAACACATTGTGAAATCGCGTATATCTTTTCTTCTACACATAGGAATGTATTGTGCTTTGCTTTACACACTATTCTACAGTCAAGAGGAGAGAATTCATCAAGTTTAATAAGCAAAAACACTGTATAAGTCGAATTTCAGCATTTTTGTGTGACCGGGAAAACCACAGTCAAAAGCCGAGATGCAGTTCCATAGAAACTTGCCATTTTACCGCTGAACCTAAAAATGGGTAGAAAGTACTTTTTCTCCCTTCCTGTTAATGCCACAGACTTCGCCTTTACAGGGCACACGTTTTCTATCTTCCCCGCTTCAGCCCATGAAATATTGAGCTTCAAATGTGTTGTTAACATTGTGTAAAAAAGTTGCTCACAGCTGTTCTTGGAACACATTGTGAAATCGCGTATATCTTTGCTTCTACACATAGAAATGTATTGTGCTTTGCTTTACACACTATTCTACAGTCAAGAGGAGAGAATTCATCAAGTTTAATAAGCACAAACACTGTATATGTCGAATTTCAGCATTTTGTGTGACCGGGAAAACCACAGTCACAAGCCGAGATGCAGTTCCATAGAGACTTGCCATTTTACCGCTGAACCTAAAAATGGGTAGAAAGTACTTTTTCTCCCTTCCTGTTAATGCCACAGACTTCGCCTTTACAGGGCACACGTTTTCTATCTTCCCCGCTTCAGCCCATGAAATATTGAGCTTCAAATGTGTTGTTAACATTGTGTAAAAAAGTTGCTCACAGCTGTTCTAGGAACACATTGTGAAATCGCGTATCTTTTCTTCTACACATAGGAATGTATTGTGCTTTGATTTACACACTATTCTACAGTCAAGAGGATAGAATTCATCAAGTTTAATAAGCAAAAACACTGTATAAGTCGAATTTCAGCATTTTTGTGTGACCAGGAAAACCACAGTCACAAGCCGAGATGCAGTTCCATAGAAACTTGCCATTTTACCGCTGAACCTAAAAATGGGTAGAAAGTACTTTTTCTCCCTTCCTGTTAATGCCACAGACTTCGCCTTTACAGGGCACACGTTTTCTATCTTCCCCGCTTCAGCCCATGAAATATTGAGCTTCAAATGTGTTGTTAACATTGTGTAAAAAAGTTGCTCACAGCTGTTCTTGGAACACATTGTGAAATCGCGTATATCTTTGCTTCTACACATAGAAATGTATTGTGCTTTGCTTAACACACTATTCTACAGTCAAGAGGAGAGAATTCATCAAGTTTAATAAGCAAAAACACTGTATAAGTCGAATTTCAGCATTTTTGTGTGACCGGGAAAACCACAGTCACAAGCCGAGATGCAGTTCCATAGAAACTTTTTCGTTTTACCGCTGAACCTAAAAATGGGTAGAAAGTACTTTTTCTCCCTTCCTGTTAATGCCACAGACTTCGCCTTTACAGGGCACACGTTTTCTATCTTCCCCGCTTCAGCCCATGAAATATTGAGCTTCAAATCTGTTGTTAACGTGGTGTAAAAAAGTTGCTCACAGCTGTTCTAGGAACACATTGTGAAATCGCGTATATCTTTGCTTCTACACTTAGAAATGTATTGTGCTTTGCTTTACACACTATTCTACAGTCAACAGGAGAGAATTCATCAAGTTTAATAAGCAAAAACACTGTATAAGTCGAATTTCAGCATTTTTGTGTGACCGGGAAAACCACAGTCACAAGCCGAGATGCAGTTCCATAGAAACTTGCCATTTTACCGCTGAACCTAAAAATGGGTAGAAAGTACTTTTTCTCCCTTCCTGTTAATGCCACAGACTTCGCCTTTACAGGGCACACGTTTTCTATCTTCCCCGCTTCAGCCCATGAAATATTGAGCTTCAAATGTGTTGTTAACATTGTGTAAAAAAGTTGCTCACAGCTGTTCTAGGAACACATTGTGAAATCGCGTATATCTTTTCTTCTACACATAGGAATGTATTGTGCTTTGCTTTACACACTATTCTACAGTCAAGAGGAGAGAATTCATCAAGTTTAATAAGCAAAAACACTGTATAAGTCGAATTTCAGCATTTTTGTGTGACCGGGAAAACCACAGTCAAAAGCCGAGATGCAGTTCCATAGAAACTTGCCATTTTACCGCTGAACCTAAAAATGGGTAGAAAGTACTTTTTCTCCCTTCCTGTTAATGCCACAGACTTCGCCTTTACAGGGCACACGTTTTCTATCTTCCCCGCTTCAGCCCATGAAATATTGAGCTTCAAATGTGTTGTTAACATTGTGTAAAAAAGTTGCTCACAGCTGTTCTTGGAACACATTGTGAAATCGCGTATATCTTTGCTTCTACACATAGAAATGTATTGTGCTTTGCTTTACACACTATTCTACAGTCAAGAGGAGAGAATTCATCAAGTTTAATAAGCACAAACACTGTATATGTCGAATTTCAGCATTTTGTGTGACCGGGAAAACCACAGTCACAAGCCGAGATGCAGTTCCATAGAGACTTGCCATTTTACCGCTGAACCTAAAAATGGGTAGAAAGTACTTTTTCTCCCTTCCTGTTAATGCCACAGACTTCGCCTTTACAGGGCACACGTTTTCTATCTTCCCCGCTTCAGCCCATGAAATATTGAGCTTCAAATGTGTTGTTAACATTGTGTAAAAAAGTTGCTCACAGCTGTTCTAGGAACACATTGTGAAATCGCGTATATCTTTTCTTCTACACATAGGAATGTATTGTGCTTTGATTTACACACTATTCTACAGTCAAGAGGAGAGAATTCATCAAGTTTAATAAGCAAAAACACTGTATAAGTCGAATTTCAGCATTTTTGTGTGACCGGGAAAACCACAGTCACAAGCCGAGATGCAGTTCCATAGAAACTTGCCATTTTACCGCTGAACCTAAAAATGGGTAGAAAGTACTTTTTCTCCCTTCCTGTTAATGCCACAGACTTCGCCTTTACAGGGCACACGTTTTCTATCTTCCCCGCTTCAGCCCATGAAATATTGAGCTTCAAATGTGTTGTTAACATTGTGTAAAAAAGTTGCTCACAGCTGTTCTTGGAACACATTGTGAAATCGCGTATATCTTTGCTTCTACACATAGAAATGTATTGTGCTTTGCTTTACACACTATTCTACAGTCAAGAGGAGAGAATTCATCAAGTTTCATAAGCAAAAACACTGTATAAGTCGAATTTCAGCATTTTTGTGTGACCGGGAAAACCACAGTCACAAGCCGAGATGCAGTTCCATAGAAACTTGCCGTTTTACCGCTGAACCTAAAAATGGGTAGAAAGTACTTTTTCTCCCTTCCTGTTAATGCCACAGACTTCGCCTTTACAGGGCACACGTTTTCTATCTTCCCCGCTTCAGCCCATGAAATATTGAGCTTCAAATCTGTTGTTAACGTGGTGTAAAAAAGTTGCTCACAGCTGTTCTAGGAACACATTGTGAAATCGCGTATATCTTTGCTTCTACACATAGCAATGTATTGTTCTTTGCTTTACACACTATTCTACAGTCAAGAGGAGAGAATTCATCAAGTTTAATAAGCAAAAACACTGTATAAGTCGAATTTCAGCATTTTTGTGTGACCGGGAAAACCACAGTCACAAGCCGAGATGCAGTTCCATAGAAACTTGCCATTTTACCGCTGAACCTAAAAATGGGTAGAAAGTACTTTTTCTCCCTTCCTGTTAATGCCACAGACTTCGCCTTTACAGGGCACACGTTTTCTATCTTCCCCGCTTCAGCCCATGAAATATTGAGCTTCAAATCTGTTGTTAACGTGGTGTAAAAAAGTTGCTCACAGCTGTTCTAGGAACACATTGTGAAATCGCGTATATCTTTGCTTCTACACATAGCAATGTATTGTGCTTTGCTTTACACACTATTCTACAGTCAAGAGGAGAGAATTCATCAAGTTTAATAAGCAAAAACACTGTATAAGTCGAATTTCAGCATTTTTGTGTGACCGGGAAAACCACAGTCACAAGCCGAGATGCAGTTCCATAGAAACTTGCCATTTTACCGCTGAACCTAAAAATGGGTAGAAAGTACTTTTCCTCCCTTCCTGTTAATGCCACAGACTTCGCCTTTACAGGGCACACGTTTTCTATCTTCCCCGCTTCAGCCCATGAAATATTGAGCTTCAAATGTGTTGTTAACGTTGTGTAAAAAAGTTGCTCACAGCTGTTCTAGGAACACATTGTGAAATCGCGTATATCTTTGCTTCTACACATAGCAATGTATTGTGCTTTGCTTTACACACTATTCTACAGTCAAGAGGAGAGAATTCATCAAGTTTAATAAGCAAAAACTCTGTATAAGTCGAATTTCAGCATTTTTGTGTGACCGGGAAAACCACAGTCACAAGCCGAGATGCAGTTCCATAGAAACTTGCCGTTTTACCGCTGAACCTAAAAATGGGTAGAAAGTACTTTTTCTCCCTTCCTGTTAATGCCACAGACTTCGCCTTTACAGGGCACACGTTTTCTATCTTCCCCGCTTCAGCCCATGAAATATTGAGCTTCAAATGTGTTGTTAACATTGTGTAAAAAAGTTGCTCACAGCTGTTCTAGGAACACATTGTGAAATCGCGTATATCTTTGCTTCTACACATAGGAATGTATTGTGCTTTGCTTTACACACTATTCTACAGTCAAGAGGAGAGAATTCATCAAGTTTAATAAGCAAAAACACTGTATAAGTCGAATTTCAGCATTTTTGTGTGACCGGGAAAACCACAGTCACAAGCCGAGATGCAGTTCCATAGAAACTTGCCATTTTACCGCTGAACCTAAAAATGGGTAGAAAGTACTTTTTCTCCCTTCCTGTTAATGCCACAGACTTCGCCTTTACAGGGCACACGTTTTCTATCTTCCCCGCTTCAGCCCATGAAATATTGAGCTTCAAATGTGTTGTTAACGTTGTGTAAAAAAGTTGCTCACAGCTGTTCTAGGAACACATTGTGAAATCGCGTATATCTTTTCTTCTACACATAGGAATGTATTGTGCTTTGCTTTACACACTATTCTACAGTCAAGAGGAGAGAATTCATCAAGTTTAATAAGAAAAAACACTGTATAAGTCGAATTTCAGCATTTTTGTGTGACCGGGAAAACCACAGTCACAAGCCGAGATGCAGTTCCATAGAAACTTGCCATTTTACCGCTGAACCTAAAAATGGGTAGAAAGTACTTTTTCTCCCTTCCTGTTAATGCCACAGACTTCGCCTTTACAGGGCACACGTTTTCTATCTTCCCCGCTTCAGCCCATGAAATATTGAGCTTCAAATCTGTTGTTAACGTGGTGTAAAAAAGTTGCTCACAGCTGTTCTAGGAACACATTGTGAAATCGCGTATATCTTTGCTTCTACACATAGCAATGTATTGTGCTTTGCTTTACACACTATTCTACAGTCAAGAGGAGAGAATTCATCAAGTTTAATAAGCAAATACACTGTATAAGTCGAATTTCAGCATTTTTGTGTGACCGGGAAAACCACAGTCACAAGCCGAGATGCAGTTCCATAGAAACTTGCCATTTTACCGCTGAACCTAAAAATGGGTAGAAAGTACTTTTTCTCCCTTCCTGTTAATGCCACAGACTTCGCCTTTACAGGGCACACGTTTTCTATCTTCCCCGCTTCAGCCCATGAAATATTGAGCTTCAAATGTGTTGTTAACATTGTGTAAAAAAGTTGCTCACAGCTGTTCTAGGAACACATTGTGAAATCGCGTATATCTTTGCTTCTACACATAGCAATGTATTGTGCTTTGCTTTACACACTATTCTACAGTCAAGAGGAGAGAATTCATCAAGTTTAATAAGCAAAAACACTGTATAAGTCGATTTTCAGCATTATTGTGTGACCGGGAAAACCACAGTCACAAGCCGAGATGCAGTTCCATAGAAACTTGCCATTTTACCGCTGAACCTAAAAATGGGTAGAAAGTACTTTTTCTCCCTTCCTGTTAATGCCACAAACTTCGCCTTTACAGGGCACACGTTTTCTATTTTCCCCGCTTCAGCCCATGAAATATTGAGCTTCAAATGTGTTGTTAACATTGTGTAAAAAAGTTGCTCACAGCTGTTCTAGGAACACATTGTGAAATCGCGTATATCTTTTCTTCTACACATAGGAATGTATTGTGCTTTGCTTAACACACTATTCTACAGTCAAGAGGAGAGAATTCATCAAGTTTAATAAGCAAAAACACTGTATAAGTCGAATTTCAGCATTTTTGTGTGACCGGGAAAACCACAGTCAAAAGCCGAGATGCAGTTCCATAGAAACTTGCCATTTTACCGCTGAACCTAAAAATGGGTAGAAAGTACTTTTTCTCCCTTCCTGTTAATGCCACAGACTTCGCCTTTACAGGGCACACGTTTTCTATCTTCCCCGCTTCAGCCCATGAAATATTGAGCTTCAAATGTGTTGTTAACATTGTGTAAAAAAGTTGCTCACAGCTGTTCTTGGAACACATTGTGAAATCGCGTATATCTTTGCTTCTACACATAGAAATGTATTGTGCTTTGCTTTACACACTATTCTACAGTCAAGAGGAGAGAATTCATCAAGTTTAATAAGCACAAACACTGTATATGTCGAATTTCAGCATTTTGTGTGACCGGGAAAACCACAGTCACAAGCCGAGATGCAGTTCCATAGAGACTTGCCATTTTACCGCTGAACCTAAAAATGGGTAGAAAGTACTTTTTCTCCCTTCCTGTTAATGCCACAGACTTCGCCTTTACAGGGCACACGTTTTCTATCTTCCCCGCTTCAGCCCATGAAATATTGAGCTTCAAATGTGTTGTTAACATTGTGTAAAAAAGTTGCTCACAGCTGTTCTAGGAACACATTGTGAAATCGCGTATATCTTTTCTTCTACACATAGGAATGTATTGTGCTTTGCTTTACACACTATTCTACAGTCAAGAGGAGAGAATTCATCAAGTTTCATAAGCAAAAACACTGTATAAGTCGAATTTCAGCATTTTTGTGTGACCGGGAAAACCACAGTCACAAGCCGAGATGCAGTTCCATAGAAACTTGCCGTTTTACCGCTGAACCTAAAAATGGGTAGAAAGTACTTTTTCTCCCTTCCTGTTAATGCCACAGACTTCGCCTTTACAGGGCACACGTTTTCTATCTTCCCCGCTTCAGCCCATGAAATATTGAGCTTCAAATCTGTTGTTAACGTGGTGTAAAAAAGTTGCTCACAGCTGTTCTAGGAACACATTGTGAAATCGCGTATATCTTTGCTTCTACACATAGCAATGTATTGTTCTTTGCTTTACACACTATTCTACAGTCAAGAGGAGAGAATTCATCAAGTTTAATAAGCAAAAACACTGTATAAGTCGAATTTCAGCATTTTTGTGTGACCGGGAAAACCACAGTCACAAGCCGAGATGCAGTTCCATAGAAACTTGCCATTTTACCGCTGAACCTAAAAATGGGTAGAAAGTACTTTTTCTCCCTTCCTGTTAATGCCACAGACTTCGCCTTTACAGGGCACACGTTTTCTATCTTCCCCGCTTCAGCCCATGAAATATTGAGCTTCAAATCTGTTGTTAACGTGGTGTAAAAAAGTTGCTCACAGCTGTTCTAGGAACACATTGTGAAATCGCGTATATCTTTGCTTCTACACATAGCAATGTATTGTGCTTTGCTTTACACACTATTCTACAGTCAAGAGGAGAGAATTCATCAAGTTTAATAAGCAAAAACACTGTATAAGTCGAATTTCAGCATTTTTGTGTGACCGGGAAAACCACAGTCACAAGCCGAGATGCAGTTCCATAGAAACTTGCCATTTTACCGCTGAACCTAAAAATGGGTAGAAAGTACTTTTCCTCCCTTCCTGTTAATGCCACAGACTTCGCCTTTACAGGGCACACGTTTTCTATCTTCCCCGCTTCAGCCCATGAAATATTGAGCTTCAAATGTGTTGTTAACGTTGTGTAAAAAAGTTGCTCACAGCTGTTCTAGGAACACATTGTGAAATCGCGTATATCTTTGCTTCTACACATAGCAATGTATTGTGCTTTGCTTTACACACTATTCTACAGTCAAGAGGAGAGAATTCATCAAGTTTAATAAGCAAAAACTCTGTATAAGTCGAATTTCAGCATTTTTGTGTGACCGGGAAAACCACAGTCACAAGCCGAGATGCAGTTCCATAGAAACTTGCCGTTTTACCGCTGAACCTAAAAATGGGTAGAAAGTACTTTTTCTCCCTTCCTGTTAATGCCACAGACTTCGCCTTTACAGGGCACACGTTTTCTATCTTCCCCGCTTCAGCCCATGAAATATTGAGCTTCAAATGTGTTGTTAACATTGTGTAAAAAAGTTGCTCACAGCTGTTCTAGGAACACATTGTGAAATCGCGTATATCTTTGCTTCTACACATAGGAATGTATTGTGCTTTGCTTTACACACTATTCTACAGTCAAGAGGAGAGAATTCATCAAGTTTAATAAGCAAAAACACTGTATAAGTCGAATTTCAGCATTTTTGTGTGACCGGGAAAACCACAGTCACAAGCCGAGATGCAGTTCCATAGAAACTTGCCATTTTACCGCTGAACCTAAAAATGGGTAGAAAGTACTTTTTCTCCCTTCCTGTTAATGCCACAGACTTCGCCTTTACAGGGCACACGTTTTCTATCTTCCCCGCTTCAGCCCATGAAATATTGAGCTTCAAATGTGTTGTTAACGTTGTGTAAAAAAGTTGCTCACAGCTGTTCTAGGAACACATTGTGAAATCGCGTATATCTTTGCTTCTACACATAGGAATGTATTGTGCTTTGCTTTACACACTATTCTACAGTCAAGAGGAGAGAATTCATCAAGTTTAATAAGAAAAAACACTGTATAAGTCGAATTTCAGCATTTTTGTGTGACCGGGAAAACCACAGTCACAAGCCGAGATGCAGTTCCATAGAAACTTGCCATTTTACCGCTGAACCTAAAAATGGGTAGAAAGTACTTTTTCTCCCTTCCTGTTAATGCCACAGACTTCGCCTTTACAGGGCACACGTTTTCTATCTTCCCCGCTTCAGCCCATGAAATATTGAGCTTCAAATCTGTTGTTAACGTGGTGTAAAAAAGTTGCTCACAGCTGTTCTAGGAACACATTGTGAAATCGCGTATATCTTTGCTTCTACACATAGCAATGTATTGTGCTTTGCTTTACACACTATTCTACAGTCAAGAGGAGAGAATTCATCAAGTTTAATAAGCAAATACACTGTATAAGTCGAATTTCAGCATTTTTGTGTGACCGGGAAAACCACAGTCACAAGCCGAGATGCAGTTCCATAGAAACTTGCCATTTTACCGCTGAACCTAAAAATGGGTAGAAAGTACTTTTTCTCCCTTCCTGTTAATGCCACAGACTTCGCCTTTACAGGGCACACGTTTTCTATCTTCCCCGCTTCAGCCCATGAAATATTGAGCTTCAAATGTGTTGTTAACATTGTGTAAAAAAGTTGCTCACAGCTGTTCTAGGAACACATTGTGAAATCGCGTATATCTTTGCTTCTACACATAGCAATGTATTGTGCTTTGCTTTACACACTATTCTACAGTCAAGAGGAGAGAATTCATCAAGTTTAATAAGCAAAAACACTGTATAAGTCGATTTTCAGCATTATTGTGTGACCGGGAAAACCACAGTCACAAGCCGAGATGCAGTTCCATAGAAACTTGCCATTTTACCGCTGAACCTAAAAATGGGTAGAAAGTACTTTTTCTCCCTTCCTGTTAATGCCACAAACTTCGCCTTTACAGGGCACACGTTTTCTATTTTCCCCGCTTCAGCCCATGAAATATTGAGCTTCAAATGTGTTGTTAACATTGTGTAAAAAAGTTGCTCACAGCTGTTCTAGGAACACATTGTGAAATCGCGTATATCTTTTCTTCTACACATAGGAATGTATTGTGCTTTGCTTAACACACTATTCTACAGTCAAGAGGAGAGAATTCATCAAGTTTAATAAGCAAAAACACTGTATAAGTCGAATTTCAGCATTTTTGTGTGACCGGGAAAACCACAGTCACAAGCCGAGATGCAGTTCCATAGAAACTTGCCATTTTACCGCTGAACCTAAAAATGGGTAGAAAGTACTTTTTCTCCCTCCCTGTTAATGCCACAGACTTCGCCTTTACAGGGCACACGTTTTCTATCTTCCCCGCTTCAGCCCATGAAATATTGAGCTTCAAATGTGTTGTTAACATTGTGTAAAAAAGTTGCTCACAGCTGTTCTAGGAACACATTGTGAAATCGCGTATATCTTTGCTTCTACACATAGCAATGTATTGTGCTTTGCTTTACACACTATTCTACAGTCAAGAGGAGAGAATTCATCAAGTTTAATAAGCAAAAACACTGTATAAGTCGATTTTCAGCATTATTGTGTGACCGGGAAAACCACAGTCACAAGCCGAGATGCAGTTCCATAGAAACTTGCCATTTTACCGCTGAACCTAAAAATGGGTAGAAAGTACTTTTTCTCCCTTCCTGTTAATGCCACAGACTTCGCCTTTACAGGGCACACGTTTTCTATCTTCCCCGCTTCAGCCCATGAAATATTGAGCTTCAAATGTGTTGTTAACGTTGTGTAAAAAAGTTGCTCACAGCTGTTCTAGGAACACATTGTGAAATCGCGTATATCTTTTCTTCTACACATAGGAATGTATTGTGCTTTGCTTTACACACTATTCTACAGTCAAGAGGAGAGAATTCATCAAGTTTAATAAGCAAAAACACTGTATAAGTCGAATTTCAGCATTTTTGTGTGACCGGGAAAACCACAGTCACACGCCGAGATGCAGTTCCATAGAAACTTGCCATTTTACCGCTGAACCTAAAAATGGGTAGAAAGTACTTTTTCTCCCTTCCTGTTAATGCCACAGACTTCGCCTTTACAGGGCACACGTTTTCTATCTTCCCCGCTTCAGCCCATGAAATATTGAGCTTCAAATCTGTTGTTAACGTGGTGTAAAAAAGTTGCTCACAGCTGTTCTAGGAACACATTGTGAAATCGCGTATATCTTTTCTTCTACACATAGGAATGTATTGTGCTTTGCTTTACACACTATTCTACAGTCAAGAGGAGAGAATTCATCAAGTTTAATAAGCAAAAACTCTGTATAAGTCGAATTTCAGCATTTTTGTGTGACCGGGAAAACCACAGTCACAAGCCGAGATGCAGTTCCATAGAAACTTGCCGTTTTACCGCTGAACCTAAAAATGGGTAGAAAGTACTTTTTCTCCCTTCCTGTTAATGCCACAGACTTGGCCTTTACAGGGCACACGTTTTCTATCTTCCCCGCTTCAGCCCATGACATATTGAGCTTCAAATGTGTTGTTAACATTGTGTAAAAAAGTTGCTCACAGCTGTTCTAGGAACACATTGTGAAATCGCGTATATCTTTTCTTCTACACATAGGAATGTATTGTGCTTTGCTTAACACACTATTCTACAGTCAAGAGGAGAGAATTCATCAAGTTTAATAAGCAAAAACACTGTATAAGTCGAATTTCAGCATTTTTGTGTGACCGGGAAAACCACAGTCACAAGCCGAGATGCAGTTCCATAGAAACTTGCCATTTTACCGCTGAACCTAAAAATGGGAAAAAGTACTTTTTCTCCCTTCCTGTTAATGCCACAGACTTCGCCTTTACAGGGCACACGTTTTCTATCTTCCCCGCTTCAGCCCATGAAATATTGAGCTTCAAATGTGTTGTTAACTTTGTGTAAAAAAGTTGCTGAAAATGAACGTGCGCGTCTTTCACTCTTCCCGAGGGACTTAGAAGAATTTTGTGATATTTTTTATTAAAATGGTGTATAAGGGTATATATATAAATATATTTTATGCACTGTATATGAGCTGGCGATTTCTAAGTCTGTGGTTCCGAGAGGGGGTAACCAGGCTCACTAGTAAAGGTCAAGCCACTTGGCTGCCAGAATGCCCTCCTTCAGCACAGACCAGAAAGGCATTGTGATAAGCGTATCCCCGGTATAGTCAGGGGTTAATGGGAGTCGTCCCCGTCCCCCCAGTATACGGCCAGAACCATGGACCCGGTACTTGTGGTTCGGACCGTCTCCAACCAGCCATAATGTTGTGAGAGTGAAATTATGTCTAAGTCCAGCTTTGGTACATTAGAAGCAACTCTGAAACTTAACCTAAGCGTTTTTCGAAGCTACTTTTTGGCTAACTTCTTATAGGAAGGTCTAGGAGCTCTGAAAATGAATGTGCGCGTCTTTCACTCTTCCCGAGGGACTTAGAAGAATTTTGTGATATTTTTTATTAAAATGGTGTATAAGGGTATATATATAAATATATTTTATGCACTGTATATGAGCTGGCGATTTCTAAGTCTGTGGTTCCGAGAGGGGGTAACCAGGCTCACTAATAAAGGTCAAGCCACTTGGCTGCCAGAATGCCCTGCTTCAGCACAGACCAGAAAGGCATTGGATAAACGTATCCCCGGTATAGTCAGGGGTTAATGGGAGTCGTCCCCGTCCCCCCAGTATACGGCCAGAACCATGGACCCGGTACTTGTGGTTCGGACTGTCTCCAACCAGCCATAATGTTGTGAGAGTGAAATTATGTCTAAGTCCAGCTTTGGTACATTAGAAGCAACTCTGAAACTTAACCTAAGCGTTTTTCGAAGCTACTTTTTGGCTAACTTCTTATAGGAAGGTCTAGGAGCTCTGAAAATGAACGTACGCGTCTTTCACTCTTCCCGAGGGACTTAGAAGAATTTTGTGATATTTTTTATTAAAATGGTGTATAAGGGTATATATATAAATATATTTTATGCACTGTATATGAGCTGGCGATTTCTAAGTCTGTGGTTCCGAGAGGGGGTAACCAGGCTCACTAATAAAGGTCAAGCCACTTGGCTGCCAGAATGCCCTGCTTCAGCACAGACCAGAAAGGCATTGGATAAACGTATCCCCGGTATAGTCAGGGGTTAATGGGAGTCGTCCCCGTCCCCCCAGTATACGGCCAGAACCATGGACCCGGTACTTGTGGTTCGGACTGTCTCCAACCAGCCATAATGTTGTGAGAGTGAAATTATGTCTAAGTCCAGCTTTGGTACATTAGAAGCAACTCTGAAACTTAACCTAAGCGTTTTTCGAAGCTACTTTTTGGCTAACTTCTTATAGGAAGGTCTAGGAGCTCTGAAAATGAACGTGCGCGTCTTTCACTCTTTCCGAGGGACTTAGAAGAATTTTGTGATATTTTTTATTAAAATGGTGTATAAGGGTATATATATAAATATATTTTAAGCACTGTATATGAGCTGGCGATTTCTAAGTCTGTGGTTCCGAGAGGGGGTAACCAGGCTCACTAATAAAGGTCAAGCCACTTGGCTGCCAGAATGCCCTGCTTCAGCACAGACCAGAAAGGCATTGTGATAAGCGTATCCCCGGTATAGTCAGGGGTTAATGGGAGTCGTCCCCGTCCCCCCAGTATACGGCCAGAACCATGGACCCGATACTTGTGGTACGGACCCTCTCCAACCAGCCATAATGTTGTGAGAGTAAAATTATGTCTAAGTCCAGCTTTGGTACATTAGAAGCAACTCTGAAACTTAACCTAAGCGTTTTTCGAAGCTACTTTTTAGCTAACTTCTTATAGGAAGGTCTAGGAGCTCTGAAAATGAACGTACGCGTCTTTCACTCTTCTCGAGGGACTTAGAAGAATTTTGTGATATTTTTTATTAAAATGGTGTATAAGGGTATATATATAAATATATTTTATGCACTGTATATGAGCTGGCGATTTCTAAGTCTGTGGTTCCGAGAGGGGGTAACCAGGCTCACTAATAAAGGTCAAGCCACTTGGCTGCCAGAATGCCCTGCTTCAGCACAGACCAGAAAGGCATTGTGATAAACGTATCCCCGGTATAGTCAGGGGTTAATGGGAGTCGTCCCCGTCCCCCCAGTATACGGCCAGAACCATGGACCCGGTACTTGTGGTTCGGACTGTCTCCAACCAGCCATAATGTTGTGAGAGTGAAATTATGTCTAAGTCCAGCTTTGGTACATTAGAAGCAACTCTGAAACTTAACCTAAGCGTTTTTCGAAGCTACTTTTTGGCTAACTTCTTATAGGAAGGTCTAGGAGCTCTGAAAAGGAACGTGCGCGTCTTTCACTCTTCCCGAGGGACTTAGAAGAATTTTGTGATATTTTTTATTAAAATGGTGTATAAGGGTATATATATAAATATATTTTATGCACTATATATGAGCTGGCGATTTCTAAGTCTGTGGTTCCGAGAGGGGGTAACCAGGCTCACTAATAAAGGTCAAGCCACTTGGCTGCCAGAATGCCCTGCTTCAGCACAGACCAGAAAGGCATTGTGATAAGCGTATCCCCGGTATAGTCAGGGGTTAATGGGAGTCGTCCCCGTCCCCCCAGTATACGGCCAGAACCATGGACCCGGTACTTTTGGTTCGGACTGTCTCCAACCAGCCATAATGTTGTGAGAGTGAAATTATGTCTAAGTCCAGCTTTGGTACATTAGAAGCAACTCTGAAACTTAACCTAAGCGTTTTTCGAAGCTACTTTTTAGCTAACTTCTTATAGGAAGGGATAAGGATGGTATTATTACATAGCACTGACAGTGACGGCGGCGTTGTACATACAGGGATAAGGATAGTATTACATAGCACTGACAGTGACGGCGGGGCTGTACATACAGGTATAAGAATAGTATTATTGCACAGCACTGACAGTGACGGCGGCGCTGCACATACAGGGTTAAGGATAGCATTATTACATAGCACTGACAGTGACGGCGGCGCTGTACATACAGGGATAAGGATAGGATATATAAGACAGTACTGACAGTGACGGCGGCACTTATCCCTGTATGTACAGCGCCGCCGTCACTGTCAGTGCTATGTAATAATACTATCCTTATCCCTGTATGTACAGCGCCGCCATCAATGTCAGTGAGTAGAAAGTACTTTTCTCCACCCCTGTTATTGCCACAGACTTGCCCTTTACAGGGCGCCGCCGTCACTGTCAGTGCTATGTAATACAATCCTTATCCCTGTATCTACAGCGCCGCCGTCACATTCACTGCTATGTAATAATACTATCCTTATCCCTGTATGGACAGTGCCGCCGTCACTGTCACTGCTTTGCAATAATACTATCCTTATCTCTGTATGTACAGCGCCGCTGTCACTGTCAGTGCTATGTAATAATACTATTCTTATCCCTGTATGTACAACGCCGCCATTACTGTCAGTGCTATGTAATTGTACATACAGGGATAAGGATAGTATTACATAGCAATGACAGTGACAGCGCACTGTACATACAGGGATAAGGATATTATTATTACATAGCACTGACAGTGACGGCGGCGCTGTACATACAGGGATAAGGATAGTATTATTACATAGCACTGACAGTGACGGCGGCGCTGTACATACAGGGATAAGGATAGTATTATTACATAGCACTGACAGTGACGTGGCGCTGTACATACAGGGATAAGGATAGTATTATTACATAGCACTGACAGTGATGGTGGAACTGTACATAACGGGATAAGGATAGTATTATTACATAGCACTGACAGTGACGGCGGCGCTGTACACACAGGGATAAGGATAGTATTACATAGCACTGACAGTGACGTGGCGCTGTACATACAGGGATAAGGATAGTATTACATAGCACTGACAGTGACGGCGACGCTGTACATACAGGGATAAGGATAGTATTACACAGCACTGACAGTGACGGCGGCGCTGTACATACAGGGATAAGGATAGTATTACATAGCACTGACAGTGACGGCGGCGCTGTACATACAGGGATAAGGATATTATTATTACATAGCACTGACAGTGACGATGGCGCTGTACATACAGGGATAAGGATAGTATTATTACATAGCAGTGACAGTGACGGTGGCGCTGTACATACAGGGATAAGGATAGTATTACATAGAACTGACAGTGACGGCGGCGCTGTACATACAGGGATAAGGATAGTATTACATAGCACTGACAGTGAGGGCGGTGCTGTACATACAGGGATAAGGATAGTAATACACAGCACTGACAGTGACGGCGGCGCTGTACATACAGGGATAAGGATAGTATTACATAGCACTGACAGTGACGGCGGCGCTGTACACAAAGGGATACGGATATTATTATTGCATAGCACTGACGGGCATTTACACTGCGCATCTCATTACAGGGGCATTTACACTGCGCATCTGATTACAGGGCATTTACACTGCGCATCTCATTACGGGGCATTTACACTGCGCATCTCATTACAGGGGCATTTACACTGTGCATCTCATTACGGGGCATTTACACTGCGCATCTCATTACAGGGCATTTACACTGCGCATCTCATTACGCAGCATTTACACTGCGCATCTCATTAAAGGGGCATTTACACTGCGCATCTCATTACGGGGCATTTACACTGCGCTTCTCATTACAGGGGCATTTACACTGCGCATGTCATTACAGGGGCATTTACACTGCGCATGTCATTACAGGGGCATTTACAATGCGCATCTCATTACAGGGGCATTTACACTGTGCATCTCATTACGGGGCATTTACACTGCGCATCTCATTACAGGGCATTTACACTGTGCATCTCATTAAGGGGCATTTACACTGGGCATCCCATTACGGGGCATTTACACTGCGCATCTCATTACAGTGGCATTTACATTGCGCATCTCATTACAGGGGCCTTTACACGGCGCATCTCATTACAGGGGCCTTTACACGGCGCATCTCATTACATAGGCCGTTACACGGCGCATCTCATTACAGGGGCCTTTACACTGCGCATCTCATTACAGGGGCCTTTACACTGCGCATCTAATTACAAGGGCCTTTACACTGCGCATCTCATTACAGGGGCATTTACACTGTGCATCTCATTACGGGGCATTTACACTGCGCATCTCATTACAGGGCATTTACACTGCGCATCTCATTACGGGGCATTTACACTGCGCATCTCATTAAAGGGGCATTTACACTGCGCATCTCATTACGGGGCATTTACACTGCGCTTCTCATTACAGGGGCATTTACACTGCGCATCTCATTACAGGGGCATTTACACTGCGCATGTCATTACAGGGGCATTTACAATGCGCATCTCATTACAGGGGCATTTACAATGTGCATCTCATTACGGGGCATTTACACTGCGCATCTCATTACAGGGCATTTACACTGTGCATCTCATTAAGGGGCATTTACACTGGGCATCCCATTACGGGGCATTTACACTGCGCATCTCATTACAGTGGCATTTACATTGCGCATCTCATTACAGGGGCCTTTACACGGCGCATCTCATTACAGGGGCCTTTACACGGCGCATCTCATTACATAGGCCGTTACACGGCGCATCTCATTACAGGGGCCTTTACACTGCGCATCTCATTACAGGGGCCTTTACACTGCGCATCTAATTACAAGGGCCTTTACACTGCGCATCTCATTACAGGGGCATTTACACTGCGCATCTCATTACAGGGGCATCTACACTGCGCATCTCATTACAGGGGCAATTACACGGCGCATCTCATTACAGGGGCATTTACACGGCGCAACTCATTACAAGGGCCTTTACACGGCGCATATCATTACAGGGGCCTTTACACTGCGCATCTCATTACAGGGGCCTTTACACTGCGCATCTCATTACAGGGGCCTTTACACTGCGCATCTCATTACAGGGGCCTTTACACTGCGCATCTCATTACAGGGGCATTTACACTGCGCATCTCATTACAGGGGCATTTACACTTGGCATCTCATTACAGGGGCATTTACACTGGGCATCTCATTACAGGGGGCATTTACACTGCACATCTCATTAAGGGGCATTTACACTGCGCATCTCATTAAGGGGCATTTACACTGCGCATCTCATTACAGGGGCCTTTACACTGCGCATCTCATTATGGGGCCTTTACACTGCGCATCTCATTACAGGGGCCTTTACACTGCGCATCTCATTACTGGGCATTTACACTGCGCATCTCATTACAGGGGCATTTACACTGCGCATCTCATTACAGGGGCATTTACACTGCGCATCTCATTACAGGGACATTTACACTGCGCATCTCATTACAGGGGCATTTACACTGCGCATCTCATTAAAGGGGCCTTTACACTGCGCATCTCATTACGGGGCTTTTACACTGCGCATCTCATTAAAGGGGCCTTTACACTGCGCATCTCATTACGGGGCTTTTGCACTGCGCATCTCATTACAGGGGCCTTTACACTGCGCATCTCATTACGGGGCATTTACACTGCGCATCTCATTACAGGGGCATTTACACTGCGCATCTCATTACAGGGGCATTTAGACTGCGCATCTCATTACGGGGCATTTACACTGTGCATCTCATTAAGGGGCATTTACACTGGGCATCTCATTACGGTGCATTTACACTGCGCATCTCATTACAGGGGCATTTACACTGCGCATCTCATTACAGGGGCCTTTACACGGCGCATCTCATTACAGGGGCCTTTACACGGCGCATCTCATTACAGAGGCCTTTACACGGCACATCTCATTACAGGGGCCTTTACATGGCGCATCTCATTACAGGGGCTTTTACACGGCGCATCTCATTACAGGGGCCTTTACACTGCGCATCTCATTACAAGGGCCTTTACACTGCGCATCTCATTACAGGGGCATTTACACTGCACATCTCATTACAGGGGCATTTACACTGCGCATCTCATTACAGGGGCATTTACACGGCGCATCTCATTACAGGGGCATTTACAGGGCGCATCTCATTACAGGGGCCTTTACACGGCGCATCTCATTACAGGGGCCTTTACACTGCGCATCTCATTACAGGGGCCTTTACTGTAAGTGCTATGTAATACTATCCTTATCCCTGTGTGTACAGCGCCGCCGTCACTGTCAGTGCTATGTAATAATACTATCCTTATCCCTGTATGTACAGCGCCCCCTGTATGTACAGCGCCGCCGTCACTATCAGTGCTATGTAATAATATTATCCTTATCCCTGTATGTACAGCGCTGCCATCACTGTCAGTGCTATGTAATAATACTATCCTTATCTCTGTATGTACAGTGACGCCGTCACTGTCAGTGCTATGTAATAATACTATCCTTATCCCTGTATGTACAGCGCCGCCGTCACTGTCACTGCTATGTAATAATACTATCCTTATCCCTGTATGTACAGCGCCACCGTCACTGTCACTGCTATGTAATAATACTATCCTTATCCCTGTATGTACAGCGCCGCCGTTACATAGCACTGACAGTGACGGCGGCGCTGTACATACATCTCTCTGCGCTCTTTTTCTCTCTCTGCGCTCTTTCTCTCTCTCTGCGCTCTTTCTTTCTCTCTCTCTGTGCTCTCTCTCTCTCTCTGCGCTCTCTCTCTCTGGGCTCTCTCTCTGTCTGCGCTCTCTCTCTCTCTCTCTGCGCTCTTTCTTTCTCTCTCTGCGCTCTTTCTCTCTCTCTGCGCTCTTTCTTTCTCTCTCTCTCTGCACACTTTCTTTCTCTCTCTGCGCTCTTTCTCTCTCTCTGCGCTCTTTCTTTCTCTCTCTGCGCTCTTTCTTTCTCTCTCTCTGCGCTCTTTCTTTCTCTCTCTGCGCTCTTTCTCTCTCTCTGCTCTCTTTCTTTCTCTCTCTGCGTTCTTTCTTTCTCTCTCTCTCTGCACTCTTTCTTCCTCTCTCTCTCTGCGCTCTTTCTTTCTCTGCGCTTTTTCTCTCTCTCTGCGCTCTTTCTTTCTTTCTCTCTGTGCGCTCTTTCTTTCTCTCTCTCTCTGCGCTCTTTCTTTCTCTGCGCTCTTTCTCTCTCTCTGCGCTCTTTCTTTCTCTCTCTCTGCGCTCTCTCTCTCTCTCTCTGCGCTCTCTCTCTCTGGGCTCTCTCTCTGTCTGCGCTCTCTCTCTCTCTCTGCGCTCTTTTTTTCTCTTTCTCTCTGCGCTCTTTCTCTCTCTCTCTCTGCGCTCTTTCTCTCTCTCTCTGTGTTCTTTCATCCTCTCTCTGCGCTCTCTCTCTCTCTCTGTGCTCTTTCTTTCTTTCTCTCTCTGCGCTCTTTCTCTCTCTCTCTGCGCTCTTTCTCTCTCTCTGCGCTCTTTCTCTCTCTCTATGCGCTCTTTCTTTCTCTCTCTCTGCGCTCTTTCTCTCTGCGCTCTTTCTTTCTCTCTCTGCGCTCTTTCTCTCTCTCTGCGCTCTTTCTTTCTCTCTCTCTCTGCACTCTCTCTCTCTGCGCTCTCTCTGCACTCTTTCTCTCTCTCTGCGCTCTTTCTTTCTCTCTCTCTGCGCTCTTTCTCTCTCTCTCTGCGCTCTTTCTCTCTCTCTGCGCTCTTTCTTTCTCTCTCTGCGTTCTTTCTTTCTCTCTCTCTTTGCACTCTTTCTTCCTCTCTCTCTCTGCGCTCTTTCTTTCTCTGCGCTTTTTCTCTCTCTCTGCGCTCTTTCTTTCTTTCTCTCTGCGCTCTTTCTTTCTCTCTGCGCTCTTACTTTCTCTCTGCATTCTTTCTTTCTCTCTGCGCTCTTTCTCTCTCTCTCTCTGCGCTCTTTTTCTCTCTCTCTCTGCGCTCTTTCTTTCTCTCTCTCTCTGCGCTCTTTGTCTCTCTCTGCGCTCTTTCTTTCTCTCTCTGCGCTCTCTCTCTCTCTCTCTGCGCTCTTTCTTTCTCTATCTCTGCGCTCATTCTTTCTCTATCTCTGCGCTCTTTCTCTCTCTCTGTGCTCTTTCTCTCTCTGCGCTCTTTCTTTCTCTCTCTCTCTGCACTCTTTCTTTCTCTCTCTGCGCTCTTTCTCTCTCTCTGCGCTCTTTCTTTCTCTCTCTGCGCTCTTTCTTTCTCTCTCTCTGCGCTCTTTCTCTCTCTCTCTGCGCTCTCTCTCTCTCTCTGCACTCTTTCTTCCTCTCTCTCTCTGCGCTCTTTCTTTCTCTGTGCTTTTTCTCTCTCTCTGCGCTCTTTCTTTCTTTCTCTCTGTGCGCTCTTTCTTTCTCTCTCTCTCTGCGCTCTTTCTTTCTCTGCGCTCTTTCTCTCTCTCTGCGCTCTTTCTTTCTCTCTCTCTGCGCTCTCTCTCTCTCTCTGCGCTCTCTCTCTCTGGGCTCTCTCTCTGTCTGCGCTCTCTCTCTCTCTCTGCGCTCTTTTTTTCTCTTTCTCTCTGTGCTCTTTCTCTCTCTCTCTCTGCGCTCTTTCTCTCTCTCTCTGCGTTCTTTCATCCTCTCTCTCTGCGCTCTCTCTCTCTCTGCGCTCTTTCTTTCTTTCTCTCTCTGCGCTCTTTCTCTCTCTCTCTGCGCTCTTTCTCTCTCTCTGCGCTCTTTCTCTCTCTCTATGCGCTATTTCTTTCTCTCTCTCTGCGCTCTTTCTCTCTGCGCTCTTTCTTTCTCTCTCTGCGCTCTTTCTCTCTCTCTGCGCTCTTTCTTTCTCTCTCTCTCTGCACTCTCTCTCTCTGCGCTCTCTCTGCACTCTTTCTCTCTCTCTGCGCTCTTTCTTTCTCTCTCTCTGCACTCTTTCTTTCTCTCTCTGCGCTCTTTCTCTCTCTCTGCGCTCTTTCTTTCTCTCTCTGCGCTCTTTCTTTCTCTCTCTCTGCGCTCTTTCTCTCTCTCTCTGCGCTCTTTCTCTCTCTCTGCGCTCTTTCTTTCTCTCTCTGCGTTCTTTCTTTCTCTCTCTCTTTGCACTCTTTCTTCCTCTCTCTCTCTGCGCTCTTTCTTTCTCTGCGCTTTTTCTCTCTCTCTGCGCTCTTTCTTTCTTTCTCTCTGCGCTCTTTCTTTCTTTCTCTCTGCGCTCTTTCTTTCTCTCTGCGCTCTTACTTTCTCTCTGCGCTCTTTCTTTCTCTCTGCGCTCTTTCTCTCTCTCTCTCTGCGCTCTTTTTCTCTATCTCTATGCACTCTTTCTTTCTCAATCTGCGCTCTTTCTTTCTCTCTCTCTCTGCGCTCTTTGTCTCTCTCTGCGCTCTTTCTTTCTCTCTCTGCGCTCTCTCTCTCTGCGCTCTTTCTTTCTCTATCTCTGCGCTCATTCTTTCTCTATCTCTGCGCTCTTTCTCTCTCTCTGTGCTCTTTCTCTCTCTCTGCGCTCTTTCTCTCTCTCTCTCTCTGCGCTCTTTCTTTCTCTCTCACACACAAGGCACAGCTATCTCTCACTCCCTGTCACACACGAGGCACAGCTATCTCTCACTCCCTGTCACACACGAGCTACAGCTATCTCTCACTCTCTGTCATACATGAGGCACAGTTATCTCTCACTCCCTGTCACACACGAGGCACAGCTATCTCTCACTCCCTGTCACACATGAGGCACAGTTATCTCTCCCTCCCTGTCACACACGAGGCACAGTGATCTGTGCTGATTATTGAGTGACAGCTGCTCCGCCTGCAACAAAACTCTCTAATTAAACAGAAGCATCTGGCTCAGCGGAGAGATCCTCGGCCCCTCACTCATTGCCCCGGGGGGCGGCCCGGGGTACGTCAGGCACTGCCACCTGCCAATATGTAACACCAGCATCTAATATAGAGCAGGGCCGAGTATCATTCCTGCAGGGATTCCTCTTCTCGAGACTTAACCCCTTTTGGGGTTACATTTGACATGACTGTGTCATGACTGTTGACTGTGACATGGAGAGATAGCTGTGCATCGTGTGTGTGATAGTGAGAGATTACTGTTCATCGTGTGTGTGTGACAGTGAGAGATAGTTGTGCATCGTGTGTGTGTGACAGGGAGAGATAGCTGTGCATCGTGTGTGTGACATGGAGAGATTACTGTTCATCGTGTGTGTGTGTGACAGTGAAAGATATGTGTGCATTGTGTGTGTGTGACAGGGAGAGATAGCTGTGCATCGTGTGTGTGACATGGAGAGATAGCTTTGCATCGTGTGTGTGTGTCAGGGAGTGAGAGATAGCTGTGCATCGTGTGTGTGTATGACAGGGAGAGATAGCTGTGCATCGTGTGTGTGTCAGGGAGTGAGAGATAGCTGTGCATCGTGTGTGTGTGTCAGGGAGTGAGAGATAGCTGTGCATCGTGTGTGACAGTGATAGATAGCTGTGCATCGTGTGTGTGTGACAGTGAGAGATAGCTGTGCATCGTGTGTGTGTGACAGTGAGAGTTAGCTATGCATCGTGTGCGTGTGACAGGGAGAGATAGCATTGCTTCGTGTGTGTGTGTGTGACAGGGAGAGATAGCTGTGCATCATGTGTGTGTGACAGTGAGAGATAGCGGTGCATCATGTGTGTGTGACAGTGAGAGATAGCTGTGCATCGTGTGTGTGTGTGACAGTGATAGATAGCTGTGCATCGTGTGTGTGTGACAGGGATAGATAGCTGTGCATTGTGTGTGTGTGTGACAGGGAGAGATAGCTGTGCATCGTGTGTGTGTCAGGGAGTGAGAGATAGCTGTGCATCATGTGTGTGTGACAGGGAGAGATAGCTGTTCATTGTGTGTGACATTGAGAGATAGCTGTGCATCGGGTGTGTGTGTGTGACAGGGAGAGATAGCTGTTCATCGTGTGTGTGTGTGTCAAGGAGTGAGAGATAGTTGTGAATCTTGTGTGTGTCAGGGAGTGAGAGATAGCTGTGCATCGTGTGAGTGTTTCAGGGAGTGATAGATAGCTGTGCATCGTGTGAGTGTGACAGTGAGAGTTAGCTGTGCATCGTGTGTCTGTGACAGGGAGAGATAGATGTGCATCGTGTGTGTGACAGGGAGAGATAGCTGTGCATTGTGTGTGTGTGACAGGGAGAGATAGCTGTGCATCGTGTGTGTGAGACAGGGAGAGATAGCTGTGCATCGTGTGTGTGTGACAGAGAGAGATAGCTGTGCATCGTGTGTGTGTCAGGGAGTGAGAGATAGCTGTGCATCGTGTGTGTGTGTGACAGGGAGAGATAGCTGTGCATTGTGTGTGTGTGAAAGGGAGAGATAGCTGTGCATCGTGTGTGTGTCAGGGAGTGAGAGATAGTTGTGCATCGTGTGTGTGAGACAGTGAGAGATAGCTGTGCATTGTGTGTGTGTGACAGTGAGAGATAGCTGTGCATCGTGTGTGTGTGACAGGGAGAGATAGCTGTGCATCGTGTGTGTGTCAGGGAGTGAGAGATAGCTGTGCATCATGTGTGTGTGACAGGGAAAGATAGCTGTGCATTGTGTGTGTGTGTGACAGTGAGAGATATCTGTGCATCGTGTGTGTGTGACAGGGAGAGATAGCTGTTCATCGTGTGTGTGTGTGTGTGTCATTGAGTGAGAGATAGTTGTGAATCGTGTGTGTGTCAGGGAGTGAGAGAAAGCTGTGCATCGTGTGTGTGTTTCAGGGAGTGAGAGATAGCTGTGCATCATGTGTGTGTGTGACAGGGAGAGATAGTTGTACATCGTGTGTGCATCTCTCACTGTCACACATACGATGCACAGCTATCTCTCCTTGTCACACACACACGATGCACAGCTATCTCACACTGTCACACACACACACACACACACACACACACACACACACACACACACACACACACACACACACACACACACACACACACACACACACACACACACACACACACACACACACACACACGGCACAGCTATCTCTTCCTGTCACACACACACACACACACACACACACACACGATGCACAGCTAACTCTCACTGTCACACACACACGAGGCACAGCTATCTATCACTCCCTGTCACACACACACAATGCACAGCTATCTCTCACTCCCTGACACACACACACAAACAATGCACAGCTATCTCTCACTCTCACACACACGATGCACAGCTATCTCTCACTCCCTGACACACGCACACAATGCACAGCTATCTCTCACTTCTTGAAACACACACGATGCACAGCTATCTCTCACTGTCACACACACACGATGCACAGCTATGTCTCACTGTCACACACACACACATGATGCACAGCTATGTCTCACTGTCACACACACACGAGGCACAGCTATCTATCACTCCCTGTCACACACACACAATGCACAGCTATCTCTCACTCCCTGACACACACACACAAACAATGCACAGCTATCTCTCACTCTCACACACACGATGCACAGCTATCTCTCACTCCCTGACACACGCACACAATGCACAGCTATCTCTCACTCCTTGAAACACACACGATGCACAGCTATCTCTCACTGTCACACACACACGATGCACAGCTATGTCTCACTGTCACACACACACACATGATGCACAGCTATGTCTCACTGTCACACACACACGATGCACAGCTATCTCTCCCTGTCACACACACGATGCACAGATATCTCTCACTCCCTGAAACACACACAATGCACAGCTATCTCTCCCTGTCACACATACACAATGCACAGCTATCTCTCCCTGTCACACACACACAATGCACAGCTATCTCTCCCTGTCACACATACACAATGCACAGCTATCTCTCCATGTCACACACACACACATGATGCACAGCTATCTCACACTGTCTCACACACACGATGCACAACTATCTCTCACTCCCTGACACACACACGATGCCCAGCTATCATTCCCTGTCACACACACAAGATGCACAGCTATCTCTCACTCCCTGACACACACACGATGCACAGCTACCTCTCTCTGTCACACACACATGATGCACAGCTATCTCTCCCTGTATCACACACACGATTCACAGCTATCTCTCCCTGTCACACACACACGATGCACAGCTACCTCTCACTGTCACACACGATGAACAGTAATCTCTCACTATCACACACACGATGCACAGCTATCTTTCCCTGTCACACACACACACACACGATGCACAGCTATCTCTCACTCCCTGACACACACACGATGCACAGCTATCTCTCCCTGTCACACACACACAATGCACAGCTATCTCTCCCTGTCACACACACACGATGCACACCTATCTCTCACTCCCTGACACACACAAACGATGCACAGCTATCTCTCACTGTCACACACACATGATGCACAGCTATCTCTCCCTGTCACACACACACACGATGCACAGCTATCTCTCCCTGTCACACACACACGATGCACAGCTATCTCTCCCTGTCACACACACACGATGCACAGCTATCTCTCCCTGTCACACATACACGATACACAGCTATCTCTCCCTGTCATACACACACGATGCGCAGCTATCTCTCCCTGTCACACACACGATGCACAGCTATCTCTCACTGTCACACACACACATACGATGCACAGCTATCTTTCACTGTCACACACACGATGCACAGCTATCTCTCACTGTCTCACACACACACACGATGCACAGCTTTCTCTCACTGTCACACACACAAACGATGCACAGCTATCTCACACTGTCACACACACACGATGCACAGCTATCTCACACTGTCACACACACACGATGCACAGCTCTCACTCCGCCACACACACACGATGCACAGCTATCTCTCCCTGTCATACACACACGATGCACAGCTATCTCTCCCTGTCACACACACACGCTGCACAGCTATCTCTCACTGTCTCACACACGATGCACAGTTATCTCTCACTCCGTCACACATGGGGCACAGCTATCTCTCACTCCCTGTCACACACAAGGCACAGCTATATCTCACTCCCTGTCACACACACGAGGCACAGCTATCTCTCACTCCCTGTCACACACGATGCACAGTCATCTCTCACTCCCTGTCACACACGAGGCACAGCTATCTCTCACTCCCTGTCACACATGAGGCACAGTTATCTCTCCCTCCCTGTCACACACGAGGCACAGTGATCTGTGCTGATTATTGAGTGACAGCTGCTCCGCCTGCAACAAAACTCTCTAATTAAACAGAAGCATCTGGCTCAGCGGAGAGATCCTCGGCCCCTCACCCATTGCCCCGGGGGGCGGCTCGGGGTACGTCAGGCACTGCCACCTGCCAATATGTAACACCAGCATCTAATATAGAGCAGGGCCGAGTATCATTCCTGCAGGGATTCCTCTTCTCGAGACTTAACCCCTTTTGTGATATACTGTAGAGGCCATGGTCCCATTGCGAACTTTAATGCGGGGTATGCCTGTGTTACTCAGGCCTGTTATCTTAGTCCCATTGCGTACGTTAATGCAGGGTATGCCTGTAGTTACTCAGGCCTGTTAGCTTAGTCCCATCGCGTACGTTAATGCGGGGTATGCCTGTAGTTACTCAGGCCTGTTAGCTTAGTCCCATTGCGTACGTTAATGCGGGGTATGCCTTTAGTAACTCAGGCCTGTTAGCTTTGTCCCATTGCGTACATTAATGCGGGGTATGCCTGTGTTACTCAGGCCTGTTAGCTTAGTCCCATTGTGTACGTTAATGCGGGGTATGCCTGTGTTACTCAGGCCTGTTAGCCTAGTCCCATTGCGTACGTTACTGCGGGGTATGCCTGTAGTTACTCAGGCCTGTTAGCTTAGTCCCATTGCGTACGTTAATGCGGGTGTGCCTGTAGTTACTCAGGCCTGAGAGAGAAAGAAGTAACCCCTGCCTCACCCCATAGTAACCCCTGCCTCACCCCATAGTAACCCCAGCCTCACCCCATATTAACTCCTGCCGCACCCCATAGTAACCCCTGCCTCACCCCATAGTAACCCCTGCCTCACCCCATAGTAACCCCTGCCTCACCCCATAGTAACCCCTGCCTCACCCCATATTAACCCCTGCCTCACCCCATATTAACCCCTGCCTCACCACATACTAACCCCTGCCTCACCCCATATTAACCCCTGCCTCACCCCATAGTAACCCCAGCCTCACCCCATAGTAACCCCTGCCTCACCCCATAGTAACCCCTGCCTCACACCTATAGTAACCCCTGCCGCACCCCATAGTAACCCCTGCCACACCCCATAGTAACCCCTGTCTCACCCCATAGTAACCCCTGCCTCACCCTATAGTAACTCCTGCCTCACACCATATTAACCCCTGCCTCACCCCATAGTAAGTGGCTTGACCTTTATTAGTGAGCCTGGTTACCCCCTCTCGGAACCACAGACTTAGAAATCGCCAGCTCATATACAGTGCATAAAATATATTTATATATATACCCTTATACACCATTTTAATAAAAAATATCACAAAATTCTTCTAAGTCTCTCGGGAAGAGTGAAAGACGCGCACGTTCATTTTCAGAGCTCCTAGACCTTCCTATAAGAAGTTAGCTAAAAAGTAGCTTCGAAAAACGCTAAGGTTAAGTTTCAGAGTTGCTTCTAATGTACCAAAGCTGGACTTAGACATAATTTCACTCTCACAACATTATGGCTGGTTGGAGACAGTCCGAACCACAAGTACCGGGTCCATGGTTCTGGCCGTATACTGGGGGGACGGGGACGACTCCCATTAACCCCTGACTATACCGGGGATACGCTTATCACAATGCCTTTCTGGTCTGTGCTGAAGCAGGGCATTCTGGCAGCCAAGTGGCTTGACCTTTATTAGTGAGCCTGGTATGTAATAATACTATCCTTATCCCTGTATGTACAGCGCCGCCATCACTGTCAGTGAGTAGAAAGTACTTTTCTCCACCCCTGTTATTGCCACAGACTTGCCCTTTACAGGGCGCCGCCGTCACTGTCAGTGCTATGTAGTACTATCCTTATCACTGTATCTACAGCGCCGCCGTCACTGTCACTGCTATGTAATAATACTATCCTTATCCCTGTATGTACAGTGCCGCCGTCACTGTCACTGCTATGCAATAATACTATCCTTATCTCTGTATGTACAGCGCCGCCGTCACTGTCAGTGCTATGTAATAATACTATACTTATCCCTGTATGTACAGCGCCACCGTCACTGTCAGTGCTATGTAATAATACTATCCTTATCCCTGTATGTACAGCGCCGCGGTCACTGTCAGTGCTATGTAATAATACTATTCTTATCCCTGTATGTACAGCGCCGCCGTCACTGTCAGTGCTATGTAATACTATCCTTATCCCTGTATGTACAGCGCCGCCGTCACTGTCAGTTCTATGTAATACTATCCTTATCCCTGTATGTACAGCGCCGCCGTCACTGTCACTGCTATGTAATAACACTATCCTTAACCCTGTATGTACAGCGCCGCCGTCACTGTCAGTGCTATGTAATAATAATATCCTTATCCCTGTATGTACAGCGCCGCCGTCACTGTCAGTGCTAAGTAATACTATCCTTATCCCTGTATGTACAGCGCCGCCGTCACTGTCAGTGCTGTGTAATACTATCCTTATCCCTGTATGTACAGCGTCGCCGTCACTGTCAGTGCTATGTAATACTATCCTTATCCCTGTATGTACAGCACCGCGTCACTGTCAGTGCTATGTAAAACTATCCTTATCCCTGTGTGTACAGCGCCGCCGTCACTGTCACTGCTATGTAATGATACTTTCCTTATCCCTGTATGTACAGCGCCGCCGTCACTGTCAGTGCTAGGCAATAATAATATCCTTATCCCTGTATGTACAGCGCCGCCGTCACTGTCAGTGCTATGTAATACTATCCTTATCCCTGTATGTACAGCGCCGCGTCACTGTCAGTGCTATGTAATACTATCCTTATCCCTGTGTGTACAGCGCCACCGTCACTGTCAGTGCTATGTAATAATACTATCCTTATCCCTGTATGTACAGCGCCACCGTCACTGTCAGTGCTATGTAATAATACTATCCTTATTCCTGTATGTATAGCGCCCCCTGTATGTACAGCGCCGCCGTCACTGTCAGTTCTATGTAATACTATCCTTATCCCTGTATGTACAGCGCCACGTCACTGTCAGTGCTATGTGATAATACTATCCTTATCCTTGTATGTACAGCGCCGCCGTCACTGTCAGTGCTATGTAATACAATCCTTAACCCTGTATGTACAGCGCCGCCGTCACTGTCAGTGCTGTGTAATACTATCCTTATCCCTGTATTTACAGCACCGCCGTCACTGTCAGTGCTATGTAATACTATCCTTATCCCTGTATGTACAGCGCCGCGTCACTGTCAGTGCTATGTAATACTATCCTTATCCCTGTGTGTACAGCGCCGCCGTCACTGTCAGTGCTATGTAATAATACTATCCTTATCCCTGTATGTACAGTGCCACCGTCACTGTCAGTGCTATGTAATAATACTATCCTTATCCCTGTATGTACAGCGCCACCGTCACTGTCAGTGCTATGTAATAATACTATCCTTATTCCTGTATGTACAGCGCCCCCTGTATGTACAGCGCCTCCGTCACTGTCAGTGCTATGTAATAATATTATCCTTATCCCTGTATGTACAGCGCCTCCGTCACTGTCAGTGCTATGTAATAATACTATCCTTATCCCTGTATGTACAGCGCTGCGGTCACTGTCAGTGCTATGTAATAATACTATTCTTATCCCTGTATGTACAGCGCCGCCGTCACTGTCAGTGCTATGTAATACTATCCTTATCCCTGTATGTACAGCGCCGCCGTCACTGTCAGTTCTATGTAATACTATCCTTATCCCTGTATGTACAGCGCCGCCGTCACTGTCACTGCTATGTAATAACACTATCCTTAACCCTGTATGTACAGCGCCGCCGTCACTGTCAGTGCTATGTAATAATAATATCCTTATCCCTGTATGTACAGCGCCGCCGTCACTGTCAGTGCTAAGTAATACTATCCTTATCCCTGTATGTACAGCGCCGCCGTCACTGTCAGTGCTGTGTAATACTATCCTTATCCCTGTATGTACAGCGTCGCCGTCACTGTCAGTGCTATGTAATACTATCCTTATCCCTGTATGTACAGCACCGCGTCACTGTCAGTGCTATGTAAAACTATCCTTATCCCTGTGTGTACAGCGCCGCCGTCACTGTCACTGCTATGTAATGATACTTTCCTTATCCCTGTATGTACAGCGCCGCCGTCACTGTCAGTGCTAGGCAATAATAATATCCTTATCCCTGTATGTACAGCGCCGCCGTCACTGTCAGTGCTATGTAATACTATCCTTATCCCTGTATGTACAGCGCCGCGTCACTGTCAGTGCTATGTAATACTATCCTTATCCCTGTGTGTACAGCGCCACCGTCACTGTCAGTGCTATGTAATAATACTATCCTTATCCCTGTATGTACAGCGCCACCGTCACTGTCAGTGCTATGTAATAATACTATCCTTATTCCTGTATGTATAGCGCCCCCTGTATGTACAGCGCCGCCGTCACTGTCAGTTCTATGTAATACTATCCTTATCCCTGTATGTACAGCGCCACGTCACTGTCAGTGCTATGTGATAATACTATCCTTATCCTTGTATGTACAGCGCCGCCGTCACTGTCAGTGCTATGTAATACAATCCTTAACCCTGTATGTACAGCGCCGCCGTCACTGTCAGTGCTGTGTAATACTATCCTTATCCCTGTATTTACAGCACCGCCGTCACTGTCAGTGCTATGTAATACTATCCTTATCCCTGTATGTACAGCGCCGCGTCACTGTCAGTGCTATGTAATACTATCCTTATCCCTGTGTGTACAGCGCCGCCGTCACTGTCAGTGCTATGTAATAATACTATCCTTATCCCTGTATGTACAGTGCCACCGTCACGGTCAGTGCTATGTAATAATACTATCCTTATCCCTGTATGTACAGCGCCACCGTCACTGTCAGTGCTATGTAATAATACTATCCTTATTCCTGTATGTACAGCGCCCCCTGTATGTACAGCGCCTCCGTCACTGTCAGTGCTATGTAATAATATTATCCTTATCCCTGTATGTACAGCGCCTCCGTCACTGTCAGTGCTATGTAATAATACTATCCTTATCCCTGTATGTACAGCGCTGCGGTCACTGTCAGTGCTATGTAATAATACTATTCTTATCCCTGTATGTACAGCGCCGCCGTCACTGTCAGTGCTATGTAATACTATCCTTATCCCTGTATGTACAGCGCCGCCGTCACTGTCAGTTCTATGTAATACTATCCTTATCCCTGTATGTACAGCGCCGCCGTCACTGTCACTGCTATGTAATTACACTATCCTTAACCCTGTATGTACAGCGCCGCCATCACTGTCAGTGCTATGTAATAATAATATCCTTATCCCTGTATGTACAGCGCCGCCGTCACTGTCAGTGCTAAGTAATACTATCCTTATCCCTGTATGTACAGCGCCGCCGTCACTGTCAGTGCTGTGTAATACTATCCTTATCCCTGTATGTACAGCGTCGCCGTCACTGTCAGTGCTATGTAATACTATCCTTATCCCTGTATGTACAGCACCGCGTCACTGTCAGTGCTATGTAAAAATATCCTTATCCCTGTGTGTACAGCGCCTCCGTCACTGTCACTGCTATGTAATGATACTTTCCTTATCCCTGTATGTACAGCGCCGCCGTCACTGTCAGTGCTATGCAATAATAATATCCTTATCCCTGTATGTACAGCGTCGCCGTCACTGTCAGTGCTATGTAATACTATCCTTATCCCTGTATGTACAGCGCCGCGTCACTGTCAGTGCTATGTAATACTATCCTTATCCCTGTGTGTACAGCGCCGCCGTCACTGTCAGTGCTATGTAATAATACTATCCTTATCCCTGTATGTACAGTGCCACCGTCACTGTCAGTGCTATGTAATAATACTATCCTTAACCCTGTATGTACAGCGCCACCGTCACTGTCAGTGCTATGTAATAATACTATCCTTATTCCTGTATGTACAGCGCCCCCTGTATGTACAGCGCCTCCGTCACTGTCAGTGCTATGTAATAATATTATCCTTATCCCTGTATGTACAGCGCTGCCGTCACTGACAGTGCTATGTAATACTATCCCTATCCCTGTAGGTACAGCGCCGCCGTCACTGTTACTGCTATGTAATAATACTATCCTTATCCCTGTATGTACAGCGCCGCCGTCACTGTCAGTGCTATGTAATAATAATATCCTTATATCTGTATGTACAGCGCCGCCGTCACTGTCAGTGCTATGTAATACTATCCTTATCCCTGTATGTACAATTACATAGCACTGACAGTAACGGCGGTGTTGAACATACAGGGATAAGAATAGTATTATTACATTGCACTGACAGTGACCGCGGCGCTGTACATACAGGGATAAGGATAGTATTTTAACATAGCACTGACAGTGACGGTGGCGCTGTACATACAGGGATAAGTATAGTATTATTACATAGCACTGACAGTGACGGCGGCGCTGTACATACAGAGATAAGGATAGTATTATTGCATAGCAGTGACAGTGACGGTGGCACTGTACATACAGGGATAAGGATAGTATTATTACATAGCAGTGACAGTGACGGCGGCACTGTAGATACAGGGATAAGGATAGTATTACATAGCACTGACAGTGATGGCGGCGACCTGTAAAGAGCAAATCTGTGGCAATAACAGGGGTGGAGAAAAGTACTTTCAACCCACTGACAGTGATGGCGGCGCTGTACATACAGGGATAAGGATAGTATTATTACATAGCACTGACAGTGACGGCGGCGCTGTACATACAGGGATAAGGATAGTATTATTACATAGCAGTGACAGCGCCGCCGTCACTGTCAGTGCTATGTAATAATACTATCTTTCCCTGTATGTACAGCGCCGCCGTCACTGTCAGTGCTATGTAATAATACTATCCTTATCCCTGTATGTACAGCGCCGCCGTCACTGTCAGTGCTATGTAATAATACTATCCTTATCCCTGTATGTACAGCGCCGCCGTCACTGTCAGTGCTATGTAATAATACTATCCTTATCCCTGTATGTACAGCGCCGCCGTCACTGTCAGTGCTATGTAATAATACTATCCTTATCGCTGTATGTACAGCGCCGCCGTCACTGTAAGTGCTATGTAATAATACTATCCTTATCCCTGTATGTACAGCGCCGCCATCACTGTCAGTGAGTAGAAAGTACTTTTCTCCACCCCTGTTATTGCCACAGACTTGCCCTTTACAGGGCGCCGCCGTCACTGTCAGTGCTATGTAGTACTATCCTTATCACTGTATCTACAGCGCCGCCGTCACTGTCACTGCTATGTAATAATACTATCCTTATCCCTGTATGTACAGTGCCGCCGTCACTGTCACTGCTATGCAATAATACTATCCTTATCTCTGTATGTACAGCGCCGCCGTCACTGTCAGTGCTATGTAATAATACTATACTTATCCCTGTATGTACAGCGCCACCGTCACTGTCAGTGCTATGTAATAATACTATCCTTATCCCTGTATGTACAGCGCCGCGGTCACTGTCAGTGCTATGTAATAATACTATTCTTATCCCTGTATGTACAGCGCCGCCGTCACTGTCAGTGCTATGTAATACTATCCTTATCCCTGTATGTACAGCGCCGCCGTCACTGTCAGTTCTATGTAATACTATCCTTATCCCTGTATGTACAGCGCCGCCGTCACTGTCACTGCTATGTAATAACACTATCCTTAACCCTGTATGTACAGCACCGCCGTCACTGTCAGTGCTATGTAATAATAATATCCTTATCCCTGTATGTACAGCGCCGCCGTCACTGTCAGTGCTAAGTAATACTATCCTTATCCCTGTATGTACAGCGCCGCCGTCACTGTCAGTGCTGTGTAATACTATCCTTATCCCTGTATGTACAGCGTCGCCGTCACTGTCAGTGCTATGTAATACTATCCTTATCCCTGTATGTACAGCACCGCGTCACTGTCAGTGCTATGTAAAACTATCCTTATCCCTGTGTGTACAGCGCCGCCGTCACTGTCACTGCTATGTAATGATACTTTCCTTATCCCTGTATGTACAGCGCCGCCGTCACTGTCAGTGCTAGGCAATAATAATATCCTTATCCCTGTATGTACAGCGCCGCCGTCACTGTCAGTGCTATGTAATACTATCCTTATCCCTGTATGTACAGCGCCGCGTCACTGTCAGTGCTATGTAATACTATCCTTATCCCTGTGTGTACAGCGCCACCGTCACTGTCAGTGCTATGTAATAATACTATCCTTATCCCTGTATGTACAGCGCCACCGTCACTGTCAGTGCTATGTAATAATACTATCCTTATTCCTGTATGTATAGCGCCCCCTGTATGTACAGCGCCGCCGTCACTGTCAGTTCTATGTAATACTATCCTTATCCCTGTATGTACAGCGCCACGTCACTGTCAGTGCTATGTGATAATACTATCCTTATCCTTGTATGTACAGCGCCGCCGTCACTGTCAGTGCTATGTAATACAATCCTTAACCCTGTATGTACAGCGCCGCCGTCACTGTCAGTGCTGTGTAATACTATCCTTATCCCTGTATTTACAGCACCGCCGTCACTGTCAGTGCTATGTAATACTATCCTTATCCCTGTATGTACAGCGCCGCGTCACTGTCAGTGCTATGTAATACTATCCTTATCCCTGTGTGTACAGCGCCGCCGTCACTGTCAGTGCTATGTAATAATACTATCCTTATCCCTGTATGTACAGTGCCACCGTCACTGTCAGTGCTATGTAATAATACTATCCTTATCCCTGTATGTACAGCGCCACCGTCACTGTCAGTGCTATGTAATAATACTATCCTTATTCCTGTATGTACAGCGCCCCCTGTATGTACAGCGCCTCCGTCACTGTCAGTGCTATGTAATAATATTATCCTTATCCCTGTATGTACAGCGCCTCCGTCACTGTCAGTGCTATGTAATAATACTATCCTTATCCCTGTATGTACAGCGCTGCGGTCACTGTCAGTGCTATGTAATAATACTATTCTTATCCCTGTATGTACAGCGCCGCCGTCACTGTCAGTGCTATGTAATACTATCCTTATCCCTGTATGTACAGCGCCGCCGTCACTGTCAGTTCTATGTAATACTATCCTTATCCCTGTATGTACAGCGCCGCCGTCACTGTCACTGCTATGTAATAACACTATCCTTAACCCTGTATGTACAGCGCCGCCGTCACTGTCAGTGCTATGTAATAATAATATCCTTATCCCTGTATGTACAGCGCCGCCGTCACTGTCAGTGCTAAGTAATACTATCCTTATCCCTGTATGTACAGCGCCGCCGTCACTGTCAGTGCTGTGTAATACTATCCTTATCCCTGTATGTACAGCGTCGCCGTCACTGTCAGTGCTATGTAATACTATCCTTATCCCTGTATGTACAGCACCGCGTCACTGTCAGTGCTATGTAAAACTATCCTTATCCCTGTGTGTACAGCGCCGCCGTCACTGTCACTGCTATGTAATGATACTTTCCTTATCCCTGTATGTACAGCGCCGCCGTCACTGTCAGTGCTAGGCAATAATAATATCCTTATCCCTGTATGTACAGCGCCGCCGTCACTGTCAGTGCTATGTAATACTATCCTTATCCCTGTATGTACAGCGCCGCGTCACTGTCAGTGCTATGTAATACTATCCTTATCCCTGTGTGTACAGCGCCACCGTCACTGTCAGTGCTATGTAATAATACTATCCTTATCCCTGTATGTACAGCGCCACCGTCACTGTCAGTGCTATGTAATAATACTATCCTTATTCCTGTATGTATAGCGCCCCCTGTATGTACAGCGCCGCCGTCACTGTCAGTTCTATGTAATACTATCCTTATCCCTGTATGTACAGCGCCACGTCACTGTCAGTGCTATGTGATAATACTATCCTTATCCTTGTATGTACAGCGCCGCCGTCACTGTCAGTGCTATGTAATACAATCCTTAACCCTGTATGTACAGCGCCGCCGTCACTGTCAGTGCTGTGTAATACTATCCTTATCCCTGTATTTACAGCACCGCCGTCACTGTCAGTGCTATGTAATACTATCCTTATCCCTGTATGTACAGCGCCGCGTCACTGTCAGTGCTATGTAATACTATCCTTATCCCTGTGTGTACAGCGCCGCCGTCACTGTCAGTGCTATGTAATAATACTATCCTTATCCCTGTATGTACAGTGCCACCGTCACGGTCAGTGCTATGTAATAATACTATCCTTATCCCTGTATGTACAGCGCCACCGTCACTGTCAGTGCTATGTAATAATACTATCCTTATTCCTGTATGTACAGCGCCCCCTGTATGTACAGCGCCTCTGTCACTGTCAGTGCTATGTAATAATATTATCCTTATCCCTGTATGTACAGCGCCTCCGTCACTGTCAGTGCTATGTAATAATACTATCCTTATCCCTGTATGTACAGCGCTGCGGTCACTGTCAGTGCTATGTAATAATACTATTCTTATCCCTGTATGTACAGCGCCGCCGTCACTGTCAGTGCTATGTAATACTATCCTTATCCCTGTATGTACAGCGCCGCCGTCACTGTCAGTTCTATGTAATACTATCCTTATCCCTGTATGTACAGCGCCGCCGTCACTGTCACTGCTATGTAATTACACTATCCTTAACCCTGTATGTACAGCGCCGCCATCACTGTCAGTGCTATGTAATAATAATATCCTTATCCCTGTATGTACAGCGCCGCCGTCACTGTCAGTGCTAAGTAATACTATCCTTATCCCTGTATGTACAGCGCCGCCGTCACTGTCAGTGCTGTGTAATACTATCCTTATCCCTGTATGTACAGCGTCGCCGTCACTGTCAGTGCTATGTAATACTATCCTTATCCCTGTATGTACAGCACCGCGTCACTGTCAGTGCTATGTAAAAATATCCTTATCCCTGTGTGTACAGCGCCTCCGTCACTGTCACTGCTATGTAATGATACTTTCCTTATCCCTGTATGTACAGCGCCGCCGTCACTGTCAGTGCTATGCAATAATAATATCCTTATCCCTGTATGTACAGCGCCGCCGTCACTGTCAGTGCTATGTAATACTATCCTTATCCCTGTATGTACAGCGCCGCGTCACTGTCAGTGCTATGTAATACTATCCTTATCCCTGTGTGTACAGCGCCGCCGTCACTGTCAGTGCTATGTAATAATACTATCCTTATCCCTGTATGTACAGTGCCACCGTCACTGTCAGTGCTATGTAATAATACTATCCTTATCCCTGTATGTACAGCGCCACCGTCACTGTCAGTGCTATGTAATAATACTATCCTTATTCCTGTATGTACAGCGCCCCCTGTATGTACAGCGCCTCCGTCACTGTCAGTGCTATGTAATAATATTATCCTTATCCCTGTATGTACAGCGCTGCCGTCACTGACAGTGCTATGTAATACTATCCCTATCCCTGTATGTACAGCGCCGCCGTCACTGTTACTGCTATGTAATAATACTATCCTTATCCCTGTATGTACAGCGCCGCCGTCACTGTCAGTGCTATGTAATAATAATATCCTTATATCTGTATGTACAGCGCCGCCGTCACTGTCAGTGCTATGTAATACTATCCTTATCCCTGTATGTACAATTACATAGCACTGACAGTAACGGCGGTGTTGAACATACAGGGATAAGAATAGTATTATTACATTGCACTGACAGTGACCGCGGCGCTGTACATACAGGGATAAGGATAGTATTTTAACATAGCACTGACAGTGACGGTGGCGCTGTACATACAGGGATAAGTATAGTATTATTACATAGCACTGACAGTGACGGCGGCGCTGTACATACAGAGATAAGGATAGTATTATTGCATAGCAGTGACAGTGACGGTGGCACTGTACATACAGGGATAAGGATAGTATTATTACATAGCAGTGACAGTGACGGCGGCACTGTAGATACAGGGATAAGGATAGTATTACATAGCACTGACAGTGATGGCGGCGACCTGTAAAGAGCAAATCTGTGGCAATAACAGGGGTGGAGAAAAGTACTTTCAACCCACTGACAGTGATGGCGGCGCTGTACATACAGGGATAAGGATAGTATTATTACATAGCACTGACAGTGACGGCGGCGCTGTACATACAGGGATAAGGATAGTATTATTACATAGCAGTGACAGCGCCGCCGTCACTGTCAGTGCTATGTAATAATACTATCTTTCCCTGTATGTACAGCGCCGCCGTCACTGTCAGTGCTATGTAATAATACTATCCTTATCCCTGTATGTACAGCGCCGCCGTCACTGTCAGTGCTATGTAATAATACTATCCTTATCCCTGTATGTACAGCGCCGCCGTCACTGTCAGTGCTATGTAATAATACTATCCTTATCCCTGTATGTACAGCGCCGCCGTCACTGTCAGTGCTATGTAATAATACTATCCTTATCGCTGTATGTACAGCGCCGCCGTCACTGTAAGTGCTATGTAATAATACTATCCTTATCCCTGTGTGTACAGCGCCGCCGTCACTGTCAGTGCTATGTAATAATACTATTCTTATCCCTGTATGTACAGTACCCCCGTCACTGTCAGTTCTATGTATTACTATCCTTATCCCTGTATGTACAGCGCCGCCGTCACAGTCACTGCTATGTAATAATACTATCCTTATCCCTGTATGTACAGCGCCGCCGTCACTGTCAGTGCTATGCAATAATAATATCCTTATCCCTTTGTGTACAGCGCCGCCGTCACTGTCAGTGCTATGTAATACTATCCTTATCCCTGTATGTACAGCGCCGCCGTCACTGTCAGTGCTGTGTAATACTATCCTTATCCTTGTATGTACAGCACTGCCGTCACTGTCAGTGCTATGTAATACTATCCTTATCCCTGTATGTACAGCGCCGCCGTCACTGTCAGTGCTATGTAATACTATCCTTATCCCTGTGTGTACAGCGCCGCCGTCACTGTCAGTGCTATGTAATAATACTATCCTTATCCCTGTATGTACAGTTCCACCATCACTGTCAGTGCTATGTAATAATACTATCCTTATCCCTGTATGTACAGCGCCACCGTCACTGTCAGTGCTATGTAATAATACTATCCTTATTCCTGTATGTACAGCGCCGCCGTCACTGTCAGTGCTATGTAATAATACAATCCTTATCCCTGTATGTACAGCGCCGCCGTCACTGTCAGTGCTATGTAATAATACTATCCTTATCCCTGTATGTACAGCGCCGCCGTCACTGTCAGTGCTATGTAATACTATCCTTATCCCTGTATGTACAGCACCGCCGTCACTGTCAGTTCTATGTAATACTATCCTTATCCCTGTGTGTACAGCGCCACCGTCACTGTCAGTGCTATGTAATAATACTATCCTTATCCCTGTATGTACAGCGCCACCGTCACTGTCAGTGCTATGTAATAATACTATCCTTATTCCTGTATGTATACCGCCCCCTGTATGTACAGCGCCGCCGTCACTGTCAGTTCTATGTAATACTATCCTTATCCCTGTATGTACAGCGCCACGTCACTGTCAGTGCTATGTGATAATACTATCCTTATCCTTGTATGTACAGCGCCGCCGTCACTGTCAGTGCTATGTAATACAATCCTTAACCCTGTATGTACAGCGCCGCCGTCACTGTCAGTGCTGTGTAATACTATCCTTATCCCTGTATTTACAGCACCGCCGTCACTGTCAGTGCTATGTAATACTATCCTTATCCCTGTATGTACAGCGCCGCGTCACTGTCAGTGCTATGTAATACTATCCTTATCCCTGTGTGTACAGCGCCGCCGTCACTGTCAGTGCTATGTAATAATACTATCCTTATCCCTGTATGTACAGTGCCACCGTCACTGTCAGTGCTATGTAATAATACTATCCTTATCCCTGTATGTACAGCGCCACCGTCACTGTCAGTGCTATGTAATAATACTATCCTTATTCCTGTATGTACAGCGCCCCCTGTATGTACAGCGCCTCCGTCACTGTCAGTGCTATGTAATAATATTACTCTTATCCCTGTATGTACAGCGCCTCCGTCACTGTCAGTGCTATGTAATAATACTATCCTTATCCCTGTATGTACAGCGCTGCGGTCACTGTCAGTGCTATGTAATAATACTATTCTTATCCCTGTATGTACAGCGCCGCCGTCACTGTCAGTGCTATGTAATACTATCCTTATCCCTGTATGTACAGCGCCGCCGTCACTGTCAGTTCTATGTAATACTATCCTTATCCCTGTATGTACAGCGCCGCCGTCACTGTCACTGCTATGTAATAACACTATCCTTAACCCTGTATGTACAGCGCCGCCGTCACTGTCAGTGCTATGTAATAATAATATCCTTATCCCTGTATGTACAGCGCCGCCGTCACTGTCAGTGCTAAGTAATACTATCCTTATCCCTGTATGTACAGCGCCGCCGTCACTGTCAGTGCTGTGTAATACTATCCTTATCCCTGTATGTACAGCGTCGCCGTCACTGTCAGTGCTATGTAATACTATCCTTATCCCTGTATGTACAGCACCGCGTCACTGTCAGTGCTATGTAAAACTATCCTTATCCCTGTGTGTACAGCGCCGCCGTCACTGTCACTGCTATGTAATGATACTTTCCTTATCCCTGTATGTACAGCGCCGCCGTCACTGTCAGTGCTAGGCAATAATAATATCCTTATCCCTGTATGTACAGCGCCGCCGTCACTGTCAGTGCTATGTAATACTATCCTTATCCCTGTATGTACAGCGCCGCGTCACTGTCAGTGCTATGTAATACTATCCTTATCCCTGTGTGTACAGCGCCACCGTCACTGTCAGTGCTATGTAATAATACTATCCTTATCCCTGTATGTACAGCGCCACCGTCACTGTCAGTGCTATGTAATAATACTATCCTTATTCCTGTATGTATAGCGCCCCCTGTATGTACAGCGCCGCCGTCACTGTCAGTTCTATGTAATACTATCCTTATCCCTGTATGTACAGCGCCACGTCACTGTCAGTGCTATGTGATAATACTATCCTTATCCTTGTATGTACAGCGCCGCCGTCACTGTCAGTGCTATGTAATACAATCCTTAACCCTGTATGTACAGCGCCGCCGTCACTGTCAGTGCTGTGTAATACTATCCTTATCCCTGTATTTACAGCACCGCCGTCACTGTCAGTGCTATGTAATACTATCCTTATCCCTGTATGTACAGCGCCGCGTCACTGTCAGTGCTATGTAATACTATCCTTATCCCTGTGTGTACAGCGCCGCCGTCACTGTCAGTGCTATGTAATAATACTATCCTTATCCCTGTATGTACAGTGCCACCGTCACGGTCAGTGCTATGTAATAATACTATCCTTATCCCTGTATGTACAGCGCCACCGTCACTGTCAGTGCTATGTAATAATACTATCCTTATTCCTGTATGTACAGCGCCCCCTGTATGTACAGCGCCTCCGTCACTGTCAGTGCTATGTAATAATATTATCCTTATCCCTGTTTGTACAGCGCCTCCGTCACTGTCAGTGCTATGTAATAATACTATCCTTATCCCTGTATGTACAGCGCTGCGGTCACTGTCAGTGCTATGTAATAATACTATTCTTATCCCTGTATGTACAGCGCCGCCGTCACTGTCAGTGCTATGTAATACTATCCTTATCCCTGTATGTACAGCGCCGCCGTCACTGTCAGTTCTATGTAATACTATCCTTATCCCTGTATGTACAGCGCCGCCGTCACTGTCACTGCTATGTAATTACACTATCCTTAACCCTGTATGTACAGCGCCGCCATCACTGTCAGTGCTATGTAATAATAATATCCTTATCCCTGTATGTACAGCGCCGCCGTCACTGTCAGTGCTAAGTAATACTATCCTTATCCCTGTATGTACAGCGCCGCCGTCACTGTCAGTGCTGTGTAATACTATCCTTATCCCTGTATGTACAGCGTCGCCGTCACTGTCAGTGCTATGTAATACTATCCTTATCCCTGTATGTACAGCACCGCGTCACTGTCAGTGCTATGTAAAAATATCCTTATCCCTGTGTGTACAGCGCCTCCGTCACTGTCACTGCTATGTAATGATACTTTCCTTATCCCTGTATGTACAGCGCCGCCGTCACTGTCAGTGCTATGCAATAATAATATCCTTATCCCTGTATGTACAGCGCCGCCGTCACTGTCAGTGCTATGTAATACTATCCTTATCCCTGTATGTACAGCGCCGCGTCACTGTCAGTGCTATGTAATACTATCCTTATCCCTGTGTGTACAGCGCCGCCGTCACTGTCAGTGCTATGTAATAATACTATCCTTATCCCTGTATGTACAGTGCCACCGTCACTGTAAGTGCTATGTAATAATACTATCCTTATCCCTGTATGTACAGCGCCACCGTCACTGTCAGTGCTATGTAATAATACTATCCTTATTCCTGTATGTACAGCGCCCCCTGTATGTACAGCGCCGCCGTCACTGTCAGTTCTATGTAATACTATCCTTATCCCTGTATGTACAGCGCCGCCGTCACTGTCACTGCTATGTAATAATACTATCCTTATCCTTGTATGTACAGCGCCGCCGTCACTGTCAGTGCTATGCGAATAATAATATCCTTATCCCTGTATGTACAGCGCCGCCGTCACTGTCAGTGCTATGTAATACTATCCTTATCCCTGTATGTACAGCGCCGCCGTCACTGTCAGTGCTGTGTAATACTATCCTTATCCCTGTATTTACAGCACCGCCGTCACTGTCAGTGCTATGTAATACTATCCTTTTCCCTGTATGTACAGCGCCGCGTCACTGTCAGTGCTATGTAATACTATCCTTATCCCTGTGTGTACAGCGCCGCCGTCACTGTCAGTGCTATGTAATAATACTATCCTTATCCCTGTATGTACAGTGCCACCGTCACTGTCAGTGCTATGTAATAATACTATCCTTATCCCTGTATGTACAGCGCCACCGTCACTGTCAGTGCTATGTAATAATACTATCCTTATTCCTGTATGTACAGCGCCCCCTGTATGTACAGCGCCTCCGTCACTGTCAGTGCTATGTAATAATATTATCCTTATCCCTGTATGTACAGCGCTGCCGTCACTGACAGTGCTATGTAATACTATCCCTATCCCTGTATGTACAGCGCCGCCGTCACTGTTACTGCTATGTAATAATACTATCCTTATCCCTGTATGTACAGCGCCGCCGTCACTGTCAGTGCTATGTAATAATAATATCCTTATATCTGTATGTACAGCGCCGCCGTCACTGTCAGTGCTATGTAATACTATCCTTATCCCTGTATGTACAATTACATAGCACTGACAGTAACGGCGGTGTTGAACATACAGGGATAAGAATAGTATTATTACATTGCACTGACAGTGACCGCGGCGCTGTACATACAGGGATAAGGATAGTATTTTAACATAGCACTGACAGTGACGGTGGCGCTGTACATACAGGGATAAGTATAGTATTATTACATAGCACTGACAGTGACGGCGGCGCTGTACATACAGAGATAAGGATAGTATTATTGCATAGCAGTGACAGTGACGGTGGCACTGTACATACAGGGATAAGGATAGTATTATTACATAGCAGTGACAGTGACGGCGGCACTGTAGATACAGGGATAAGGATAGTATTACATAGCACTGACAGTGATGGCGGCGACCTGTAAAGAGCAAATCTGTGGCAATAACAGGGGTGGAGAAAAGTACTTTCAACCCACTGACAGTGATGGCGGCGCTGTACATACAGGGATAAGGATAGTATTATTACATAGCACTGACAGTGACGGCGGCGCTGTACATACAGGGATAAGGATAGTATTATTACATAGCAGTGACAGCGCCGCCGTCACTGTCAGTGCTATGTAATAATACTATCTTTCCCTGTATGTACAGCGCCGCCGTCACTGTCAGTGCTATGTAATAATACTATCCTTATCCCTGTATGTACAGCGCCGCCGTCACTGTCAGTGCTATGTAATAATACTATCCTTATCCCTGGATGTACAGCGCCGCCGTCACTGTCAGTGCTATGTAATAATACTATCCTTATCCCTGTATGTACAGCGCCGCCGTCACTGTCAGTGCTATGTAATAATACTATCCTTATCGCTGTATGTACAGCGCCGCCGTCACTGTAAGTGCTATGTAATAATACTATCCTTATCCCTGTGTGTACAGCGCCGCCGTCACTGTCAGTGCTATGTAATAATACTATCCTTATCCCTGTATGTACAGTACCCCCGTCACTGTCAGTTCTATGTATTACTATCCTTATCCCTGTATGTACAGCGCCGCCGTCACAGTCACTGCTATGTAATAATACTATCCTTATCCCTGTATGTACAGCGCCGCCGTCACTGTCAGTGCTATGCAATAATAATATCCTTATCCCTTTGTGTACAGCGCCGCCGTCACTGTCAGTGCTATGTAATACTATCCTTATCCCTGTATGTACAGCGCCGCCGTCACTGTCAGTGCTGTGTAATACTATCCTTATCCTTGTATGTACAGCACTGCCGTCACTGTCAGTGCTATGTAATACTATCCTTATCCCTGTATGTACAGCGCCGCCGTCACTGTCAGTGCTATGTAATACTATCCTTATCCCTGTGTGTACAGCGCCGCCGTCACTGTCAGTGCTATGTAATAATACTATCCTTATCCCTGTATGTACAGTTCCACCATCACTGTCAGTGCTATGTAATAATACTATCCTTATCCCTGTATGTACAGCGCCACCGTCACTGTCAGTGCTATGTAATAATACTATCCTTATTCCTGTATGTACAGCGCCGCCGTCACTGTCAGTGCTATGTAATAATACAATCCTTATCCCTGTATGTACAGCGCCGCCGTCACTGTCAGTGCTATGTAATAATACTATCCTTATCCCTGTATGTACAGCGCCGCCGTCACTGTCAGTGCTATGTAATACTATCCTTATCCCTGTATGTACAGCACCGCCGTCACTGTCAGTTCTATGTAATACTATCCCTATCCCTGTACGTACAATTACATAGCACTGACAGTAATGGCGGCGTTGTACATACAGGGATAAGAATAGTATTATTACATAGCACTGACAGTGACCGTGGCGCTGTACATACAGGGATAAGGATAGTATTATTACATAGCACTGACAGTGACGGTGGCGCTGTACATACAGGGATAAGTATAGTATTATTACATAGCACTGACAGTGACGGCGGCGCTGTACATACAGAGATAAGGATAGTATTATTGCATAGCAGTGACAGTGACGGCGGCACTGTACATACAGGTATAAGGATAGTATTATTACATAGCAGTGAATTTGACGGCGGCGCTGTAGATACAGGGATAAGGATAGTATTACATAGCACTGACAGTGACGGCGGCGCCCTGTAAAGGGCAAGTCTGTGGCAATAACAGGGGTGGAGAAAAGTACTTTATACTCACTGACAGTGATGGTGGCGCTGTACATACAGGGATAAGGATAGTATTATTACATAGCACTGACAGTGACGGCGGTGCTGTACATACAGGGATAAGTGCCGCCGTCACTGTCAGTACTGTCTTATATATCCTATCCTTATCCCTGTATGTACAGCGCCGCTGTCACTGTCAGTGCTATGTAATACTATCCTTATCCCTGTATGTACAGCGCCGCCGTCACTGTCAGTGCTGTGTAATACTATCCTTATCCTTGTATGTACAGCACTGCCGTCACTGTCAGTGCTATGTAATACTATCCTTATCCCTGTATGTACAGCGCCGCCGTCACTGTCAGTGCTATGTAATACTATCCTTATCCCTGTGTGTACAGCGCCGCCGTCACTGTCAGTGCTATGTAATAATACTATCCTTATCCCTGTATGTACAGTTCCACCATCACTGTCAGTGCTATGTAATAATACTATCCTTATCCCTGTATGTACAGCGCCACCGTCACTGTCAGTGCTATGTAATAATACTATCCTTATTCCTGTATATACAGCGCCGCCGTCACTGTCAGTGCTATGTAATAATACAATCCTTATCCCTGTATGTACAGCGCCGCCGTCACTGTCAGTGCTATGTAATAATACTATCCTTATCCCTGTATGTACAGCGCCGCCGTCACTGTCAGTGCTATGTAATACTATCCTTATCCCTGTATGTACAGCACCGCCGTCACTGTCAGTTCTATGTAATACTATCCCTATCCCTGTACGTACAATTACATAGCACTGACAGTAATGGCGGCGTTGTACATACAGGGATAAGAATAGTATTATTACATAGCACTGACAGTGACCGTGGCGCTGTACATACAGGGATAAGGATAGTATTATTACATAGCACTGACAGTGACGGTGGCGCTGTACATACAGGGATAAGTATAGTATTATTACATAGCACTGACAGTGACGGCGGCGCTGTACATACAGAGATAAGGATAGTATTATTGCATAGCAGTGACAGTGACGGCGGCACTGTACATACAGGTATAAGGATAGTATTATTACATAGCAGTGAATTTGACGGCGGCGCTGTAGATACAGGGATAAGGATAGTATTACATAGCACTGACAGTGACGGCGGCGCCCTGTAAAGGGCAAGTCTGTGGCAATAACAGGGGTGGAGAAAAGTACTTTATACTCACTGACATTGATGGTGGCGCTGTACATACAGGGATAAGGATAGTATTATTACATAGCACTGACAGTGACGGCGGTGCTGTACATACAGGGATAAGTGCCGCCGTCACTGTCAGTACTGTCTTATATATCCTATCCTTATCCCTGTATGTACAGCGCCGCTGTCACTGTCAGTGCTATGTAATAATGCTATCCTTAACCCTGTATGTGCAGCGCCGCCGTCACTGTCAGTGCTGTGCAATAATACTATTCTTATCCCCGTATGTACAGCCCCGCCGTCACTGTCAGTGCTATGTAATACTATCCTTATCCCTGTGTGTACAGCGCCGCCGTCACTGTCAGTGCTATGTAATAATACTATCCTTATCCCTGTATGTACAGCGCCACCGTCACTGTCAGTGCTATGTAATAATACTATCCTTATTCCTGTATGTACAGCGCCCCCTGTATGTACAGCGCCTCCGTCACTGTCAGTGCTATGTAATAATATTATCCTTATCCCTGTATGTACAGCGCTGCCGTCACTGACAGTGCTATGTAATACTATCCTTATCCCTGTATGTACAGCGCCGAAGTCACTGTTACTGCTATGTAATAATACTATCCTTATCCCTGTATGTACAGCGCCGCCGTCACTGTCAGTGCTATGTAATAATAATATCCTTATATCTGTATGTACAGCGCCGCCGTCACTGTCAGTGCTATGTAATACTATCCTTATCCCTGTACGTACAATTACATAGCACTGACAGTAACGGCGGTGTTGAACATACAGGGATAAGAATAGTATTATTACATTGCACTGACAGTGACCGCGGCGCTGTACATACAGGGATAAGGATAGTATTTTAACATAGCACTGACAGTGACGGCGGCGCTGTACATACAGAGATAAGGATAGTATTATTGCATAGCAGTGACAGTGACGGCAGCACTGTACATACAGGGATAAGGATAGTATTATTACATAGCAGTGACAGTGATGGCGGCGCTGTAGATACAGGGATAAGGATAGTATTACATAGCACTGACAGTGATGGCGGCGACCTGTAAAGAGCAAATCTGTGGCAATAACAGGGGTGGAGAAAAGTACTTTCTACCCACTGACAGTGATGGCGGCGCTGTACATACAGGGATAAGGATAGTATTATTACATTGCAGTGACAGCGCCGCCGTCACTGTCAGTGCTATGTAATAATACTATCTTTCCCTGTATGTACAGCGCCGCCGTCACTGTCAGTGCTATGTAATAATACTATCCTTATCCCTGTATGTACAGCGCCGCCGTCACTGTCAGTGCTATGTAATAATACTATCCTTATCCCTGTATGTACAGCGCCGCCGTCACTGTCAGTGCTATGTAATAATACTATCCTTATCCCTGTATGTACAGCGCCGCCATCACTGTCAGTGCTATGTAATAATACTATTCTTATCCCTGTATGTACAGCGCCGCCGTCACTGTCAGTGCTATGCAATAATACTATTCTTATCCCTGTATGTACAACGCCGCCATCACTGTCAGTGCTATGTAATAATACTATCCTTATCCCTGTATGTACAGCGCCGCCGTCACTGTCAGTGCTATGTAATAATACTATCCTTATCGCTGTATGTACAGCGCCGCCGTCACTGTAAGTGCTATGTAATAATACTATCCTTATCCCTGTGTGTACAGCGCCGCCGTCACTGTCAGTGCTATGTAATAATACTATCCTTATCCCTGTATGTACAGTACCCCCGTCACTGTCAGTTCTATGTATTACTATCCTTATCCCTGTATGTACAGAGCCGCCGTCACAGTCACTGCTATGTAATAATACTATCCTTATCCCTGTATGTACAGCGCCGCCGTCACTGTCAGTGCTATGCAATAATAATATCCTTATCCCTTTGTGTACAGCGCCGCCGTCACTGTCAGTGCTATGTAATAATACTATCCTTATCCCTGTATGTACAGTACCCCCGTCACTGTCAGTTCTATGTATTACTATCCTTATCCCTGTATGTACAGCGCCGCCGTCACAGTCACTGCTATGTAATAATACTATCCTTATCCCTGTATGTACAGCGCCGCCGTCACTGTCAGTGCTATGCAATAATAATATCCTTATCCCTTTGTGTACAGCGCCGCCGTCACTGTCAGTGCTATGTAATACTATCCTTATCCCTGTATGTACAGCGCCGCCGTCACTGTCAGTGCTGTGTAATACTATCCTTATCCTTGTATGTACAGCACCGCCGTCACTGTCAGTGCTATGTAATACTATCCTTATCCCTGTATGTACAGCGCCGCCGTCACTGTCAGTGCTATGTAATACTATCCTTATCCCTGTGTGTACAGCGCCGCCGTCACTGTCAGTGCTATGTAATAATACTATCCTTATCCCTGTATGTACAGTTCCACCATCACTGTCAGTGCTATGTAATAATACTATCCTTATCCCTGTATGTACAGCGCCACCGTCACTGTCAGTGCTATGTAATAATACTATCCTTATTCCTGTATGTACAGCGCCGCCGTCACTGTCAGTGCTATGTAATAATACAATCCTTATCCCTGTATGTACAGCGCCGCCGTCACTGTCAGTGCTATGTAATAATACTATCCTTATCCCTGTATTTACAGCACCGCCGTCACTGTCAGTGCTATGTAATACTATCCTTATCCCTGTATGTACAGCACCGCCGTCACTGTCAGTTCTATGTAATAATGCTATCCTTAACCCTGTATGTGCAGCGCCGCCGTCACTGTCAGTGCTGTGCAATAATACTATTCTTATCCCCGTATGTACAGCCCCGCCGTCACTGTCAGTGCTATGTAATACTATCCTTATCCCTGTATGTACAGCGCCGCCGTCACTGTCAGTGCTATGTAATAATACTATTCTTATCCCTGTATGTACAGCGCCGCCGTCACTGTCAGTGCTATGTAATAATACTATCCTTATCCCTGTATGTACAGCGCTGCCGTCACTGTCAGTGCTATGTAATAATACTATCCTTATCCCTGTATGTACAGCGCCACCATCACTGTCAGTGCTATGTAATAATACTATCCTTATCCCTGTATGTAGAGCGCCGCCGTCACTGTCAGTGCTATGTAATAATACTATCCTTATCCCTGTATGTACAGCGCCGCCGTCACTGTCAGTGCTATGTAACGGCGGCGCTGTACATACAGGGATAAGGATATTATTATTACATAGCAGTTACAGTGACGGCAGCGCTGTACATACAGGGATAAGGATAGTATTACATAGCACTGACAGTGACGACGGCGCTGTACATACAGGGATAAGGATATTATTATTACATAGCAGTGACGGCGGCGCTGTACATACAGGGATAAGGATAGTATTACATAGAACTGACAGTGACGGCGGCGCTGTACATACAGGAATAAGGATAGTATCACATAGAACTGACAGTGACGGCGGCGCTGTACATACAGGAATAAGGATAGTATTACATAGCACTGACAGTGAGGGCGGTGCTGTACATACAGGGATAAGGATAGTATTACACAGCACTGACAGTGACGGCGGCGCTGTACACAAAGGGATAAGGATATTATTATTGCATAGCACTGACGGGCATTTACACTGCGCATCTCATTACAGGGGCATTTACACTGCGCATCTCATTACGGGGCATTTACACTACGCATCTCATTACAGGGCATTTACACTGCGCATCTCATTACAGGGGCATTTACACTGCGCATCTCATGATGGGGCATTTACACTGCGCATCTCATGATGGGGCATTTACACTGCGCATCTCATTTCAGGGCATTTACACTGTGCATCTCATTAAGGGGCATTTACACTGGGCATCCCATTACGGGGTATTTACACTGCGCATCTCGTTACAGGGGCATTTACATTGCGCATCTCATTACAGGGGCCTTTACACGGCGCATCTCATTACAGGGGCCTTTACACAGCGCATCTCATTACAGGGGCCTTTACATGGTGCATCTCATTACAGGGGCCTTTACACTGCGCATCTCATTACAGGGGCCTTTACACTGCGCATCTCATTACAAGGGCCTTTACACTGCGCATCTCATTACAGGGGCATTTACACTGCGCATCTCATTACAGGGGCATCTACACTGCGCATCTCATTACAGGGGCAATTACACGGCGCATCTCATTACAGGGGCATTTACACGGCGCATCTCATTACAGGGGCCTTTACACGGCGCATCTCATTACAGGGGCCTTTACACTGCGCATCTCATTACAGGGGCCTTTACACTGCGCATCTCATTACAGGGGCCTTTACACTGCGCATCTCATTACAGGGGCCTTTACACTGCGCATCTCATTACAGGGGCATTTACACTGCGCATCTCATTACAGGGGCATTTACACTGGGCATCTCATTACAGGGGCATTTACACTGGGCATCTCATTACAGGGGGCATTTACACTGCACATCTCATTAAGGGGCAATTACACCATGCTCATCTCATTACGGGGCATTTACACTGCGCATCTCATTACGGGGCATTTACACTGCGCATCTCATTACAGGGGCATTTACACTGCGCATCTCATTACAGGGGCATTTACACTGCGCATCTCATTACAGGGGCCTTTACACTGCGCATCTCATTATGGGGCCTTTACACTGCGTATCTCATTACAGGGGCCTTTACACTGCGCATCTCATTACTGGGCATTTACACTGTGCATCTCATTACAGGGGCATTTACACTGCGCATCTCATTACAGGGGCATTTACACTGCGCATCTCATTACAGGGACATTTACACTGCGCATCTCATTACAGGGGCATTTACACTGCGCATCTCATTAAAGGGGCCTTTACACTGTGCATCTCATTAAAGGGGCCTTTACACTGCGCTTCACATTACAGGGGCCTTTACACTGCGCATCTCATTACGAGGCATTTACACTGCGTATCTCATTACAGGGGCATTTACACTGCGCAACTCATTACAGGGGCATTTACACTGTGCATCTCATTACAGGGGCATTTACACTGCGCATCTCATTACAGGGGCATTTACACTGCGCATCTCATTACAGGGGCATTTACACTGCGCAACTCATTACAGGGGCATTTACACTGCGCATCTCATTACAGGGGCATTTACACTGCGCATCTCATTACAGGGGCATTTACACTGCGCATCTCATTACAGGGGCATTTACACTGCGCATCTCATTACAGGGGCCTTTACACGGCGCATCTCATTACAGGGGCCTTTACATGGCGCATCTCATTACAGGGGCCTTTACACGGCGCATTTCAGGGCCAATTACAGCATTTTTGTGTGACCGGGAAAACCACAGTCACAAGCCGAGATGCAGTTCCATAGAAACTTGCCATTTTACCGCTGAACCTAAAAATGGGTAGAAAGTACTTTTTCTCCCTTCCTGTTAATGCCACAGACTTCGCCTTTACAGGGCACACGTTTTCTATCTTCCCCGCTTCAGCCCATGAAATATTGAGCTTCAAATGTGTTGTTAACGTTGTGTAAAAAAGTTGCTCACAGCTGTTCTAGGAACACATTGTGAAATCGCGTATATCTTTTCTTCTACACATAGGAATGTATTGTGCTTTGCTTTACACACTATTCTACAGTCAAGAGGAGAGAATTCATCAAGTTTAATAAGCAAAAACTCTGTATAAGTCGAATTTCAGCATTTTTGTGTGACCGGGAAAACCACAGTCACAAGCCGAGATGCAGTTCCATAGAAACTTGCCGTTTTACCGCTGAACCTAAAAATGGGTAGAAAGTACTTTTTCTCCCTTCCTGTTAATGCCACAGACTTCGCCTTTACAGGGCACACGTTTTCTATCTTCCCCGCTTCAGCCCATGAAATATTGAGCTTCAAATGTGTTGTTAACATTGTGTAAAAAAGTTGCTCACAGCTGTTCTAGGAACACATTGTGAAATCGCGTATATCTTTGCTTCTACACATAGGAATGTATTGTGCTTTGCTTTACACACTATTCTACAGTCAAGAGGAGAGAATTCATCAAGTTTAATAAGCAAAAACACTGTATAAGTCGAATTTCAGCATTTTTGTGTGACCGGGAAAACCACAGTCACAAGCCGAGATGCAGTTCCATAGAAACTTGCCATTTTACCGCTGAACCTAAAAATGGGTAGAAAGTACTTTTTCTCCCTTCCTGTTAATGCCACAGACTTCGCCTTTACAGGGCACACGTTTTCTATCTTCCCCGCTTCAGCCCATGAAATATTGAGCTTCAAATGTGTTGTTAACGTTGTGTAAAAAAGTTGCTCACAGCTGTTCTAGGAACACATTGTGAAATCGCGTATATCTTTTCTTCTACACATAGGAATGTATTGTGCTTTGCTTTACACACTATTCTACAGTCAAGAGGAGAGAATTCATCAAGTTTAATAAGCAAAAACTCTGTATAAGTCGAATTTCAGCATTTTTGTGTGACCGGGAAAACCACAGTCACAAGCCGAGATGCAGTTCCATAGAAACTTGCCGTTTTACCGCTGAACCTAAAAATGGGTAGAAAGTACTTTTTCTCCCTTCCTGTTAATGCCACAGACTTCGCCTTTACAGGGCACACGTTTTCTATCTTCCCCGCTTCAGCCCATGAAATATTGAGCTTCAAATGTGTTGTTAACATTGTGTAAAAAAGTTGCTCACAGCTGTTCTAGGAACACATTGTGAAATCGCGTATATCTTTGCTTCTACACATAGGAATGTATTGTGCTTTGCTTTACACACTATTCTACAGTCAAGAGGAGAGAATTCATCAAGTTTAATAAGCAAAAACACTGTATAAGTCGAATTTCAGCATTTTTGTGTGACCGGGAAAACCACAGTCACAAGCCGAGATGCAGTTCCATAGAAACTTGCCATTTTACCTCTGAACCTAAAAATGGGTAGAAAGTACTTTTTCTCCCTTCCTGTTAATGCCACAGACTTCGCCTTTACAGGGCACACGTTTTCTATCTTCCCCGCTTCAGCCCATGAAATATTGAGCTTCAAATCTGTTGTTAACGTGGTGTAAAAAAGTTGCTCACAGCTGTTCTAGGAACACATTGTGAAATCGCGTATATCTTTGCTTCTACACATAGCAATGTATTGTGCTTTGCTTTACACACTATTCTACAGTCAAGAGGAGAGAATTCATCAAGTTTAATAAGCAAAAACACTGTATAAGTCGAATTTCAGCATTTTTGTGTGACCGGGAAAACCACAGTCACAAGCCGAGATGCAGTTCCATAGAAACTTGCCATTTTACCGCTGAACCTAAAAATGGGTAGAAAGTACTTTTTCTCCCTTCCTGTTAATGCCACAGACTTCGCCTTTACAGGGCACACGTTTTCTATCTTCCCCGCTTCAGCCCATGAAATATTGAGCTTCAAATGTGTTGTTAACGTTGTGTAAAAAAGTTGCTCACAGCTGTTCTAGGAACACATTGTGAAATCGCGTATATCTTTTCTTCTACACATAGGAATGTATTGTGCTTTGCTTTACACACTATTCTACAGTCAAGAGGAGAGAATTCATCAAGTTTAATAAGCAAAAACTCTGTATAAGTCGAATTTCAGCATTTTTGTGTGACCGGGAAAACCACAGTCACAAGACGAGATGCAGTTCCATAGAAACTTGCCATTTTACCGCTGAACCTAAAAATGGGTAGAAAGTACTTTTTCTCCCTTCCTGTTAATGCCACAGACTTCGCCTTTACAGGGCACACGTTTTCTATCTTCCCCGCTTCAGCCCATGAAATATTGAGCTTCAAATGTGTTGTTAACATTGTGTAAAAAAGTTGCTCACAGCTGTTCTAGGAACACATTGTGAAATCGCGTATATCTTTGCTTCTACACATAGGAATGTATTGTGCTTTGCTTTACACACTATTCTACAGTCAAGAGGAGAGAATTCATCAAGTTTAATAAGCAAAAACACTGTATAAGTCGAATTTCAGCATTTTTGTGTGACCGGGAAAACCACAGTCACAAGCCGAGATGCAGTCCCATAGAAACTTGCCATTTTACCGCTGAACCTAAAAATGGGTAGAAAGTACTTTTTCTCCCTTCCTGTTAATGCCACAGACTTCGCCTTTACAGGGCACACGTTTTCTATCTTCCCCGCTTCAGCCCATGAAATATTGAGCTTCAAATCTGTTGTTAACGTGGTGTAAAAAAGTTGCTCACAGCTGTTCTAGGAACACATTGTGAAATCGCGTATATCTTTGCTTCTACACATAGCAATGTATTGTGCTTTGCTTTACACACTATTCTACAGTCAAGAGGAGAGAATTCATCAAGTTTAATAAGCAAATACACTGTATAAGTCGAATTTCAGCATTTTTGTGTGACCGGGAAAACCACAGTCACAAGCCGAGATGCAGTTCCATAGAAACTTGCCATTTTACCGCTGAACCTAAAAATGGGTAGAAAGTACTTTTTCTCCCTTCCTGTTAATGCCACAGACTTCGCCTTTACAGGGCACACGTTTTCTATCTTACCCGCTTCAGCCCATGAAATATTGAGCTTCAAATGTGTTGTTAACATTGTGTAAAAAAGTTGCTCACAGCTGTTCTAGGAACACATTGTGAAATCGCGTATATCTTTGCTTCTACACATAGCAATGTATTGTGCTTTGCTTTACACACTATTCTACAGTCAAGAGGAGAGAATTCATCAAGTTTAATAAGCAAAAACACTGTATAAGTCGATTTTCAGCATTATTGTGTGACCGGGAAAACCACAGTCACAAGCCGAGATGCAGTTCCATAGAAACTTGCCATTTTACCGCTGAACCTAAAAATGGGTAGAAAGTACTTTTTCTCCCTTCCTGTTAATGCCACAGACTTCGCCTTTACAGGGCACACGTTTTCTATCTTCCCCGCTTCAGCCCATGAAATATTGAGCTTCAAATGTGTTGTTAACATTGTGTAAAAAAGTTGCTCACAGCTGTTCTAGGAACACATTGTGAAATCGCGTATATCTTTTCTTCTACACATAGGAATGTATTGTGCTTTGCTTTACACACTATTCTACAGTCAAGAGGAGAGAATTCATCAAGTTTAATAAGCAAAAACACTGTATAAGTCGAATTTCAGCATTTTTGTGTGACCGGGAAAACCACAGTCACAAGCCGAGATGCAGTTCCATAGAAACTTGCCATTTTACCGCTGAACCTAAAAATGGGTAGAAAGTACTTTTTCTCCCTTCCTGTTACTGCCACAGACTTCGCCTTTACAGGGCACACGTTTTCTATCTTCCCCGCTTCAGCCCATAAAATATTGAGCTTCAAATCTGTTGTTAACGTGGTGTAAAAAAGTTGCTCACAGCTGTTCTAGGAACACATTGTGAAATCGCGTATATCTTTGCTTCTACACATAGCAATGTATTGTGCTTTGCTTTACACACTATTCTACAGTCAAGAGGAGAGAATTCATCAAGTTTAATAAGCAAAAACACTGTATAAGTCGAATTTCAGCATTTTTGTGTGACCGGGAAAACCACAGTCACAAGCCGAGATGCAGTTCCATAGAAACTTGCCATTTTACCGCTGAACCTAAAAATGGGTAGAAAGTACTTTTTCTCCCTTCCTGTTAATGCCACAGACTTCGCTTTTACAGGGCACACGTTTTCTATCTTCCCCGCTTCAGCCCATGAAATATTGAGCTTCAAATCTGTTGTTAACGTGGTGTAAAAAAGTTGCTCACAGCTGTTCTAGGAACACATTGTGAAATCGCGTATATCTTTTCTTCTACACATAGGAATGTATTGTGCTTTGCTTTACACACTATTCTACAGTCAAGAGGAGAGAATTCATCAAGTTTAATAAGCAAAAACTCTGTATAAGTCGAATTTCAGCATTTTTGTGTGACCGGGAAAACCACAGTCACAAGCCGAGATGCAGTTCCATAGAAACTTGCCGTTTTACCGCTGAACCTAAAAATGGGTAGAAAGTACTTTTTCTCCCTTCCTGTTAATGCCACAGACTTCGCCTTTACAGGGCACACGTTTTCTATCTTCCCCGCTTCAGCCCATGAAATATTGAGCTTCAAATGTGTTGTTAACATTGTGTAAAAAAGTTGCTCACAGCTGTTCTAGGAACACATTGTGAAATCGCGTATATCTTTTCTTCTACACATAGGAATGTATTGTGCTTTGCTTTACACACTATTCTACAGTCAAGAGGAGAGAATTCATCAAGTTTAATAAGCAAAAACACTGTATAAGTCGAATTTCAGCATTTTTGTGTGACCGGGAAAACCACAGTCACAAGCCGAGATGCAGTTCCATAGAAACTTGCCATTTTACCGCTGAACCTAAAAATGGGTAGAAAGTACTTTTTCTCCCTTCCTGTTAATGCCACAGACTTCGCCTTTACAGGGCACACGTTTTCTATCTTCCCCGCTTCAGCCCATGAAATATTGAGATTCAAATCTGTTGTTAACGTGGTGTAAAAAAGTTGCTCACAGCTGTTCTAGGAACACATTGTGAAATCGCGTATATCTTTGCTTCTACACATAGCAATGTATTGTGCTTTGCTTTACACACTATTCTACAGTCAAGAGGAGAGAATTCATCAAGTTTAATAAGCAAAAACACTGTATAAGTCGAATTTCAGCATTTTTGTGTGACCGGGAAAACCACAGTCACAAGCCGAGATGCAGTTCCATAGAAACTTGCCATTTTACCGCTGAACCTAAAAATGGGTAGAAAGTACTTTTTCTCCCTTCCTGTTAATGCCACAGACTTCGCCTTTACAGGGCACACGTTTTCTATCTTCCCCGCTTCAGCCCATGAAATATTGAGCTTCAAATGTGTTGTTAACGTTGTGTAAAAAAGTTGCTCACAGCTGTTCTAGGAACACATTGTGAAATCGCGTACTGTATATCTTTTCTTCTACACATAGGAATGTATTGTGCTTTGCTTTACACACTATTCTACAGTCAAGAGGAGAGAATTCATCAAGTTAAATAAGCAAAAACACTGTATAAGTCGAATTTCAGCATTTTTGTGTGACCGGGAAAACCACAGTCACAAGCCGAGATGCAGTTCCATAGAAACTTGCCATTTTACCGCTGAACCTAAAAATGGGTAGAAAGTACTTTTTCTCCCTTCCTGTTAATGCCACAGACTTCGCCTTTACAGGGCACACGTTTTCTATCTTCCCCGCTTCAGCCCATGAAATATTGAGCTTCAAATCTGTTGTTAACGTGGTGTAAAAAAGTTGCTCACAGCTGTTCTAGGAACACATTGTGAAATCGCGTATATCTTTGCTTCTACACATAGCAATGTATTGTGCTTTGCTTTACACACTATTCTACAGTCAAGAGGAGAGAATTCATCAAGTTTAATAAGCAAAAACACTGTATAAGTCAATTTTCAGCATTATTGTGTGACCGGGAAAACCACAGTCACAAGCCGAGATGCAGTTCCATAGAAACTTGCCATTTTACCGCTGAACCTAAAAATGGGTAGAAAGTACTTTTTCTCCCTTCCTGCTAATGCCACAGACTTCGCCTTTACAGGGCACACGTTTTCTATCTTCCCCGCTTCAGCCCATGAAATATTGAGCTTCAAATGTGTTGTTAACATTGTGTAAAAAAGTTGCTCACAGCTGTTCTAGGAACACATTGTGAAATCGCGTATATCTTTGCTTCTACACATAGGAATGTATTGTGCTTTGCTTTACACACTATTCTACAGTCAAGAGGAGAGAATTCATCAAGTTTAATAAGCACAAACACTGTATAAGTCGAATTTCAGCATTTTTGTGTGACCGGGAAAACCACAGTCACAAGCCGAGATGCAGTTCCATAGAAACTTGCCATTTTACCGCTGAACCTAAAAATGGGTAGAAAGTACTTTTTCTCCCTTCCTGTTAATGCCACAGACTTGGCCTTTACAGGGCACACGTTTTCTATCTTCCCCGCTTCAGCCCATGAAATATTGAGCTTCAAATGTGTTGTTAACTTTGTGTAAAAAAGTTGCTGAAAATGAACGTGCGCGTCTTTCACTCTTCCCGAGGGACTTAGAAGAATTTTGTGATATTTTTTATTAAAATGGTGTATAAGGGTATATATATAAATATATTTTATGCACTGTATATGAGCTGGCGATTTCTAAGTCTGTGGTTCCGAGAGGGGGTAACCAGGCTCACTAGTAAAGGTCAAGCCACTTGGCTGCCAGAATGCCCTCCTTCAGCACAGACCAGAAAGGCATTGTGATAAGCGTATCCCCGGTATAGTCAGGGGTTAATGGGAGTCGTCCCCGTCCCCCCAGTATACGGCCAGAACCATGGACCCGGTACTTGTGGTTCGGACTGTCTCCAACCAGCCATAATGTTGTGAGTGAAATTATGTCTAGGTCCAGCTTTGGTACATTAGAAGCAACTCTGAAACTTAACCTAAGCGTTTTTCGAAGCTACTTTTTGGCTAACTTCTTATAGGAAGGTCTAGGAGCACTGAAAATGAACGTACGCGTCTTTCACTCTTCCCGAGGGACTTAGAAGAATTTTGTGATATTTTTTATTAAAATGGTGTATAAGGGTATATATATAAATATATTTTATGCACTGTATATGAGCTGGCGATTTCTAAGTCTGTGGTTCCGAGAGGGGGTAACCAGGCTCACTAATAAAGGTCAAGCCACTTGGCTGCCAGAATGCCCTGCTTCAGCACAGACCAGAAAGGCATTGTGATAAGCGTATCCCCGGTATAGTCAGGGGTTAATGGGAGTCGTCCCCGTCCCCCCAGTATACGGCCAGAACCATGGACCCGGTACTTGTGGTTCGGACCCTCTCCAACCAGCCATAATGTTGTGAGAGTGAAATTATGTCTAAGTCCAGCTTTGGTACATTAGAAGCAACTCTGAAACTTAACCTAAGCGTTTTTCGAAGCTACTTTTTGGCTAACTTCTTATAGGAAGGTCTAGGAGCTCTGAAAATGAACGTACGCGTCTTTCACTCTTCCCGAGGGACTTAGAAGAATTTTGTGATATTTTTTATTAAAATGGTGTATAAGGGTATATATATATAAATATATTTTATGCACTGTATATGAGCTGGCGATTTCTAAGTCTGTGGTTCCGAGAGGGGGTAACCAGGCTCACTAATAAAGGTCAAGCCACTTGGCTGCCAGAATGCCCTGCTTCAGCACAGACCAGAAAGGCATTGGATAAACGTATCCCCGGTATAGTCAGGGGTTAATGGGAGTCGTCCCCGTCCCCCCAGTATACGGCCAGAACCATGGACCCGGTACTTGTGGTTCGGACTGTCTCCAACCAGCCATAATGTTGTGAGAGTGAAATTATGTCTAAGTCCAGCTTTGGTACATTAGAAGCAACTCTGAAACTTAACCTAAGCGTTTTTCGAAGCTACTTTTTGGCTAACTTCTTATAGGAAGGTCTAGGAGCTCTGAAAATGAACGTGCGCGTCTTTCACTCTTTCCGAGGGACTTAGAAGAATTTTGTGATATTTTTTATTAAAATGGTGTATAAGGGTATATATATAAATATATTTTATGCACTGTATATGAGCTGGCGATTTCTAAGTCTGTGGTTCCGAGAGGGGGTAACCAGGCTCACTAATAAAGGTCAAGCCACTTGGCTGCCAGAATGCCCTGCTTCAGCACAGACCAGAAAGGCATTGTGATAAGCGTATCCCCGGTATAGTCAGGGGTTAATGGGAGTCGTCCCCGTCCCCCCAGTATACGGCCAGAACCATGGACCCGGTACTTGTGGTTCGGACCCTCTCCAACCAGCCATAATGTTGTGAGAGTGAAATTATGTCTAGGTCCAGCTTTGGTACATTAGAAGCAACTCTGAAACTTAACCTAAGCGTTTTTCGAAGCTACTTTTTGGCTAACTTCTTATAGGAAGGTCTAGGAGCTCTGAAAATGAACGTACGCGTCTTTCACTCTTCCCGAGGGACTTAGAAGAATTTTGTGATATTTTTTATTAAAATGGTGTATAAGGGTATATATATAAATATATTTTATGCACTGTATATGAGCTGGCGATTTCTAAGTCTGTGGTTCCGAGAGGGGGTAACCAGGCTCACTAATAAAGGTCAAGCCACTTGGCTGCCAGAATGCCCTGCTTCAGCACAGACCAGAAAGGCATTGTGATAAGCGTATCCCCGGTATAGTCAGGGGTTAATGGGAGTCGTCCCCGTCCCCCCAGTATACGGCCAGAACCATGGACCCGGTACATGTGGTTCGGACTATCTCCAACCAGCCATAATGGTGTGAGAGTGAAATTATGTCTAAGTCCAGCTTTGGTACATTAGAAGCAACTCTGAAACTTAACCTAAGCGATTTTCAAAACTACTTTTTGGCTAACTTCTTATAGGAAGGTCTAGGAGCTCTGAAAATGAACGTGCGCGTCTTTCACTCTTTCCGAGGGACTTAGAAGAATTTTGTGATATTTTTTATTAAAATGGTGTATAAGGGTATATATATAAATATATTTTATGCACTGTATATGAGCTGGCGATTTCTAAGTCTGTGGTTCCGAGAGGGGGTAACCAGGCTCACTAATAAAGGTCAAGCCACTTGGCTGCCAGAATGCCCTGCTTCAGCACAGACCAGAAAGGCATTGTGATAAGCGTATCCCCGGTATAGTCAGGGGTTAATGGGAGTCGTCCCCGTCCCCCCAGTATACGGCCAGAACCATGGACCCGGTACTTGTGGTTCGGACCCTCTCCAACCAGCCATAATGTTGTGAGAGTGAAATTATGTCTAAGTCCAGCTTTGGTACATTAGAAGCAACTCTGAAACTTAACCTAAGCGTTTTTCGAAGCTACTTTTTGGCTAACTTCTTATAGGAAGGTCTAGGAGCTCTGAAAATGAACGTACGCGTCTTTCACTCTTCCCGAGGGACTTAGAAGAATTTTGTGATATTTTTTATTAAAATGGTGTATAAGGGTATATATATAAATATATTTTATGCACTGTATATGAGCTGGCGATTTCTAAGTCTGTGGTTCCGAGAGGGGGTAACCAGGCTCACTAATAAAGGTCAAGCACTTGGCTGCCAGAATGCCCTGCTTCAGCACAGACCAGAAAGGCATTGGATAAACGTATCCCCGGTATAGTCAGGGGTTAATGGGAGTCGTCCCCGTCCCCCCAGTATACGGCCAGAACCATGGACCCGGTACTTGTGGTTCGGACTGTCTCCAACCAGCCATAATGTTGTGAGAGTGAAATTATGTCTAAGTCCAGCTTTGGTACATTAGAAGCAACTCTGAAACTTAACCTAAGCGTTTTTCGAAGCTACTTTTTGGCTAACTTCTTATAGGAAGGTCTAGGAGCTCTGAAAATGAACGTGCGCGTCTTTCACTCTTTCCGAGGGACTTAGAAGAATTTTGTGATATTTTTTATTAAAATGGTGTATAAGGGTATATATATAAATATATTTTATGCACTGTATATGAGCTGGCGATTTCTAAGTCTGTGGTTCCGAGAGGGGGTAACCAGGCTCACTAATAAAGGTCAAGCCACTTGGCTGCCAGAATGCCCTGCTTCAGCACAGACCAGAAAGGCATTGTGATAAACGTATCCCCGGTATAGTCAGGGGTTAATGGGAGTCGTCCCCGTCCCCCCAGTATACGGCCAGAACCATGGACCCGGTACTTGTGGTTCGGACTGTCTCCAACCAGCCATAATGTTGTGAGAGTGAAATTATGTCTAAGTCCAGCTTTGGTACATTAGAAGCAACTCTGAAACTTAACCTAAGCGTTTTTCGAAGCAACTTTTTGGCTAACTTCTTATAGGAAGGTCTAGGAGCTCTGAAAATGAACGTGCGCGTCTTTCACTCTTCCCGAGGGACTTAGAAGAATTTTGTGATATTTTTTATTAAAATGGTGTATAAGGGTATATATATAAATATATTTTATGCACTGTATATGAGCTGGCGATTTCTAAGTCTGTGGTTCCGAGAGGGGGTAACCAGGCTCACTAATAAAGGTCAAGCCACTTGGCTGCCAGAATGCCCTGCTTCAGCACAGACCAGAAAGGCATTGTGATAAGCGTATCCCCGGTATAGTCAGGGGTTAATGGGAGTCGTCCCCGTCCCCCCAGTATACGGCCAGAACCATGGACCCGGTACTTGTGGTTCGGACTATCTCCAACCAGCCATAATGGTGTGAGAGTGAAATTATGTCTAAGTCCAGTTTTGGTACATTAGAAGCAACTCTGAAACTTAACCTAAGCGATTTTCAAAACTACTTTTTGGCTAACTTCTTATAGGAAGGTCTAGGAGCTCTGAAAATGAACGTGCGCGTCTTTCACTCTTTCCGAGGGACTTAGAAGAATTTTGTGATATTTTTTATTAAAATGGTGTATAAGGGTATATATATAAATATATTTTATGCACTGTATATGAGCTGGCGATTTCTAAGTCTGTGGTTCCGAGAGGGGGTAACCAGGCTCACTAATAAAGGTCAAGCCACTTGGCTGCCAGAATGCCCTGCTTCAGCACAGACCAGAAAGGCATTGTGATAAGCGTATCCCCGGTATAGTCAGGGGTTAATGGGAGTCGTCCCCGTCCCCCCAGTATACGGCCAGAACCATGGACCCGGTACTTGTGGTTCGGACCCTCTCCAACCAGCCATAATGTTGTGAGAGTGAAATTATGTCTAGGTCCAGCTTTGGTACATTAGAAGCAACTCTGAAACTTAACCTAAGCGTTTTTCGAAGCTACTTTTTGGCTAACTTCTTATAGGAAGGTCTAGGAGCTCTGAAAATGAACGTACGCGTCTTTCACTCTTCCCGAGGGACTTAGAAGAATTTTGTGATATTTTTTATTAAAATGGTGTATAAGGGTATATATATAAATATATTTTATGCACTGTATATGAGCTGGCGATTTCTAAGTCTGTGGTTCCGAGAGGGGGTAACCAGGCTCACTAATAAAGGTCAAGCCACTTGGCTGCCAGAATGCCCTGCTTCAGCACAGACCAGAAAGGCATTGTGATAAGCGTATCCCCGGTATAGTCAGGGGTTAATGGGAGTCGTCCCCGTCCCCCCAGTATACGGCCAGAACCATGGACCCGGTACTTGTGGTTCGGACCCTCTCCAACCAGCCATAATGTTGTGAGAGTGAAATTATGTCTAAGTCCAGCTTTGGTACATTAGAAGCAACTCTGAAACTTAACCTAAGCGTTTTTCGAAGCTACTTTTTGGCTAACTTCTTATAGGAAGGTCTAGGAGCTCTGAAAATGAACGTACGCGTCTTTCACTCTTCCCGAGGGACTTAGAAGAATTTTGTGATATTTTTTATTAAAATGGTGTATAAGGGTATATATATAAATATATTTTATGCACTGTATATGAGCTGGCGATTTCTAAGTCTGTGGTTCCGAGAGGGGGTAACCAGGCTCACTAATAAAGGTCAAGCCACTTGGCTGCCAGAATGCCCTGCTTCAGCACAGACCAGAAAGGCATTGGATAAACGTATCCCCGGTATAGTCAGGGGTTAATGGGAGTCGTCCCCGTCCCCCCAGTATACGGCCAGAACCATGGACCCGGTACTTGTGGTTCGGACTGTCTCCAACCAGCCATAATGTTGTGAGAGTGAAATTATGTCTAAGTCCAGCTTTGGTACATTAGAAGCAACTCTGAAACTTAACCTAAGCGTTTTTCGAAGCTACTTTTTGGCTAACTTCTTATAGGAAGGTCTAGGAGCTCTGAAAATGAACGTGCGCGTCTTTCACTCTTCCCGAGGGACTTAGAAGAATTTTGTGATATTTTTTATTAAAATGGTGTATAAGGGTATATATATAAATATATTTTATGCACTGTATATGAGCTGGCGATTTCTAAGTCTGTGGTTCCGAGAGGGGGTAACCAGGCTCACTAATAAAGGTCAAGCCACTTGGCTGCCAGAATGCCCTGCTTCAGCACAGACCAGAAAGGCATTGTGATAAGCGTATCCCCGGTTTAGTCAGGGGTTAATGGGAGTCGTCCCCGTCCCCCCAGTATACGGCCAGAACCATGGACCCGGTACTTGTGGTTCGGACCCTCTCCAACCAGCCATAATGTTGTGAGAGTGAAATTATGTCTAGGTCCAGCTTTGGTACATTAGAAGCAACTCTGAAACTTAACCTAAGCGTTTTTCGAAGCTACTTTTTGGCTAACTTCTTATAGGAAGGTCTAGGAGCTCTGAAAATGAACGTACGCGTCTTTCACTCTTCCCGAGGGACTTAGAAGAATTTTGTGATATTTTTTATTAAAATGGTGTATAAGGGTATATATATAAATATATTTTATGCACTGTATATGAGCTGGCGATTTCTAAGTCTGTGGTTCCGAGAGGGGGTAACCAGGCTCACTAATAAAGGTCAAGCCACTTGGCTGCCAGAATGCCCTGCTTCAGCACAGACCAGAAAGGCATTGTGATAAGCGTATCCCCGGTATAGTCAGGGGTTAATGGGAGTCGTCCCCGTCCCCCCAGTATACGGCCAGAACCATGGACCCGGTACTTGTGGTTCGGACCCTCTCCAACCAGCCATAATGTTGTGAGAGTGAAATTATGTCTAAGTCCAGCTTTGGTACATTAGAAGCAACTCTGAAACTTAACCTAAGCGTTTTTCGAAGCTACTTTTTGGCTAACTTCTTATAGGAAGGTCTAGGAGCTCTGAAAATGAACGTACGCGTCTTTCACTCTTCCCGAGGGACTTAGAAGAATTTTGTGATATTTTTTATTAAAATGGTGTATAAGGGTATATATATAAATATATTTTATGCACTGTATATGAGCTGGCGATTTCTAAGTCTGTGGTTCCGAGAGGGGGTAACCAGGCTCACTAATAAAGGTCAAGCCACTTGGCTGCCAGAATGCCCTGCTTCAGCACAGACCAGAAAGGCATTGGATAAAAGTATCCCCGGTATAGTCAGGGGTTAATGGGAGTCGTCCCCGTCCCCCCAGTATACGGCCAGAACCATGGACCCGGTACTTGTGGTTCGGACTGTCTCCAACCAGCCATAATGTTGTGAGAGTGAAATTATGTCTAAGTCCAGCTTTGGTACATTAGAAGCAACTCTGAAACTTAACCTAAGCGTTTTTCGAAGCTACTTTTTGGCTAACTTCTTATAGGAAGGTCTAGGAGCTCTGAAAATGAACGTGCGCGTCTTTCACTCTTTCCGAGGGACTTAGAAGAATTTTGTGATATTTTTTATTAAAATGGTGTATAAGGGTATATATATAAATATATTTTATGCACTGTATATGAGCTGGCGATTTCTAAGTCTGTGGTTCCGAGAGGGGGTAACCAGGCTCACTAATAAAGGTCAAGCCACTTGGCTGCCAGAATGCCCTGCTTCAGCACAGACCAGAAAGGCATTGTGATAAGCGTATCCCCGGTATAGTCAGGGGTTAATGGGAGTCGTCCCCGTCCCCCCAGTATACGGCCAGAACCATGGACCCGGTACTTGTGGTTCGGACCCTCTCCAACCAGCCATAATGTTGTGAGAGTGAAATTATGTCTAAGTCCAGCTTTGGTACATTAGAAGCAACTCTGAAACTTAACCTAAGCGTTTTTCGAAGCTACTTTTTGGCTAACTTCTTATAGGAAGGTCTAGGAGCTCTGAAAATGAACGTACGCGTCTTTCACTCTTCCCGAGGGACTTAGAAGAATTTTGTGATATTTTTTATTAAAATGGTGTATAAGGGTATATATATAAATATATTTTATGCACTGTATATGAGCTGGCGATTTCTAAGTCTGTGGTTCCGAGAGGGGGTAACCAGGCTCACTAATAAAGGTCAAGCCACTTGGCTGCCAGAATGCCCTGCTTCAGCACAGACCAGAAAGGCATTGTGATAAACGTATCCCCGGTATAGTCAGGGGTTAATGGGAGTCGTCCCCGTCCCCCCAGTATACGGCCAGAACCATGGACCCGGTACTTGTGGTTCGGACTGTCTCCAACCAGCCATAATGTTGTGAGAGTGAAATTATGTCTAAGTCCAGCTTTGGTACATTAGAAGCAACTCTGAAACTTAACCTAAGCGTTTTTCGAAGCAACTTTTTGGCTAACTTCTTATAGGAAGGTCTAGGAGCTCTGAAAATGAACGTGCGCGTCTTTCACTCTTCCCGAGGGACTTAGAAGAATTTTGTGATATTTTTTATTAAAATGGTGAATAAGGGTATATATATAAATATATTTTATGCACTGTATATGAGCTGGCGATTTCTAAGTCTGTGGTTCCGAGAGGGGGTAACCAGGCTCACTAATAAAGGTCAAGCCACTTGGCTGCCAGAATGCCCTGCTTCAGCACAGACCAGAAAGGCATTGTGATAAGCGTATCCCCGGTATAGTCAGGGGTTAATGGGAGTCGTCCCCGTCCCCCCAGTATACGGCCAGAACCATGGACCCGGTACTTGTGGTTCGGACCCTCTCCAACCAGCCATAATGTTGTGAGAGTGAAATTATGTCTAGGTCCAGCTTTGGTACATTAGAAGCAACTCTGAAACTTAACCTAAGCGTTTTTCGAAGCTACTTTTTGGCTAACTTCTTATAGGAAGGTCTAGGAGCTCTGAAAATGAACGTACGCGTCTTTCACTCTTCCCGAGGGACTTAGAAGAATTTTGTGATATTTTTTATTAAAATGGTGTATAAGGGTATATATATAAATATATTTTATGCACTGTATATGAGCTGGCGATTTCTAAGTCTGTGGTTCCGAGAGGGGGTAACCAGGCTCACTAATAAAGGTCAAGCCACTTGGCTGCCAGAATGCCCTGCTTCAGCACAGACCAGAAAGGCATTGTGATAAGCGTATCCCCGGTATAGTCAGGGGTTAATGGGAGTCGTCCCCGTCCCACCAGTATACGGCCAGAACCATGGACCCGGTACTTGTGGTTCGGACTATCTCCAACCAGCCATAATGGTGTGAGAGTGAAATTATGTCTAAGTCCAGCTTTGGTACATTAGAAGCAACTCTGAAACTTAACCTAAGCGATTTTCAAAACTACTTTTTGGCTAACTTCTTATAGGAAGGTCTAGGAGCTCTGAAAATGAACGTACGCATCTTTCACTCTTCCCGAGGGACTTAGAAGAATTTTGTGATATTTTTTATTAAAATGGTGTACCGTATAAGGGTATATATATAAATATATTTTATGCACTGTATATGAGCTGGCGATTTCTAAGTCTGTGGTTCCGAGAGGGGGTAACCAGGCTCACTAATAAAGGTCAAGCCACTTGGCTGCCAGAATGCCCTGCTTCAGCACAGACCAGAAAGGCATTGTGATAAGCGTATCCCCGGTATAGTCAGGGGTTAATGGGAGTCGTCCCCGTCCCCCCAGTATACGGCCAGAACCATGGACCCGGTACTTGTGGTTCGGACCCTCTCCAACCAGCCATAATGTTGTGAGAGTGAAATTATGTCTAGGTCCAGCTTTGGTACATTAGAAGCAACTCTGAAACTTAACCTAAGCGTTTTTCGAAGCTACTTTTTGGCTAACTTCTTATAGGAAGGTCTAGGAGCTCTGAAAATGAACGTACGCGTCTTTCACTCTTCCCGAGGGACTTAGAAGAATTTTGTGATATTTTTTATTAAAATGGTGTATAAGGGTATATATATAAATATATTTTATGCACTGTATATGAGCTGGCGATTTCTAAGTCTGTGGTTCCGAGAGGGGGTAACCAGGCTCACTAATAAAGGTCAAGCCACTTGGCTGCCAGAATGCCCTGCTTCAGCACAGACCAGAAAGGCATTGTGATAAGCGTATCCCCGGTATAGTCAGGGGTTAATGGGAGTCGTCCCCGTCCCCCCAGTATACGGCCAGAACCATGGACCCGGTACTTGTGGTTCGGACTATCTCCAACCAGCCATAATGGTGTGAGAGTGAAATTATGTCTAAGTCCAGCTTTGGTACATTAGAAGCAACTCTGAAACTTAACCTAAGCGATTTTCAAAACTACTTTTTGGCTAACTTCTTATAGGAAGGTCTAGGAGCTCTGAAAATGAACGTGCGCGTCTTTCACTCTTTCCGAGGGACTTAGAAGAATTTTGTGATATTTTTTATTAAAATGGTGTTTAAGGGTATATATATAAATATATTTTATGCACTGTATATGAGCTGGCGATTTCTAAGTCTGTGGTTCCGAGAGGGGGTAACCAGGCTCACTAATAAAGGTCAAGCCACTTGGCTGCCAGAATGCCCTGCTTCAGCACAGACCAGAAAGGCATTGGATAAACGTATCCCCGGTATAGTCAGGGGTTAATGGGAGTCGTCCCCGTCCCCCCAGTATACGGCCAGAACCATGGACCCGGTACTTGTGGTTCGGACTGTCTCCAACCAGCCATAATGTTGTGAGAGTGAAATTATGTCTAAGTCCAGCTTTGGTACATTAGAAGCAACTCTGAAACTTAACCTAAGCGTTTTTCGAAGCTACTTTTTGGCTAACTTCTTATAGGAAGGTCTAGGAGCTCTGAAAATGAACGTACGCATCTTTCACTCTTCCCGAGGGACTTAGAAGAATTTTGTGATATTTTTTATTAAAATGGTGTACCGTATAAGGGTATATATATAAATATATTTTATGCACTGTATATGAGCTGGCGATTTCTAAGTCTGTGGTTCCGAGAGGGGGTAACCAGGCTCACTAATAAAGGTCAAGCCACTTGGCTGCCAGAATGCCCTGCTTCAGCACAGACCAGAAAGGCATTGTGATAAGCGTATCCCCGGTATAGTCAGGGGTTAATGGGAGTCGTCCCCGTCCCCCCAGTATACGGCCAGAACCATGGACCCGGTACTTGTGGTTCGGACCCTCTCCAACCAGCCATAATGTTGTGAGAGTGAAATTATGTCTAGGTCCAGCTTTGGTACATTAGAAGCAACTCTGAAACTTAACCTAAGCGTTTTTCGAAGCTACTTTTTGGCTAACTTCTTATAGGAAGGTCTAGGAGCTCTGAAAATGAACGTACGCGTCTTTCACTCTTCCCGAGGGACTTAGAAGAATTTTGTGATATTTTTTATTAAAATGGTGTATAAGGGTATATATATAAATATATTTTATGCACTGTATATGAGCTGGCGATTTCTAAGTCTGTGGTTCCGAGAGGGGGTAACCAGGCTCACTAATAAAGGTCAAGCCACTTGGCTGCCAGAATGCCCTGCTTCAGCACAGACCAGAAAGGCATTGTGATAAGCGTATCCCCGGTATAGTCAGGGGTTAATGGGAGTCGTCCCCGTCCCCCCAGTATACGGCCAGAACCATGGACCCGGTACTTGTGGTTCGGACTATCTCCAACCAGCCATAATGGTGTGAGAGTGAAATTATGTCTAAGTCCAGCTTTGGTACATTAGAAGCAACTCTGAAACTTAACCTAAGCGATTTTCAAAACTACTTTTTGGCTAACTTCTTATAGGAAGGTCTAGGAGCTCTGAAAATGAACGTGCGCGTCTTTCACTCTTTCCGAGGGACTTAGAAGAATTTTGTGATATTTTTTATTAAAATGGTGTTTAAGGGTATATATATAAATATATTTTATGCACTGTATATGAGCTGGCGATTTCTAAGTCTGTGGTTCCGAGAGGGGGTAACCAGGCTCACTAATAAAGGTCAAGCCACTTGGCTGCCAGAATGCCCTGCTTCAGCACAGACCAGAAAGGCATTGGATAAACGTATCCCCGGTATAGTCAGGGGTTAATGGGAGTCGTCCCCGTCCCCCCAGTATACGGCCAGAACCATGGACCCGGTACTTGTGGTTCGGACTGTCTCCAACCAGCCATAATGTTGTGAGAGTGAAATTATGTCTAAGTCCAGCTTTGGTACATTAGAAGCAACTCTGAAACTTAACCTAAGCGTTTTTCGAAGCTACTTTTTGGCTAACTTCTTATAGGAAGGTCTAGGAGCTCTGAAAATGAACGTGCGCGTCTTTCACTCTTTCCGAGGGACTTAGAAGAATTTTGTGATATTTTTTATTAAAATGGTGTATAAGGGTATATATATAAATATATTTTATGCACTGTATATGAGCTGGCGATTTCTAAGTCTGTGGTTCCGAGAGGGGGTAACCAGGCTCACTAATAAAGGTCAAGCCACTTGGCTGCAAGAATGCCCTGCTTCAGCACAGACCAGAAAGGCATTGTGATAAGCGTATCCCCGGTATAGTCAGGGGTTAATGGGAGTCGTCCCCGTCCCACCAGTATACGGCCAGAACCATGGACCCGGTACTTGTGGTTCGGACTATCTCCAACCAGCCATAATGGTGTGAGAGTGAAATTATGTCTAAGTCCAGCTTTGGTACATTAGAAGCAACTCTGAAACTTAACCTAAGCGATTTTCAAAACTACTTTTTGGCTAACTTCTTATAGGAAGGTCTAGGAGCTCTGAAAATGAACGTGCGCGTCTTTCACTCTTTCCGAGGGACTTAGAAGAATTTTGTGATATTTTTTATTAAAATGGTGTATAAGGGTATATATATAAATATATTTTATGCACTGTATATGAGCTGGCGATTTCTAAGTCTGTGGTTCCGAGAGGGGGTAACCAGGCTCACTAATAAAGGTCAAGCCACTTGGCTGCCAGAATGCCCTGCTTCAGCACAGACCAGAAAGGCATTGTGATAAGCGTATCCCCGGTATAGTCAGGGGTTAATGGGAGTCGTCCCCGTCCCCCCAGTATACGGCCAGAACCATGGACCCGGTACTTGTGGTTCGGACCCTCTCCAACCAGCCATAATGTTGTGAGAGTGAAATTATGTCTAGGTCCAGCTTTGGTACATTAGAAGCAACTCTGAAACTTAACCTAAGCGTTTTTCGAAGCTACTTTTTGGCTAACTTCTTATAGGAAGGTCTAGGAGCTCTGAAAATGAACGTACGCGTCTTTCACTCTTCCCGAGGGACTTAGAAGAATTTTGTGATATTTTTTATTAAAATGGTGTATAAGGGTATATATATAAATATATTTTATGCACTGTATATGAGCTGGCGATTTCTAAGTCTGTGGTTCCGAGAGGGGGTAACCAGGCTCACTAATAAAGGTCAAGCCACTTGGCTGCCAGAATGCCCTGCTTCAGCACAGACCAGAAAGGCATTGTGATAAGCGTATCCCCGGTATAGTCAGGGGTTAATGGGAGTCGTCCCCGTCCCCCCAGTATACGGCCAGAACCATGGACCCGGTACTTGTGGTTCGGACTATCTCCAACCAGCCATAATGGTGTGAGAGTGAAATTATGTCTAAGTCCAGCTTTGGTACATTAGAAGCAACTCTGAAACTTAACCTAAGCGATTTTCAAAACTACTTTTTGGCTAACTTCTTATAGGAAGGTCTAGGAGCTCTGAAAATGAACGTGCGCGTCTTTCACTCTTTCCGAGGGACTTAGAAGAATTTTGTGATATTTTTTATTAAAATGGTGTATAAGGGTATATATATAAATATATTTTATGCACTGTATATGAGCTGGCGATTTCTAAGTCTGTGGTTCCGAGAGGGGGTAACCAGGCTCACTAATAAAGGTCAAGCCACTTGGCTGCCAGAATGCCCTGCTTCAGCACAGACCAGAAAGGCATTGGATAAACGTATCCCCGGTATAGTCAGGGGTTAATGGGAGTCGTCCCCGTCCCCCCAGTATACGGCCAGAACCATGGACCCGGTACTTGTGGTTCGGACTGTCTCCAACCAGCCATAATGTTGTGAGAGTGAAATTATGTCTAAGTCCAGCTTTGGTACATTAGAAGCAACTCTGAAACTTAACCTAAGCGTTTTTCGAAGCTACTTTTTGGCTAACTTCTTATAGGAAGGTCTAGGAGCTCTGAAAATGAACGTGCGCGTCTTTCACTCTTTCCGAGGGACTTAGAAGAATTTTGTGATATTTTTTATTAAAATGGTGTATAAGGGTATATATATAAATATATTTTATGCACTGTATATGAGCTGGCGATTTCTAAGTCTGTGGTTCCGAGAGGGGGTAACCAGGCTCACTAATAAAGGTCAAGCCACTTGGCTGCAAGAATGCCCTGCTTCAGCACAGACCAGAAAGGCATTGTGATAAGCGTATCCCCGGTATAGTCAGGGGTTAATGGGAGTCGTCCCCGTCCCACCAGTATACGGCCAGAACCATGGACCCGGTACTTGTGGTTCGGACTATCTCCAACCAGCCATAATGGTGTGAGAGTGAAATTATGTCTAAGTCCAGCTTTGGTACATTAGAAGCAACTCTGAAACTTAACCTAAGCGATTTTCAAAACTACTTTTTGGCTAACTTCTTATAGGAAGGTCTAGGAGCTCTGAAAATGAACGTGCGCGTCTTTCACTCTTTCCGAGGGACTTAGAAGAATTTTGTGATATTTTTTATTAAAATGGTGTATAAGGGTATATATATAAATATATTTTATGCACTGTATATGAGCTGGCGATTTCTAAGTCTGTGGTTCCGAGAGGGGGTAACCAGGCTCACTAATAAAGGTCAAGCCACTTGGCTGCCAGAATGCCCTGCTTCAGCACAGACCAGAAAGGCATTGTGATAAGCGTATCCCCGGTATAGTCAGGGGTTAATGGGAGTCGTCCCCGTCCCCCCAGTATACGGCCAGAACCATGGACCCGGTACTTGTGGTTCGGACCCTCTCCAACCAGCCATAATGTTGTGAGAGTGAAATTATGTCTAGGTCCAGCTTTGGTACATTAGAAGCAACTCTGAAACTTAACCTAAGCGTTTTTCGAAGCTACTTTTTGGCTAACTTCTTATAGGAAGGTCTAGGAGCTCTGAAAATGAACGTACGCGTCTTTCACTCTTCCCGAGGGACTTAGAAGAATTTTGTGATATTTTTTATTAAAATGGTGTATAAGGGTATATATATAAATATATTTTATGCACTGTATATGAGCTGGCGATTTCTAAGTCTGTGGTTCCGAGAGGGGGTAACCAGGCTCACTAATAAAGGTCAAGCCACTTGGCTGCCAGAATGCCCTGCTTCAGCACAGACCAGAAAGGCATTGGATAAACGTATCCCCGGTATAGTCAGGGGTTAATGGGAGTCGTCCCCGTCCCCCCAGTATACGGCCAGAACCATGGACCCGGTACTTGTGGTTCGGACTGTCTCCAACCAGCCATAATGTTGTGAGAGTGAAATTATGTCTAAGTCCAGCTTTGGTACATTAGAAGCAACTCTGAAACTTAACCTAAGCGTTTTTCGAAGCTACTTTTTGGCTAACTTCTTATAGGAAGGTCTAGGAGCTCTGAAAATGAACGTGCGCGTCTTTCACTCTTTCCGAGGGACTTAGAAGAATTTTGTGATATTTTTTATTAAAATGGTGTATAAGGGTATATATATAAATATATTTTATGCACTGTATATGAGCTGGCGATTTCTAAGTCTGTGGTTCCGAGAGGGGGTAACCAGGCTCACTAATAAAGGTCAAGCCACTTGGCTGCCAGAATGCCCTGCTTCAGCACAGACCAGAAAGGCATTGTGATAAGCGTATCCCCGGTATAGTCAGGGGTTAATGGGAGTCGTCCCCGTCCCCCCAGTATACGGCCAGAACCATGGACCCGGTACTTGTGGTTCGGACCCTCTCCAACCAGCCATAATGTTGTGAGAGTGAAATTATGTCTAAGTCCAGCTTTGGTACATTAGAAGCAACTCTGAAACTTAACCTAAGCGTTTTTCGAAGCTACTTTTTGGCTAACTTCTTATAGGAAGGTCTAGGAGCTCTGAAAATGAACGTACGCGTCTTTCACTCTTCCCGAGGGACTTAGAAGAATTTTGTGATATTTTTTATTAAAATGGTGTATAAGGGTATATATATAAATATATTTTATGCACTGTATATGAGCTGGCGATTTCTACACTGGCGACACACTTTATTCGAGCACGGCTAGTCCCGCGAATTCGGGTATACTCGGGTGTATTCAGGTTTCTGATATTTTTCAGCCAGAGTGCATTGCGTTATTTTCCGGCAGGAATTTAAGCTTTTTATTCCGGCTGGTTACAATACTGCAATGCCGTCAAAATACACATGGTGGCGCTTGCGAGCTATTCTCTGTGAAGCCGTCCCCTATAATGAATTGTAATGCAGTATACAGTATATATATATATACAGTACTGTATAACAACAACCCCTGTAAGCCCTAACATACAGTACTGTACAGTACTGTACTGTATATGCACATACATAAATGATACTACTGTATGGGCGGCGGGGGCGAGATGTGTTTGCAGCAGAGAGAGATCAGCTGCTCTCTCTCTGCGCAAACATCCACACATTAAAAATTATTTGAAATACATTTTTATTGATAGTGTAGATGTGCAGGGGGTCTCCGGAGCTGAACCGCGTTGGTTTTAGGTCTGGGGACCCCGTGCCCCCCGAGATACAGGCCCCTTTAGGGGGTGCCGGTATCCAGCTCTGCGTTAAAAGCCCCGATCACGTGACCGCGGCCTGTAAACCAAGCAGAGCAGAGGGATACCGGCACCCCCTAAAGGGGCCTGTATCTCGGGGGGCACGGGGTCCCCAGACCTGAAACCTGTGCGCTTCTGCTCTGGAGACCCTCTGCACATGTACAGTATCAATAAAACACATACAATATACAGTATAAATAAACACTCGTTCTTTACCTTAGCGTCTATGCGCTATGGTAAAGAAGCATTATTTTAATAATATTGTACAGTGAGCAGGGGGTTCCCTGAGCCAGAAATTAATGATTAATGCTCAGGGAACCCCCCCCCCCTGCTCCTGATCAATATTATTAAAAATACGGAAAATGCTGCGTCATTACCATAGCGGATAGCCGCTAAGGCAATGAAGG